>NC_044599.1:600000-900000 GCF_901933205.1 Camarhynchus parvulus
GGGAGCGGGACAGAAGGACAGGACGTGGGCAAGGGGCTGGAATAACGACCAGGGGGAAGCAGCAGCCCTGCTCCTCCTGCCTGTCCCTTGGGGTGGCTCTGCCTCACTCTTAAGTGGCTTCTATCCCTTTTTTAGGCTGATAAACCCCAAAATCCATCCCCTCCAGCCTTCAGGAAATCCCAGATTCCACGAGACCCCCGTGGTCCCCCTGAGAACCCTCAACCTCCCACAGCACTGGGACATTTTTCCAGCTGGAAAAAAACCCTTTTATTCCTTTAATTCCTGGTGATGGAGGAGGTGAGGAGCTGGAGGATTTCCCTTCCCTGATGGAGAGGGATCAACCCTTTGGAAAACCGGGGGAGGAGGAGCCCCGGGGCGCTCGTGGCTCCATCCCTTTCTCCTCCACCTTTTCCCAAACCCCAAAATTCAACTCCACATTCTGCAGCCGCGAAATCCTGGGAGCGTTGAGCTGCTTCACAAACCCCATAAAGCCCAACAATTGCAGAGAAACCCAACCCCAGCCTGGCCTCCCCGCCTCCTGCCCGCTCCGCGCAGATCAAACGCCTCTTAATCGGAATAGAATTTCCTGGGACGAAATGAGGAAAATCTGTCGCTCGCATCCGCCCGGCAGCCGCTCCCCCGCCCCGGGCTGGTCCTGGAGGAGCTTTTCCCTCCCTGTCCCACTGCCCCTCATCCCCCCCCAGCCCACGGAGCGTCCCGGGCGCCCCTCGGGGAGCCCGGAGCCCTCTGGGGCTCGGCCACCCCGGGAATGTGCTGCGGAGTGGAAAGGCAGCAGGAAACGGGCCCCTGCAGCCCCGCTCCGGAGCACCGGGAACTCGTTCCAGCCGCCGAGGGAGAGCTTTCCTTTCATCTCCGGCCAGGAGCTGAGCCGGGCCTTTCGTCTCTCCCCAGACACGGCTTTGAAGGCTCCGGGGCTGTCCCAGATGTGCTGCGGGGCTGCGAGGGGGTGGGGGCGGCTCTGGGAGAGCGGGGTCCTTCCCCTGCTCCTGCCAGGAGCCCCAGCCCTGGATGGTCTGAGGGGCTGGGGACACCCAGCCCTCAGGGACATCCGTGGGTGGTGGCTCTGGGCATGGTTTGCAGCTCCAAGGGCTTTTCTGAGTCTCCTTTGGGCTCCACTTTGGCCCAGCAGAGAGACAGGAACCGGAGTCAGCTCTGAGGGATCTCAGAGCTGCTCCCACAAAAATAATTCAGCGTTCCCCTGGGATGTGGTTCCATCCGTGGATCCATGGATCCATCCATGGATCCATCCATGGATCCATCCATGGATCCATCCATCCATCCATCCATCCATCCATCCATCCATCCATCCATCCATCCATCCACCATCCATCCATCCATCCCTCCCTCCCTCCCTCCCTCCCTCCTCTCCACATCCCCATCCCACTCACAGGCCCTGCTTCTCTTAGATAACATCCCAAGGAAAACTGGGATTTACTGCAGGTTCTCCAGAGTGTCTCCCTCTTCCCCTGGACGGGACCCAGCTCTGGTTGCCCCTGTGATAAAAAAAACCCCAAATTTTGTTCCCATTTTTGCTCTCTCCCAGTTCCCAACCCCAAATTCCAGTCAGGTTTGCCATGAGCAGGAGCACGAGGGATGAGGTTGTGTGGGAGCAGCATCCATGGGGAAGATCTTCTGGGAAGGGACCCCTGGGGCAAATTCACCCCCTGCCCTCCCAACGCCGCCTTTCCTGGATTTTTCCAGAGGGTTTTTTCCTCCAGGATGGAACAGAACCCCCCACAAATGTTTGTCTGGTTGCTAAGGGCACTCCTGGACTCCTCTTTGCCACAGATTCTTGAGCGGGTGCTGATTCCCACAAATTCCTGAGCTGATGCTCCACCGGAGGATCCCGCGGCTCAGCGTGGGGCAGGCCGAGGTCGGGATGGATTTTGTGGGATTTTTTTCTGGATCTGCCCCAGCTCCCTGCACACAAACCACACAGATTTTCCCAAATCCAATTCCTTTTAAAGTGAACAACCAGGTTCAGTGCACCGGGGGAGGAAAAAAATATCAAATTATCTGGCTTTGTTGGGATTTTTATTGGGGTTGGGAATCCTGTGCAGGAGAGTGGGGGAGCAAAGGGCATGGATGCTCCTCCAGATACCTGGAATTGGAGTCGGAGGTGCTCAGGAGCTGGATGCTGGAGGATCCCAGCCCGGCCTTGGACACTCCCAGGGGTTTTGATTCGCTCCCGAGGTGCAGGACAGCAGCTCCCACTCCCTCCTCCCCGTTCCTTTCCTGGCCTGCAGACTCCCTTTGCTCCCATTTCCTGGGAATCCTTGTTTGTCCCCTCCTGTCCCCGTCCCCAGCCCCTGGGGACCCCTCCTAGGTGGCTCCGGGGTGACAAAGCAGGAGGAGAGATCTGGAAATGGGAGAAGCTCGTGGGGACCTTTTCTCCCCAGCAGGATCCTGAGGGATCCGCGGCAGATCCGGGCAGGATCCGGGGTCGGTGCTGACCCAAGGGCAGCTCTGGGGGCAAGGAAGGGCTCAGAGGGGCTGATCCCAACATTCCCAACATTCCCAACATTCCCAGCTCCGTGCTGGGAGAGCTCAGGACAGTTCCTGGCTGCTTTGATGGCCAGATGGGAGCAGATGGGGGAGAAAAGGGAGAAGAAACTTTCACGTGTCGGAATTAAGTGGAACAGGATGGGCCCGGCCCGGGGATGGGGGGCAGCACCCGTGGCTCATCCCGACCCCATCCCACAGGAAAACTCTGGGATCGCTCCCAGGAACCCCCTGCACCCCCCGGGACCCCCTGACCCCCTGTTCCTCCTCCAGCTCCGCGTTCTGACAGATCCCGGCGCGTTCCAGGAGCGTGAGGTCACTGTGCTGGGGAAAGGATCGCGGGGCCATCCATCAGCCGGGATCAAAGCCCCGCGGGTTCCCCTTTCCCAGCGCGATCCCAGCGCCCCAAATTCCCCGCGGTTGCCACGGCAACCACACGGGCGGGATGCTCCGCGTTTTTGGCCGCCCCGCAGCTGTTTCCACTCGGGGCCGCCGTAACTGGAAAAACCTGCGGCTCTCAAGGCGCTTCCCGGCCTCCAGGGGCAGCGGCTGTTCCCGGCTCCCTTTCATCTTCCCCATTTATCAGCGTTATCCTCTTTTTTTTTTTTTTTTTTTTTTTCCCTTCACGCGGGATGAAACGGGGATTATTTTTGTCCTCCGGAACAAAAGAAAGGGGCTTGGAAAGAAAATCTCAAAACAAAGCAAAACAAAACCCTCTGAGAGCACCAAACGCTTCCCCAGCACTGCCAAGGCCACCCTGACCATGTCCCCAAGTGCCACCTCCACTTTGAAACCCCCCAGGGATGGGGACCCCTCCCCTGCCCTGGGCTGGAGGGTCCTGCCCAGAAAGAACTTTCCCAATGTCCAACCTAAACCCTTGGTGGCACCACTCGAGGCTGTTTCCTGCTGTCTGCCCCTTGTCCCCTGGGAGGAGATTCCCCCCAAAATCCCCCTGAGGGGTGATGGATGTGAGGGAGTGGGGGGAAACCAGGAGGGGACGTGTCCAGAGGGGCCAGGAATTGGTGGGAATCGGGAATTCAAATCTCCCATCCGGTGACTTCTCCCTGAGTCAAGTGAGCTGGGCTTGGCTCAGTTGTTTTTCTTTCTTTAAGGCTTGAAATTTTCCCCGATGTGTCAAAAGCAGCACCAGAAAAAACCCCCAGCGAGCTGGAGGAGTTGTTGAAACCACTTTGGTGCCTCATGACCTTTCCATGAGGAGTTTGGATGAATATCCTCCCAAAAAAACACTCACTGAAAGAACAAATTGAAATGTTTGAGGGAAAAGCCACAACCCCTCCGAATGTGGGGACAAAAGCCCCTTGGGGTGTGGGGCTGCTCCTTCCTGCACTTCAAAGCTCATTGTGTTCCTCCCTTTGCTCCGGGATCCCAGCCCCGATCCCAAACCTCCCCTCCCCCGGCCAGAACCCTTCTCCTGGCGAAATTCAATTCCATTTTATTTTCTTTTAAAAGGAAAACAATTAAAAAAAAAAAAAGGAGAAGAATTACTTAAGGAATAAAGGCCAAGCACAGGCCGAGCCTCAGCTGGAGCTGGTGGCAGCTCCCCAGCCCTCAGCTGCTGGAGTAGAGGGCTCTGGATCCAGCCCCAATCCCAGAGAGGTCCTGCCCTTCCCCTTCCTCTTCCATTTCCTGTTCTTCTACATTTTCCCCTTCCTCTTCCACCCAGGAGCTGCTGGATTTACTCGACAGGAATTTGGTGATGGATCAGGGTGATGAGGGAGATGAGGGTGATGGATGGAAGGATGGATGGAAGGATGGATGGATGGATGGATGGATGGATGGATGGATGGATGGATGGATGGATGGATGGATGGATGGATGGATGGATGGATGGATGGATGGATGGATGGATGGATGCAGGAATGGCCTGGCGGATGGACAAATGGACACAAACTCAAGCTCATTTTGACCAAAGCCTTTCCTCAAGAGCCCTAGGGATGCCGATCTCCCTTTGGTTGCGTCTTCCTTTGGATTTTGGGAGTTCCTGACCTGCTCATTGCAACCCCCGTGGCTCCACATCCCCACCTGGTCCCTCACAGGTGAAAGTCTCCTCCTCCACCCCAAACAAGGGGGTATTTCTTTGCGGGGTCAACTGGGTTGAAAAATCATTTTAAAAACCCCCCAAAGCCACCGCCGAGCTCCATGGCTGGGGCTCCCTTGGCACCGAGAACGTCCCTGACATCCAGGCGGCAGCCGGAGCATCTGTGCCGGAGGGCTCGGGGCGGCGGTGGGGAGGGAGAGAGGAAATCTGGAACCCATAAGCTCCAGAGCCGCTGGCGTTCCCCTGCATTGGTCTGCGCCTGGTCCGCCCCCGCCCCGCTCGCCCTATCAGCAGGAGCCGTTCCCGAAGTCATCCCAGAGCCCTCCTCTCCTGGCCCAAAGGAAAAGCCAAGGAGCTCCTTGGAGGGCTCTGCGGGGCTTGGGGCGCCCGGGGAGCCCCAGGGCGAATGCTCCGGGCCGCGCCTCGGGAGCCCGGGGAGCCGAGGAGATGAAGGAGGAAAACCTTTCCCCGGAGTCCCCCGAGGGCAGCGCGGCCACCAGCGAGGACGAGGCCGAGCGGCTGCCCAGGAAGAGCGGCCGCAAGCGCGGGCAGGGCCCCAGCGGAGCCCCCGAGGCTCAGGGCAAGCGCAGCCGGCGCAGCCCGGCCCCGCAGCCCCCCGAGGACGCCCACGCCCAGCGCGTCATCGCCAACGTGCGGGAGCGCCAGCGCACCCAGTCCCTCAACGACGCCTTCGCCGAGCTGCGCAAGATCATCCCCACGCTGCCCTCGGACAAGCTCAGCAAGATCCAGACGCTCAAGTTGGCCGCTCGCTACATCGACTTCCTGTGCCAGGTGCTGCAGAGCGACGAGCTGGACCACAAGGTCGCCACCAGCTGCAACTTCCTGGCCCACGAGAGGCTCAGCTACGCCTTCTCCGTGTGGAGGATGGAGGGCGCCTGGTCCATGTCGGCGTCGCACTGAGCTGGGTACGTGTGGCCGTGTCACCTCCATGTCACCTCCATGTCACCCACTGGGAATCGCGGCCGCCCCCTGGCACTCTGGGGATGAGGGATTTGCCCCACCAGACCCCAGAGCAGGAGGAGGTGGCGGTTCCTGAGCTGATCCCACTCAGCAGGGGTAGGAAAGGTTCAAAACGGGGTTTAAAAAATCTGATTTATTCCCAAATCCCATCCTGGTCTCGCTGGGGCTGCTGAGGTGTCAAAGCCGCCCTGCCCTGGGGTGGCCTCGTGTCCTGCCTGCCTTCCCCCTGCTCCTCTCCCAGAGCTCTGCACTCGGGATGGGATCCGTGATCCCGTCGGATCCGCGGGAATCCTGCGCTGCGTGGGGAATTCTGATGGACTCAGCTCAGGATGCTGAGAGGGGAATGATCCAAAATTCAGAGCTTTAGGGCTGGGAGGAATCGGGAATGGGAGGAGCGGGGTCAACGAGGCGCCAGCACTTCCCGCAGAGCAGGAACAGAAAGTTCCAGAGGACATTCCCGAGCCAGGAGCTCCGGGGATGCCTCATGGGACCCTGGTTCCCGAGAGGCCTCGCTGTCCCCAGACAGGACCAGGGCTCCTCCTGCCTCTCCTTGGGCACAGAACAGCCCCAAATTCGAGGCCGTAGAGGTGCCAGGGCAGGCTCAGGGTGCCGAGCATCTCCCAAGGGATTTCCTTTCAGGATGGGCCACCTTGAAACTCCCTTTCCCAGCCAGCAGCAAATCCGACACTTTGCCAAATTCATGTAGAGATATCAATTTTTGGGAGCAGACCCTGTTGTTTCAGACATTAAATCCTGTCCTTGCCCGGTCACCTCCCCTTGGGGCCGGCCAGAGGAGGAGCGGGTGGTCCCTTGTCCTCACTTTGGGATGCCCAAAATCTGCCAGGACCAGTCGGGATGCTGAGCCCCCCTGGACCCCTCACCCTCTTCTGGGCACCCCCTTCTGGGTTTGGCACTTTGGGGTTGGATTCTCCAGTTTTGGGGGTGTTGTGGGGGCTCTTCTCAGAGACAGGGAAGCTGCTTGGCACGGCCTCATCCCGAATTTTACGAAGCCTGACTAAAATGCCTTTGCCCTGGGGAGGTGGGGGAGGCTGAGCCCCCTCCTCAACACCCCCAGACCCATTTTTGCTCCCTCTGTTTGCGGAACCCGACGCGGCTCCCAGAGCTGTTTATTTAAGCCGAGTTCTTGGCAGAACTGAGGGATAAACAGGGGGATTACAGACCCTTCAGTCACTTTGGAGAGCTCCCGTGAGCACAGCGGGATCATCCATCCCGTTAAAATCCACCCCGAGCGCTCCGTGCCCGCATCCTCCAGCTGGGGAGGGAATCGCCCTCCGCGGGCAAACCTGCGGCGTTTTGGGGTCCCGGTGAACAATCCCAGCCAGTCAGGGAGGGAGAGGGAGGGGGATTCTCCCGGCAAGACCCCAAAACCAGGGAAGAGCCGCCGGCCGGGCTGGGGAGGCTCTGTGAACGAACCCGGAGCTCGGGGTTGGGATTTCCTAATGGAAAGCAGTCCCGGATGGTGGAACTCAGCCTATTAAATATCAAGAGGGGCTGGAAAAGCTGGATGTGCCCTTGTTAACCAGGAGACATCAGCCGGGGTAAAAGAGGGATGGAGCCCTCAGGCAACAGAAATCACGTTTGAAGTTCCCCCAGCTCAGCTTTTCTCGGCAGAGTCTTGAGCACATTAAAATGGTTTCTTTCCCTGCTGGAGGAGAAAATGAGGCTGGAAGCTGGAACTGCCGGGGGGAGAGGCTGAGGGCTGATGTTCCTTGCCCTTCATTTGTCTCCCTGGATTTATCGCCTCTCTTGCGTTGCCCTCACTTAATTGTCTCTCCTGAAAGACCTTGGATAAATCTTCCCTTTGGGAACTGTTGCTCTCGCCTGGAATCGGCTTTGTCTGGCGGCTGCTTCATTTGCTTTTATTTATAAACACCTCTCGCTGCTCCGGGGCACTGGGGGAGCTCGGGAACAGCTCCCATCCCTGTTCCCTATTCCCTTTTATTTCCCTGCTCAGGAAATCCATCTCCAGCTGCTTTAAAATCCCCCGGATCCCTCTGCAGCCCGGCAGGAGAGCAGGGATCCCTTCCCACCCCAAATCAGCCCCAAGTTAAAGTGCTCAGGGTGGTCCAGGACCGCCAGGATGGGGCTGGGCTCTCAGGAGAGGTGAGGAGCTGCTGAAATCCCGGGAAATCTGTTCCTGGGTGATTTGGTGCTCCTGGGGTTTCCTCCTGGAACAGAGCGGGTTTGGAGGCCGGAGGGCTCCCCAAAATCTGCTCTTCCCAGAGCTGTGTTTTCACTCGGCGTGGAAGGGGAGGTGTTGGAGGGGCAGGAGGAGCCGCCCTGGTGAGGGATGTGGGACATTCCCCAAAATCCCCCGAATTGTCACAGGCACGACCACAGCTGCTGGGTTCATTTTTCCAGCAAAAACCTCCACATTTTCATTAAAAATAGAAAAAAACCACCCAGGGGGACCGAGCTGCTCTCCATGGCAGAGTCCCCGCACTGCTGAGGATTAGTTAAAATTAATCCAGACGTAAAATCACGGATCCAGCCCTGGGGAATGAGGAAATATCTGCGGGTTTATGGCCCCTGCAAGGAGCTCGCTGGAGCTGCCTGGGCCCCGGGAATGCCTCCGGAACGAGCCCGTTTTTCATCCCGGCTGTCAGGGAGGGGGAATGAGGAGCTGCGGGAGCGCCCGTGCCCGGCGTTCCTGGGGCAGACAAAGGCGGGGATAGCCAGGGAGGGCGAGGAGGGAGCTCCATGAGCTTCTCCATCCCAAATCCTGCAGGGCCGGGCTCCTCCTGAAGCTCCCGCAGCCCTCGGGCAGCCCTGGAATCCTCCCGTGAGCGTTTTTGGTGTTAAACCTTGTCCAACCCTCTGAAGCTCCCAGAATCCCACCAGGAGCATTTTTTTGTGATCAGACCTCGCTGGGCTCAGGGATCCTGATCCATTTTCCCATGGGCTGGGTTGAGATGGTCCTGCCTGGCCACGACTCCGGAATTTTGGCTGCCCGTTGCCCTCAAGCCCCATCGCCCATCCCAAGGGCTCACACCGCGGCCTTTGGGGGATTTTCCCCTCTGTCCTCAGCCCTTCCCGGGGGGGAATTCCTGCAGGATTTGATTTATCCCTCCCCAGGCTCCTCTCCAGATTGGGGAAGCTCTCGGTGAGGAGGAGACAGCCGGAGACAAAGCGGGAGGGGATGGAATAAACCCGCTGGCTCCAGGGCAGGGATCTGTAGGATTTTGGGAAGCCAAGCCCAACCTGACCCCCTGTCTCCCCCCAGGTCTCCGCCTCGATGGAAGCAGCTCCAGCACCCAAAACCCCACAGGAACCTCCCTGGAGAGGGGAGGGAAGGACCCCCAAACCCCAACTGCCCCAGGGACCCCAAAAAACCCCTGGGGACCCCTGGGATTTCGGGAATGAGCCTGAGGGAGCCACAGCAGGAGCTGGTTTGAGTCGGTTCGGACGCTGCTGGAGGAACTCGGGGCTGTGATTTATTGTGGGCTCGCAGGTAAGGAACCATCTCCAGATCCCAATTTCCTCCTGTGCGACTGCCAGAGAGCCGAGCCCTTCCCAGAGCTGCCTCGAGCAGGAAAATTCCTCCAGGATGAGGGGAAGGGGAAGGGCTGGAGCCCCCCAAGGACCTCGGGGGTCCCCCCGCTTTCATCCCGCTCCGAAGGCTCCGCGCCGGGACGATCCCATGGACTGTGTTCCCATGGATTGTGTTCCCATGGATTGTGAGGATTCGGGGGGATTTGGGGGCTGCTGACCCCCCCAGGCACTCCCAGCCACTCCTGCCCCACAGATGAACCTCACCAACGCCCTGGTGGAAGCTCCCAATTCCTCGGGATTTATCGGGAATCGAGGCTGGAGACAGAGCCGCCGGCAATTTTGGGATTTTGGGGCCGTTTCAGGAACGCCGAAGGGGTTTGGGCTCTTTTGGGGGCGTGGGGAAAGGACGATGGAGGCATTGGGGTGCCCAAAACGACCCCAATAAAGCCCAGGGGGAATTTTCCAGGGTTCAATCCTTGTTTTTCCTAGGGAATGGTGCTGCCGGGTCTGCCCTGCACCTCCCTCGGCTGGGCCACTTTTATTGGAATCAGGCAAAAAGAAAATCAGGTTTTTTTGTCTGTTATGGCAGAAGAAGAGGGGGAAAATCCCTTCCAGGGAGGCTGCAACAGGCCTGAGCCCCCAAATATTCCATGGGAGAGGAATTCCAGTTGTGATCAGGTTTGGGGCACACCAGAGACTCCACGGAGGAGCCACAGGAAGGCCCAGAGTGACTTTTCCTACCCAATGCCCAATTTTTACGTGCCGTGGGAGTGGGTTCCCTGCTCTGGGGAGTCGACTGCAGCCTTCAAAAAAATCTGGATGTGCTTAAAAAAATCAGAATTCTGTTAAAAACTGGGCTGTGGTGGCTTCGTTTGGGAAGGATTTTACAGCTGAGAAACAAAATCGGCTTCAGAAGTTAAAACCCTCTTGCAAAAACTAATAAATTGCGCTTGAAAAATAAAGGGCAAAAACTTATCTGTGGAGTGAGACTCCAGCTACCAACCGATTTTTTTTTTTTTGAAAAGGTGAAATATATTTTTAAAAAATATTTTCAAGTATTTTGGTGCGTCTTGTTTGTTAAAAAAAAAATCCCTGCATTTTAAATGAGAAAAAAAACTTTAAAATGAGCCAAAAACACCTTAAAACGAGGAAAATGTCATCCTGTGCATGGTGGATTCCTCCTGGTAAATTCCAGCAGGATGGAGCTTGGGAGGTCCCTCCATCCCCCCCGGGACCCCCACCCTGAGCCACACCGAGGGTTTTGATTCCTTTTTTTTTTTCCTTTTAAAATTTCTTTGTTTTTGTTTTTTGTTTCGTTTTGTTTTTATACAAAATCTCCTCCCGCTGCCGCGGCCGGAGCTGTCCCCACGCCCAGCCCTGTCCCCTCTGTGTCCCCTCTGTCCCCAAGGCCTGCTCCTGGTGGGACCCCTCGGGGTGCAGGGAAGGCTTTTGGGGAAATGGGAAAAGGAAAATTGGGGTGGAACCCTCAGGTTGGAGGCTCTGGATCTGCCCCTGTCACCCCAGGACAGGGATGGGGACAGGACCGAGGGGGTTTGGGCACCTCTGGGAGATCCCCGGTGGGAACTGGGGAGCCCCAGCTGGGGAGGGGCTCAGGGGCTGGACCCCCACCCAGCCAGGGCCTCGGGGGGCTGGAAGGGGCTCGAGGGGAAGGTCCCCAAAATTCCCCCGGGAGGAGGAGTCGGGGTCACATCAGGGCTGGCAGGATCCATAGTGCAAACTGGGCAGTGCTCAGCGAGGGCAGGGGGACCCCCGGGCACTGCCCACCCCCGGCCTCGCTCTGCCCTCCCTGGGGAGGCTCCAGACATTCCTTGGGATGCCCCAGATCTTCCTTGGGAGGATCCAAATCTTCCTTGGGGGGCTCCAGATCTTCCTTGGGGGGCTCCAAACTTTCCTTGGAATGTCCCAAACCTTCCCCTGGACGCCCCAAACTTTCCTTGGGGAGCTCCAAACCTTCCTTGGGATGCCCCAAACCTTCCTTGGAGGGCTCCAGATCTTCCTCGGGGGGCTCCAGACCTTCCTTGGGATGCCCCAGACCTTCCTGGAGATGCTCCTGAGCTCCCGGCCCCGTCCCTGCCGCTCTGTCCCTGTGCCCAGCAGGGCGAGGGGAGCCAGGGAACCTCTGCAGAGGGCACAGAGATCCCATCCCATGGAGCAAACCCCGGGATGCTCCTCCGGGGCTCTGGGAGCCGTCCCCAGGGTGGTCCGAGCGTCCATCCCAATGTCCAGCCCTTTCCCCTGAGGAGGGTCCTGGGATGGGGGGGGTCAGTGCCGCAGGGCTGGGGGGTTTCACCCTCCTCGAGGGGTCCCAGAACTGGGGGTGGGCTTTGGGCATGGTCCAGGCTCGGGGCTCTCCGTGCTCCCGTCTTGTTGGATGTGGGAATGTCCCTTCCAGGAGTCCAGGCCCGCCCAGGGCCTCGGGAGCGAGGGGCACAAACGGGATCGGGATCTTCGGGGGCTCCGGCTACGCTGGGACTGTCCCCAAGGGTCACTGGTTCATGGGCTCCTCCTGCTCCATGGGCTCCTCCTGTGCCCTGCGAGGGAACCGGGCACGTGAGGGGCCACATCCCCTCATCCCACTGCTGCGGGGACAGTGACACAGGGAGGGGACAGGAGGGGACCCTGCTGGCCGCGCTGACACCCCCCACCCCCAGGCAGGAGGGTTTGGTTGGGTTTCCATTTGGAATGATCCCAGCACGGGGTTCCCAGGAGGGTTTGGTTGGGTTTCCATTTGGGAAGAGCCCAGCACGGGGTCCCAGGAGGGTTTGGTTGGGTTTCCATTTGGGAAGAGCCCAGCACGGGGTCCCCAGGAGCCCAGGACCTCACCCAGGGTGGGGACACTGCCCTGCCCCGCTGCCACCCCCCTGGCACAGGGCAGGCCCAGGAATGTCACCTCTTCTCCACCATCACGGCCACCGAGAGCGACGCCAGGGCCGTGACCGTCTCCACCTCGTCGGCCTCGTGGTGCTGAGCCTCGAGGAAGGAGCAGCCCAGCTTGGAGGCGAAGCGCTGCACGGCCACCCAGTATCTACCTGTGGGAGGGGACAGTGGGGCTGGGGACACCGGGACAGGGGGTGGCCTGGGACAGGGACAGCTCGGGACAGGGATAGCCCAGGACAGGGATAGCCCGGGACAGAGATGTCCAAGGACAGGCATAACCCAGGTTAGGGGTGTCCCAGGACAGGGTGTCCCAGGTTAGGGGTGGCCCAGGTTAGGGGTGGCCCAGGTTTGCACTCACTCTGGACCTGGATCACGGCCTCCAGGGAGCGCACGGCGTTGGCGTTGGGCTTCTGCCTCAGGCTGTCCTCGGGGAGCGGCTCCGGCTGCGGGGGACAGGGGGGCATACAGGGGGGTGGTGGCATTGGGGGACACAGGGGGTGGTGACACCAGGGGACACAGGGGGTGGTGGCATTGGGGGACATGGGGGGTTCATGGGGGGCTGTGCCCAGGCCGGTCTCACCTCGTGGCCCAGCAGGGCGGACACGCAGGCCTCGGACGCGTCACAAATGGCCGTGAGGTCGTGCCCCCCCTCCAGTGCCAGCACCACGGCCCCCCCCGCCAGGCTCATCAGCTGCTTGGTCATGTAGCCAAAACCTGTGGGACACCAGGGATGTCACCTCCCCGTGCCCAAACCCAACCCCAAAATCTCCCGTGGCTCCCCCAGGAGTGGCTGCCCCTTCCCGAGGGTCCCAGCCCGGGTGGGAGGGGGACTCTCACCCCAAGGGGGGACACCTGACCCCAAGGGGGTCCCAGCCCACCCCGAGCCAGCTCCTTACACTTGGCAGAGACTTTGTAGCCCCCAAGGGGGGGTGGGTGGCCCTCGGCTGCGTCGAATCCGGCCGACACCAGCACCACGTCGGGGCAGAACTCGTGGGCAATGGGCATCACCACGGTCCTGGGGATGGGATGGGGAGTGCGGTCAGGTTTATAGGGGGGAAAAGAGGATGGGGAACAGGGTCAGCCCCACATGAGGGATGAGGAACGGGGTCAGCCCCACCCCAAGCACGGCACACGGGCACGGGGACAGTACCTGAAGGCAGCCAGGTACTCGGGGTCCCCCATGGGGGGGTCCAGCCCTCCAGCCCAGGCCACGTTGACGTTGAAGCCCTCGCCGGGGCCAGCGCCCACCTGGGAGGGAGCAAGGGCAGGGTGAGGCTCTGGGGGAGCCAGGTGGGGGTCCCAACTCCCTGTCCTGTGCCATGGGAAGGTATTTGGGGGTCCCAACTCCCTGTCCTGTGCCATGGGAAGGTATTTGGGGGTCCCAACCCCATGTCCTGTGCCATGGGAAGGTATTTGGGGGTCCCAGCCCTCTGTCTGTGCCATGGGAGGGTGTTTGGGGGTCCCAGCCCTCTGTTCTGTACCCACAGGACGGTGTTTGGGGGTCCCAACCCCCCATCCTGTACTATAGGAGGCTGTATGGGGGTCCCAGCCCCCTGTTCTGTACCACGGGAAGCAGTCTGGGGGTCCCAACCCCCTCTCAGCATTTTGGGGGTCCTGTCGCCCCTGCCCGGTGCCACAGCGGGGTCAGGACCTGTGGGATTTTCCTGCCTTTCCATCCATCCCCATCCCGTGCTGGGCGGCCCAGGCAGGGTCAGGGGTGGGAAAGGAGCCCCCAGGGCACTGTCCCCGCTCAGCCCCCGTGTCCCGCCGTGTCCCCTCTGTCCCCTCTGTCCCCTCCCACCTCGTCGGCAGCCCCGCTGCCCGGGAAGAAGTTGCCGTCGTCGTGGCGGTGCAGGGAGATGTAGAGAACCTCGGGGTCCCTGTAGAAAATCTGCTGCGTCCCGTTGCCGTGGTGAACGTCCTGCGGGGACACCCAGGGAGGATTTCGGCAGCTGCTGGGCGGCCCCAGGACCTCGCAGAGCCCAAAGCAGCCGGGGCTGGGTCCCCCAGGCTGGGATCTGCTCCTGCTCCCCAGCCCTGAGCACACTGCGGGGTTCCCGCCGCGCTCCCACAAGAGCTGGAGCAGGAACTGCCCCTGGGGACATCCTGGGGACATCCTGGGGACATCCTGGGGACATCCTGGGAACATCTTGGGGACTCACCCAGTCCACGATGAGGATCTTGCTGAGCTTCCCCTTCTGCTGCAGCTGCCTGGCAGCGATGGCCACCGAGTTAAAGAAGCAGAATCCCCTGGGAAGAGGGGTGGGAGTCACCTCGGGCCCTTCCCGAGCTTCCCCCGGGCAGGGGGGGCTCCCAGGGGGGGTTTTGGGGTGGGTTTGAGCCCTGGAGGTGCTTCTGGGGCTCCCCAGGTGCCTCGGGGAGGGAGGGGCCTTACATGGCCGTGGATGGATCCGCGTGGTGTCCGGGCGGCCGCACCACAGCGAAGCCGTTCTGGGGACAGAGCAGGGGCCAGGTCAGAGCGGCCACCCCAGGGGGACACCCAGCCCTGTCCCCAGTGCCACACAGCCCTGTCCCCAGTGCCACACACCCAGCCCTGTCCCCAGTGCCACCCAACTGTGGGGTGACACCACCCCGGGACCCCAAATCATGGGTGACACCACTCAGGGACCCCTAGCCATGGGTGACACAGCCCTGGGACCCCGCCAGGCCCCCCCGTACCTTCAGCTCCCTGGTGGCCACCTTGAAGGCCAGCTCGGTGACGCTGCCCGCTGCCCAGCGCGCGGCGTTGGACGAGTGCAGCTCGTTCCAGATGGTGTCACTGTCCACCTGGGGAGGGGACACGGCTCACAAGGGGGACACAGCACCAGGGGACAGCAGCCTCACCCAGCCGGGGTTGGTGTCCTGTGCCAGCCGAAGGTGGCATTGGCCACCCCACGCTCTCCTCCCTGCCCAGCGCCCTCCTTTACCTGGTTTATCTCATTTTAGCGTTTAACCAAACATCAGCACCATGTCAGAGCCGGGAAAGTCAAAAATCTCTTCTGCTGGGGGCCGGGTGGGAGCTCCCCGTGCCCGGGGGGGGCACCCGGGAACAGAGCAGGGAAAGAGGCAGAGCAGGGAAAGCAGAGCTGGTGCCCAGCACGGCGGGCAAGGAGAGGAGCAGAGCCAGAAGAGGCAGCAGGAGGGAGCCCCTTCCTGAAAGAGAGAGACAGGACAGGGACAGGGACAGGGACAGGGACAGGAGGAGAGGAGGAGGCTGTGAATGCAGAGAAACCAGGAGGGAAAGCTGGGAATGGAGAGGCCTCAGAAGGGACGAGCTGCTGTCCCTGTGTCACTGCTGCCCTCCCTCAGTGGGGACCCCCCTCCTGCCAGCCCCTGGGGGCGTCTGGAACCAGAATCCCTTTCCAGAGTGGGATGCTCAGACATCCCCAAGGACCCCGAGCTGCTCTGATCCAACACCTCCATCAAACACGCCCACCCAGGCAGCCCAGGGGCTTTGGGAGCTGCCCCGAGAGCCCTGAGGGGCCAAAAAGGAACAGCCCTGCCCAAAGGGCAGAGCAGGGGTGGAGCAGGGACCCCAAAACCCAGAGCAGGGATTCAGCAGTGACCCCAAAACCCGGATCAGGGATGGAGCAGTGACCCCAAAACCCAGAGCAGGGATGGAACAGTGACCCCAAAACCCAGAGCAGGGATTCAGCAGAGACCCCATAACCCCGAGCAGGGATGGAACAATGACCCCAACAACCCAAAACCCGGCCCAGGGATGGCACACTCACCCCGACCCCTCCGCAGGGCAGCATCACAAACGTCCTCTGGGACAGGATCCCTGTGGAGAGAGGGGCCAGAGGGGGTTCAGGGCTGGGCAGGCAGGACTGGCGTGGGACCAGGCTGTGCCCAGCACCCCTGGGAGCTGCTGGGAGCCATCCCCAGGGCCAGGGGACAGGTGCCAGGGTGAGCACCCACCTGCCCAGGGTGAGCACCCACCTGCCCAGGGTGGCACCCACCTGCCCAGGGTGGCACCCACCTGCCCAGGGTGGCACCCACCTGCCCAGGGGTGGCACCCACCTGCCCAGGGTGGCACCCACCTGCCCAGGGTGAGCACCCACCTGCCCAGGGTGGCACCCACCTGCCCAGGGTGGCACCCACCTGCCAGCTTGCCGTTGTCCAGTTTGAGGCGGTTGAGGGGGTTGGTGCCATAGAGCAGCACGTGGCGCTCGCTGTGCACGCACTGCAGCTCCTCCAGGGTGGCCTTGCGGCCCCGCAGGCACTGGGGGACACGGCTGTCACCGGAGGGGACACACAGGGGATCCCCCCCACCCCTGTCCTGCTGTCCCCCTGCAGTCACAGCAGGATTCCCGGGGCTGGAGCTTGAGCAGCCCCAAATTGCAGTCGGGGAGCCAGAGGCAGCCCAGAGCTGGGTTTTATTAGGCTGGGCTTGGTAAAACTCGCTGGTTTGGGGGGATCAGCCCTTCCCTGCGCCCAGCATCCAGCAGAGCCCAAATCCCGGGGGGGAGAGGGGCAGAGCAGGGAAACAACCCAGGAAATGGTGACAAACTGGGGGAGGAGGGGAGGGGTGGGATTGGGAGGGATGGGATGGGTTCAGGAGGGATTGGGTGGGATCAGGAGGGATGAAATGGGATCAGGTAGGATCAGGAGGGATTGGGTGGGATCAGGTAGGATCAGGAGGGGTGGGATGGGATCAGGAGGTGTGGGATGGGTTCAGGAGGGACGGAGGAGGGCCCAGCCCTCTGAGCTCACCTCGCAGCGGCTGCGCAGGCCCCGCTCCTGCAGCCGGGACCAGATGCTCTGGATCCTGCCCGCGTGCTCGGGGTGGTTGCTGTTGTCCCCGCAGGAGCACTGGTGCTTCAGCATCACCGAGTCATAAACCAGCCCTGCCAGGCACCGCCAGAGCTGCACCCTCAGCTCCTCTGCAGGGGCTCCGAGACCCCAAATACTGACCAAAATCCCCCCCAAACCACGGGAGATTCTGGACCCAAACCACGGGAGATTCTGTCCCCAATCCTGGGAGATTCTGCCCCAATCCCCAAGAATGCAGCCAGGGCCAGGTGGGCAAACCCTGCCTGGAAAAGCCCCCCAAGATAAGTAGAAGGGGCCCCCCTGGCTCTCTCCTGTCACTCCCAACTCTGGGACTGACCGGATCAATGTGGAGCCACCCCGGGACATCCCCAGGTCCCCTCCTGTCCCCGCGCAGCAGTGACAGCCCCGCAGGTGTGACCGTACCTGTGGTGAAGTGTGGCTTGGGCGGCTGCTCCTGCACGGGCAGCGCCAGCGCCTTGGTGTCCTGGGCAGGGAGGGACACGGTGGCCGTGGCCGGGGACGACTGGGCCCGGGACAGGGGCCGGTGGCCGGGGGGGAGCACGGGGGGGTCGGCCAAGGGCTGGCGCTTGAGGAGCTGCTGCTGCACCCGCTGGAAGGAGTCCCACAGCAGGGCCTGGGGACAAGGACAGCGTCAGGGAACAGCGCTCAGTGTCCCCAGCACGGGGGACAGGGGACAGAGCCCTGCTTGGTGTGTCCTGAGCAGATCCAGCGGCTGCTCCGGGCTCGGAGCCAGGACAGGACAGGATGGGACAGGATGGGACAGGACAAGGCAGGACAGGACAGGATAAGCAGGACAAGCAGGACAGGACTGTCCCAGCATCTGCTGCTCCCTGCCGGCTCAGCCCCGCAGTGACAGCAGCGATGGGACAGAGCCGGCAATTCGGGGACAAAACCCGGCAATTCGGGGACAAAACCCGGCAATTCGGGGACAAAACACGGCAATTCGGGGACGAAGCCCGGCAAGGTGAGCACAAAGTTCCAGCAGTCTGGGGACGACGCCCGGCAATTCGGGGACAATACCCAGCTGTGCTGCCACCAGCGGCGGCCGCAGCTCTGCCCCTGTCCCTGGGAGCTGCCCGGGCTCCAGGCAGGCGCGGTCCCGCGTCCCCAGCGCTCCCCTCCGCGCCGTACCTGCTGCAGGACCAGCTCCTCCTGGGGCTGCCCCATCTCCTTCCCGCTGCTGCCGGGCCGGGCCCTGCTGGGCTCCGCAGCCTCGGCCGCGGCCTCCGGGACGCTCCCCTCGGCCTCCATGTCCTCCGAGGACGGGATCTGCCGCAGCCGGGGCTTCTCGCTGGACTTGGCCATGCGCTGCAGCCAGGGGACAGCGGCCAGCGCCGTGAAAAACACAGGGCCAGGAAATTCCTCAAGTCTAACAAACGCTCACGGAGTATACATTTGTGTATAAACTTCTATTTGTATATATATGTGTGTGTGTGTATGAACGGATATCTAGATTTTTATATATGTGTATATAAGGAGATAAAAAATACTGACTTAGAAATGTTACAGAATAAGACATTGTTGAGAGAAAAATGAAACTAAAACCAACTTTTAAATGATAGCTATACTATATATTAATCATATATATAATCGATATATTATATTAAATATATTAGGTATTGTATGTAATATGTAATATATAGCATATTATATGCAATATATAATGTATTATATGCAATAGATAATGTGTAATATAAAATACATTCTATATTACATATTACATATTATATATTATATATATACATTATATATACTATATACTATATACTATATACTATATACTATATACTATATACTATATACTATATAATATATTATATATTATATATTATATATTATATATTATAGTAATATATATAATATAAAAATATGTGTAATATATTATATATTACATATTACATATTATATATTACATATTATATATACACGTTATATATAATATGTTATATATAATACACTATATACAATATACAATATATAATGTATAATAGACAATATATAATATATAATATATAATATATAATATATAATATATAATATATAATATATAATATATAATATATAATATATAATATATAATGTATAATATATACACGTTATATATAATATGTTATATATTATATATATAAAATAAAATTGAAGTTTAAAGGCAGAAGCTAGTCCTTCACCGTCTTCTTCACAGGTTTAAGCAGCATTTTGCAATTAGATACAAAGACACACCAATAAATTCTTTCCCCCACGTTTTTCGTTCCCGTTCTCTTTGCCCGGCGGCTCTCACCTTGCCCAGGTGCGTTTGCTGCTTGAGCCTCTCGAGGAAGTGCGCGTGGTGCTGCTGGAAGAGCAGGTGCTGCTGCACGGCCCTGGGGCTGGGCGGCAGCGGCTCCGAACGCGTCCTGCCCAGCGGTTTGTGCTGGCCGGGCAGCGCCAGGCGCTCCGCGGGCACCAGGGACGGGGCGAAGGAGAAGGGGACGGCCCCCAGGCCTGGCACTGCAGGGTGGCACAGTGAGGGGTTGCAGGAAGGTTATTAAACATAAAGATGTAAAAGATTTTTTTAAAAATTAAATAAATTTTTAAAAATAAAAATAACAAAATAATATGTAGCAAAATAATACAAATAGCAATAATATATTAATTTATATTAATAGCAAAATATTAATAATGTAAAGATATAATTTTTATATTACCTATATTTTATATTATATTTATATTGTAATATAATAATATACAAATAATGCTATAAAATAGTAATTAATAAAAATATTATAAAATATAGAAATTATAAAGAAAGGCCTCTCAAAATCAGGCCTTCTCTGGCTGATTTTAGAAGTCATTTCTTCTAAGCCAAGCCAGCATTTTGCAGCTCCCACGTGAAAGCAATCCTGCTGTGAGCAGTTTGTTAACAAAACCAATCTATTCCCTGCCTGGGTGCCACTGCCACTGTCCCTGTCACTGTCCCTGTCACTGTCCCTGTCACTGTCCCTGTCGCTGTCCCCATGTCCCCAGGCAGACACTGACCCGCCACCAGCGGCGCATGGGTGACCGAGGGCTCGAGGATGATGACGGGCTGCAGCCGGGGGGACAGGGCGCTGCCGGCCTCGTGCTGCTCCAGGCTGGCTGGGATGAAGACGGGCTGGTGCGAGCCCGGGAGCACCGGCCCATTGAGCACCGGGACCCGGTGAGCCAGGCTGGGCAGCGCCCGGCGCTCCGTGTCACCCTGCGGGGACAGGGACAGGGATGGGACAGGGACAGCAATGGGGACAGGGATGGGGACAGGGATGGGACAGGGACAGGGATGGGGACAGGGACAGGGATGGGACAGATAAAGGGTCAGGGACAGGGACGGGGATGGGGAAAAGGACAGGCATGGGACAGGAACAGGGACAGGGAAAGGTTCAGGGATGGGGAAAAGGACAGGGATGAAGACAGGGGACAGGGACGAGGACACGGACAGACACAGGGACACAGAACCAGGAGGGCACAGGATTGTCCCCACCGTGCCCGTGGGCAGCACCAGGAGCCCCAAACCCCAAGGGAAGGGACCCGGTGCTGGGGTCCAGCCCGGGCACCTACCCTGGCGCCGGTGGTGGCCGGCAGCCCCAGGGTGATGGCCGGCAGGGAGGCTGCGCTCTGCAGGGCAAACTGGGCCAGGGAGCTCTCCTGCATCAGCAGCCGCTGCGCCAGCGGCGCCTGCAGCAAACAGGAGCCATCAGAGCCCTGCTCCCAGCCAGGAGCCAGGGACAGGGACATGGGGACAGCCTGGGGACACCCACGGGACAGGACAGCGGAGGGGAAATGCACCCTGAAGGAGGGTGGGTGTGGGACAAGTGCTGGGCTGGGGAGAGCATCCCGGAGCAGGGAACGCCAGGGCATCCCAGGGCATCCCAGGGCATCTCTGGGCATCCCAGAGCATCCCAGGGCATCCCAGGGCACTCCAGGACAGCCCAGGGCACTCCAGGGCACGCCAGGGCATCCCAGGGCAGCCCAGCATGCAGGGAGAGGCAGCTCCGGGCAGGGGGTTCAGGGCTGGGGAGGTGCCCCCCCCGAGCCCAGAGGGGACCCCAAAGCCCCCGGGCTGACCTCGTGGGCCCCTCCCGGGGCGGCGGGCAGCGCGGCGTGCTCGGCGGGCAGGCTGTCGTTGGGAGAGCTGCAGCCCGACACGGGGGTGCTGCTGCTGCTGGGGGACGAGTCTGGGGGGGAAAGGACATGGGGTGAGGGCACAGCCCCCCCACAGCCCCTCCAACCGCTGCCCCCCACCCTTCTGGGGCCGAATCCCCCTCGGGAGGCAGCACTCCATGGTGGGAACCCTGCACGCTAGACCTGGGGCAATTCCAGCCCTGCAGGTCCAGCCTGGGCTCCAAAGGCAGCAGGAGCAGCTGCAGCAGCACCTCCAGGCTCCTAAATCCCACAGCAGCACCTCCAGGCTCCTAAATCCCACAGCAGCACCTCCAGGCTCCCCAGTCCCAAACCACCCCAGCCCAGCCCCTGGAGAGGACACACCAACCCCAGGTGTCACTGTCCCCAGGCAGAGGTGACACAGGAGCTGTCCCAGCCCCTGGGGAGGACACACCAACCCCGGTGTCACTGTCCCCAGGCAGAGGTGACACAGGAGCTGTCCCAGCTCCCCCAGCCCCGGGGTCCCCCCGGGCCCGTCCAGGCCTCACCGATGGCGTCGGGCGGGCGCCTCTTGAGCGAGGGGGGGGCGCTCTCCTTGCGGGTCAGGGGGTTCTTGCGCCGCTCCAGGCACTTCCTGGGCTTGCACCGAACCTTCAGGTTGGGCTCGGACGCTGCGGGGACAGGGTCAGTGCTGGCCCCAGCTGGGCGGGCTCTGTGGGGCCAGGGCCAGCTCCAGCCGGGGACACGGGGACATTCCTGAGGTCTTTAGGGACACGGGGACACTCCCAAGGCCAGGAGGGACACGGGGACATTCCCGAGCTGTACCTGTTTTCCGCAGCGGGAAGTGCTCGGGGGTGTCCAGAGAAGTGCTGGGCACGGGGGACAGGAACGTGCTGAGCATGGCAGGGGAGGGACCCTCAGGCTCCAGGGGCTCCAGAGACCTGCGGGGAGAAGCCAGGGCCCCTTCTCAGCTGCCCCTGGGCAGGTTTGGGGCAGGGGCAGCTCCTTTTGGGGGGCAGCTGCTTTACCTGTAGGGCAGGGCTGCAGCGGGGGCGTTGCTGGTCCTCTCCAGAGCCGCCTGCTGCTTCTTCAGGATCACCTCGGCCAACTTCTGCTTCACCACCGTGCTGGCCACGGCACCTGCACGGCGACCACGGTGACCACGGTGACCACGGTGACCCCACGGGGCTCTGAAGGGTCCCTGCAGGCAGGACCCCGACCCCAGGGCTTGGGGATGGCCGGGGACCCCCGAGGGGCACAGCCGGCTCTGCTCCCACCCCGTTCCCCGTCCATCTGTCCCAGCAGGAACGCTCTGCTCTTACAGCTGGACACTCCACGGAGCTGTGCCGGCATTCGGCACCTCCGAGCGCGAGTTAATTAACCGATTAATAATTAGTCAGGTGCGATGTGGAGCCCTGCGCATCCCAAAATTGGGAGCGAGCCCCCGGCGGCTCCTCCAGCGCTGGCACCAGAGGGCGCCGGGAGACCGCGGCTGGGAGGGGCTGCAAACGCAGATTGGGGGGCTGAAAACCCACTCTGGGGTCTGAAAAACCAGTCTGGGGGCTGAAAACCCCAGATTGGGTGCTGCAAACCCCATCTGGGGGCTGCAAACCCCATCTGGGGGCTGCAAACCCAGCCCAGGGGTCCCAGCGGGGTTGCAGCCCCGCTCTGGGGATGCTCTCCCAGCCCTTTCCCCCAGGGGAAGGCAGAGCTTGGTCTGGCTAAGGGCAGAACCCCCCGAGCCCCCTCCCCCGAGCCCCCTCCCTTGAGCCCCCCTTACTCCTCTTGCTCTTGTCCTTGTTGAGGATCTGGCGCAGCTCCTGCTCCTGCTGGCCCGGCTCAGCCTCGCGGTGCGGGGACTCCATGGCCACCTGTGGGACAGGGACATGGGCAGGGACCCCATAACCCCCCATAACCCCCCCAGAGCCCTGTGACCTCTCCATGGTCACCTGTGGGATAGGGACCCCATAACCCCCCCATAACCCCCCCAGAGCCCTGTGACCCCTCCCTGGCCCCAGGCAGGGGGACACGGGGACAGAGCAGGTCTGGGACAGTCCCTTGTGTCACTCTGGCTCACTGCAACGTGTCAAGTTGTTCCATCACAACAAACCTGACACGTTTTGGTCTCCAGGGACGCTTTGCTCTCCCTGGGGACATTGTAAAAGTCAAAACCTGTCTGTTCCCACTCGCTGCCTCCTCTCAGGGTGTTTGGGCACGTCTGCCGTGTTGCAACGCGGCAAAAAATAAAAATCTTTGTTGAGTAGAAAAGGGGGAAAAAAAAATCTATGATAGGAGGGAAATCCCAGCTGATCCACGGAACTGACTCCTGCCCTGAGCCCGGAGCAGCCCTGGGGACAGGCAGGGCGGGATTTCAGTGCCTGAAGATGGTCACAGCTCCTTGGATGTGGTCACAACTCCCTGGGCATGGTCACAAGTCCTTGGATGTGGTCAGAGCTCCCTGGGCACAATCACAACTCCCTGGGCATGGTCACGACTCCCTGGGCATGGTCACAAGTCCCTGGGAATGGTCATGACTCCCTGGAAATGGTCACAACTCCTTGGATGTGGCATTGGGATTTCCAGCCTTTTCCTCCGAATCCCTGCCCAGAGAGGGCAGCTCAAAGCCAGCCCTGACTCTGGCTCTGGGGGCAAAATTCACCCTCCGAAGCGCCCAATCCTGCCCCAAACCTTGCCAAAAGCGGGGTGTGTGCCCCCCATGCCCCGTCCCATACCCTGACGTGCTGGTGGGTGAGCTGCTCCACTTGCTGCTGGTGCAGGCTGGCCAGGAAGAGCTGGTGCTGCAGCTGCTGCTGCTTCAGGGCCAGCAGCGCCGTGTCCTGGGGCTTGAGCAGGCGCTGCCCGATGCGCAGGTCCATGGGGACGGCCTGGGGCACCCGCGGGGAGGGGCACGGGCTCACGGCAGCTGCGGGGACACCGAGGGACACGGCTCATACCCGGGGGGATCTGCCACGGAGCATCCTCCGCCGGCAGAGCCTCCCTGCCGCTGTCAGCCGGGGAAGGAGGTTCCTGCGAGTGCCACTCCTCCGGGGAGGACCCCGGGCGCTGCAGGTGCCTCTCCCTGGTGTCGTGGGGGAGAAGGGCTCTGGAGCGAAGGTGTTCCCTGCGCAACCTCCCTGGAGGGTGAAACCAAAACAGTGTCCCGTGGGGACACCAACACAGCGCCAGTTACACACCTGAAATTGCCGGTTACACACCCCAAAATGTCGGTTACACCCCCAAAACAGGGCCAGTTACACCCCCAAAACAGGGCCAGTCAAATACCTGAAATTGCCCATTACACTCCAAACCAGTGCCCGTTACACACTGAAATTGCCCATTACACCCCAAAACAGTGCCACTTGCACCCCAAACCAGTGCCACTTACACACCTGAAATTGCCCATTATACACCCAAACCAGTGCCACTTACACACCTGAAAAGGGGTGGGAAGGGATTGGGGGGAAAAAACGGGTAGGAAGGGATTTGGGGCACGCAGAAAGGGGTGGGAAGGGCTTGGGGCACCCCAGGTGAAGGAGGGGCTGCTCCAGACACCCCCAGGAGGGAGCAGAGCCCAGGGGAAAGCTCTGGGAATCTCTGTCCGCATCATTTGCTTCAGTCCCTGCAAAAACAAACGGAGCAGGGAGGGATGGGGGCTGCTGGGGGAGAGGGAGGCCGGGCAGCAGCCAGAAAAACAAAACAAAACAAAACAACTCCTCAGCGCTCGCCTGGAGCCAGGAAAAAGCTGTGGAGCATCCCCAGGGCCAAGAGGCTCCGGAGCCAGGGAAGAAGAGGCTGCGTGGACCCCTTTCCTGCTATGGCCCCCACTCTGCCCACCCCACACTGGGGATGGCTGAGTGGATTTTAGAGAGGCTGGGGTGAGAAAAGGCACCCTGGGAGTGGATTTTCAGAGGCAGGGATGAGAAAAGGCACCCTGGGAGTGGATTTTAGAGAGGCTGGGGTGAGAAAAGGCACCCTGGGAGCAGAGCCTGGCCTGGCGTGCCCTGGGGTGACACTAGCGTCCCAGCCCTGATGCTCCTGGCCAGGATGAGGCCACCAAACTCAGGGCAGTTTTCCAGAGCTTGGAAACACAAAACGTCCCGTGCTGGGTGCCAGGGCTGGCGGCACTGGGAGGGAAAGCCGGGCTCGGGCAGGAGCCACTGTCCCCATGTGGGTGGGAGACCCCTGCACCTGGCACCTCCTCAGGGATGCTCCAGAGCCCTCAGCTCCCGAGGACCCCCCTGGCAAAGCCCCTCGTGCCCCGGGAGCTGTTTGTGACCTCCCTGTGCAGCTTGAACTCATTTGGGGTTTGCTGCCGGGCCCTGGGCCAGGAGTTACAGTAAACAACCCCCTCCCGCCTGATCAGGGGCCGGCGGCCAAGCCCGCGGCTCCTCCCCTTCCCCCCGCCCCAAAAAAGCCAGAAGTGAAGTCCCACCGAGGCTCCTGGGGGTTTGTCCGTGTCCCCAACCCAGCGTGGACCCTCAGAGCCACCAGCACCGGGACACGTGGCTGGGACTGGGATCACAATGTTGGGGATTGGGATCACAGTTTGGGATTGGGATGCACAGGTTGGGATTGGGATGCACAGGTTGGGATTGGGATCACAGTTTGGGACTGGGATGCCCAGTTTGGGACAGGACTGCCCAGTTTGGGACAGGACTGCCCAGCTTGGGACCGCGAAGCCACAGGGCCAGGAGCCCATCACACAAACCACCCCTGGGCCAGCAGCTGCGGCTGCAGCCCGTGGATCCTCCATGGGAAGGGGAGGCTGTGCCACGGAGTCTCCCTGCAGCGCCCGGCCATGAATGAGGGCTCTGTGCTCCGGCCCCGTTACCAGCACTCCTTACCAGCATTTTCCAGGCTGCCGGCACAGCACGGAGCAGGGAACGCAGCCGAGGGGCCGCGGGCTCCGCCACGAGCTGGGACAGCCACAGAGGGAGGGCTGGGACAGCCAGGGAGGGTGGGGAGCCCCACTTTGCCCTGCAGCACCTCCCAGACTGCTGAGGAGCTCGGGGACAGGGGGAAGTTTGGTGGCAGCGAGTTGCCCAGGCCGGGGGTGGCAGTGCAGGGCTGGTGTCACTCGGGACACCACCACGCTGCTCCCAGCCAGCCATCCCGGAAAAGGAAAAAAAAAAGAAAGAAATCCAGCACAGAAATCTTTGCTTTGGCATTTCCTGATTGTTTTTAAAGAGGCGAATCAGCCGTCAACAGAGCTGGGCTTACATAAGAGGGAAATAAAGCAAAGAGGCAAACAAAGCAGGGCAGGAGGGTTATTGAGGAGCAAAGCAGAGGCATCCCAGCTCTGCTGTTCTGTGCATCCCTGCCTGCACCTCTGCCTGTATCCCTATTTATCCCTGCCTGCATCCCTGCCTATCCCTATTTATCCCTGCATGTATCCCTGTCTATCCCTGCCCTCATCCCTGTTTATCCCTTCATGTATCCCTATTTATCCCTGCATGTATCCCCACCTGCATCCCTATTTATCCTCACCTGTATCTCTATTTATCCTCACCTGCATCTCTATTTATCCTCACCTGTATCCCTGTTTATCCTCACCTGTATCCCTGTTCATCCCCACCTGTATCTCTATTTATCCTCACCTGTATCCCTATTTATCCTCACCTGTATCCCTATTTATCCTCACCTGCATCTCCATTTATCCCTGTCCTCATCCCAGTCTCTCCCTGCCCTCCTCCCTGCCTGCCCACAGCTCGCTCTGAGGTGGAGCAGCAGTTAAATCCAGGCTGGGTTTTTTTTCAATAAACCATCTTCTTTTACAAAAGCCTTCCCCATCTTATGCTGATCTGCTGCGAAAGGTTCAGAGTTCAGGCGGGTTGAAGAATGCGGGTGATTAAAAACATTCCTCTCTAATAAAAGGGAAAAGGTCTTCTCCAGAGCCCTGCACGAGGAGCAGGAATGAGCTGGAGGGAGGGAGCTCAAATTAAAAACACTTAAATGAGAAACCACACCAAAAGAAGGACCGTGTTGAAAGAACACGAAGATCACAAAGGGAGAACTCGAGAAATAGGAAATCCTGGAGCTGGGGTGCCTCGTTTAACCCTGCTGGGCCCTGGGGCGCCGCCTTTGATTAGGGACCAAACCCTGCTCCCAAGAAAGAGAGAAAAATCACCAAACCCACCCAGCCCCACTTCTGGGGGGACACTGGGGACCCCCCACGGGTGCCCACACCTCCTTTTGTCCCCTACCTCCATCTCGTGTGTCCCCCAGGGGTTTCCTTGCAGGATCCCACAAAATCCCAGCGTTTGGGGCATTTTCCTCTTTCCTCTCCTTAGCACAGAGATCCGGGGGTGGGAATTCCAGGGATGGGAGATCCGAGGGTGGGAATTCCAGGGATGGGGGCTCCAGGGAAAGCAGCCCCAGGAAAAGCCCCGCACCCCCTCAGCTGCCCCCGCACGGACAGAGCTCCGGCCACGTCCCGCAGGAGCCATAAGGGAGCAGATGATGCTCAGGGAAGATGTAATGTTTGGAGCAGCCGGGTGCCAAGTTGTGATAACTCTTTCTGGAGCTCATGGAGTGCGAGTTTCAGGGGCTTTACGCCTCAGCCAGATGTGGGTGGGTCCCTCCCCTCCCCACCAGACAGCAAATTCCTGCTCCACAACGAGACGAGGCTGATGCTGCTCCAAGAAAAGCCCCCTGAGAGTTTTTCCACCGGGGTAAACCCAAATTCTTCTGCTCTGATTCTTGCAAACTTCCTTCTGCAGAAAGTTCCCAGAACAAAAAAAAATGTTTTAAAAAATTGAGACAGACGATGATTAAAGTTTGGCAAAGTCACCAGAGCAGCACAAAACCTTTCCCACAACCAAAGGCACGAACCAGGATTCAGCCACACACCCAACCACGCCGTGCACCTGTGAGCAGAGCAGTTATTCAGGCACTCCAAGCACAAAAATGGGAATTTTCCCTGCTGGAGCCTAGGAACGAGCTGCACATCAGGCCTGGGGAGGCAGATCAGGGCGAGATGCTTCCTCTGATTGCTCTCCCTGGTTATTTGCAGCTCGTGACCTTTGAGTCAGACATTTACCAGCTCTCCAAAGAACTGGAACTTTCTCCCCACTAATGTGCACATTTCCTTCTGAAACTCATGGCTCCGGGACCCAAAAACCTCAGGGCTGGTCCAGAGCCCAGGGACAGGGAGGAAACACCTTTGGGCCTGGATGTGCTGCAGGTTCCAACACTCCCTGCTCCAGCCCAAATCCCGGTTCTGCTGCTCCCATCCCATCCAAGGGGACCACGCTGCTCCCGCAGCATCCAGGGCAGGATTCCTGGGCCAGGCACAGGGAGCTCTTCAGGGCTAAATCAGACACTCCTGGAGGCGAGCCAGGTCTGGGTTCCAAGGCAGGTTTTCCACATGCTCTCAAATCCACCGGCCCTGGAAGGGTTTTGCCTCCAGGGCGAGGGTGGCGCAGAGGATCCCAATGTAACCCCACACCCAGAGCTGCCCCAAACCTGAACAGTGGGCACGAACTTCACCCCAGGCGCTGCCCAAACCACTTCTCTCCTGTTCCTTCCTGCTCCCAGAGGAGCTGGAGGGATTTGCAGGAGCTCCCTGGATGCAGGGATGAGCTTTGGAAGCCTTCAGAGCACCCAGCCCTGAATGTGCTGAGGCAAAACCCCCCCAGCAAAAGCTTTTGGGCCTAAATTTGAGACCTCAGGGACATCCAGGTACTAAACCACAGGAAATTCTGGGCACAGGCAGGATGGAGCTGCCTCACGGGTCCCACAAAATGTGGTTGGAGCGTGGGCAGCCCCAGGGAGCAGGGGGGATCAAAGGGCTCACTCATCTCCTGCAGCCGCAGCCGGGCCAGGGCAGAGCCGGGCCAGCGAGTGGCTCCATCCCCACCGCAGCCCTGGCACAGCTGGAAACCTCTGGCAGTCATTTCCTGCCCCTTCCCACCCCCACGGGTCACCCAGCCCATCCCAGAGAGCGGAGGAGGGAGAGGAGGGAGAGGTGTCCCCAGGAAACCTCGCGGCCACCGCGGCTTCCCGAGGAGCACCGGGAAGGCCGCGGCCACAGGGCTCTGCTGAAGGGAGCCAAGGCGGCCTCAGGTCACAGAAACTCGCCAGATTTGGGGAAAATCCTCCTTTCCCAGAAGAGAAACATCCCCCAGAGCACATCCCGCCCCTGTTGGATCCCTCGCCCAGCCTGTGCTGGCTCCTCCCGGCTCTGCGGAGCCCCAAACTCTTCTGGGGAGCCCCAAACATCACCCTGGCCTGGAGGGGAGGCAAATCTGCCCCTCCTGATGCTTCCGCGGGGCCTTTTCCTGCAGCAAACACCCCGCGGGGAGCTGCTGCTCCTCCGCACCGCCCAGCTCCTCTCCTTGAGGTGACACAAGCTCCAGCACCGCCCGGAGCACAGGCAGGGATGGACTGGGACACAGGCAGCAGCTCCAGGCTGGCAAACCCCGCGCTCTGGCCGAGCTGGAGCACCCCAGTGCCCTCCAGCAGCCTCATCTTCCTCTCCAGGCTCCCAGCAAGGGACACCAGCACTGCCCAGAGCTCGGCATCACCTCCTGCCCGCTCTGGGGAGAGGCTCTGGCCCCGCTGCTGGCAGGATGAGCTCCCTGTTCTCTGTTCTCCTGGCAGGATGAGCTCCCTGTTCTCTGTTCTCCTGGCGGGATGAACTCCCTGTTCTCTGGGCAGGATGAGCTCCCTGCTCTCCCGGCAGGATGAGCTCCCTGTTCCCTGCTCTCCCGGCAGGATGAGCTCCCTGTTCTCCGTTCTCCCGGCAGGATGAGCTCCCTGCTCTCCGTTCTCCGGGCAGGATGAGCTCCCTGCTCTCCCGGCAGGATGAGCTCCCTGCTCTCCGTTCTCCCGGCAGGATGAGCTCCCTGCTCTCCGTTCTCCGGGCAGGATGAGCTCCCTGCTCTCCGTTCTCCCGGCAGGATGAGCTCCCTGCTCTCCGTTCTCCCGGCAGGATGAGCTCCCTGCTCTCCCGGCAGGATGAGCTCCCTGCTCTCCGTTCTCCGGGCAGGACGATGCCCCGGGACGCAGCCCCGCGCTCCCGGGTACCGGGGAAGGTGACATCAGCCCGGGAGGATGCCAAGGGAAGCGGAGCAGAGATCAAACGATTGCAGAAGCTCTCTCTCCTCCAGTCTCTCTCTCCTCGGTTACCCAAGCGCTCCCGACCGGTTTGCAAGGAGGGCTCGGCGGCTCCTCCCTCCCCGGGGCACCCACCGGGAGCTGCTCGGGCACCGGGGCTGCCGCACGGCGCCGATTTATCCTTTGAATTGCTGCTGCAAGAGCCCGGCTTGAGTCACAGCCCCCCGGGCAAGGCTCAGCGCGGCCCGAAGCGGCTTCGTGCTTGATCTGGAAGCGCCGAGACAAAAATTAAAGCTGGAATCACTCAATCCCCACTCCCGGCGAGCGGCTACTCAAGGCGACCTGCCCGTTAATTAGAGCCGCAGGAAGGAAATCCCTTTGGCAAACGCTGGTCGAGGGCCAGGGCTGAGTTGGAGGGCAGAAAAGGAAATTTAAGAAGAAAACCCGAGGCTCAGGAGAAGCAGAAGGAGCTGGGAGAAGCACGGGCAGCCCCAGCTCCACGGGCACAAAGGGAAAGAGGCGCAAACACAATTCCCTTGGACTGCTCAACCTCCAGCAGGCAGAGCCCGGCCGGGGCTCCCCCCAAACCTGCCCTGTGCTGACCCTCGGGCGTCTGAGGAGCCACCGAGGAGCTCCCCAGGGCAGACCTGGGGCCCAGCGTGAGTTATTTCTGTCACAGGGAGGAAGCCGCAGCATTTTCAGTTTCCTGCACAAACACACCCGGGGTGCCCCTTCCCCACGGGCCCGGCAGGCGCTGCCTCCCCTCCCTGGCTGCTCGGGTATCAAATCCTCCGGGCAAAGGAGGGTGAAAGCCGCCTGGATCTGAGGAGCCACACCCTGGGGACAGCAGGGACAGCAGGGACAGCAGGGACAGCCACCCTGAGACAAACCTGGCTTGGTGCTGGGGCTTGCAGGCAGCTGTAGGGAGATGCTGGGAATTCCATCCGGGATGGAGAAGCTACAGGCAAGAAGCAGGCAGGATTTCTGGTGGGAGGAAACGCCAGGAGCACCTGGAGCGCCGAAGAGAAGCCTCGGAGGAGGCCAGCAGGACTGAGGGTGCAGGTGGGTGTGTGAGCGCTCCACATGCATGGAGCAACACTGCCCTGGGGCTTTAACCCAGCAAGAGGAGCGGCTGCTGCTGCTGAACTGCCCAGAAATGAGGGAAAAGCAAAAAGAACCAGCAGAGAAACTCCCGATGAGCCCAGCATAGCAGCAATGACTTGGACACTGAGGAATCAGTGCTCATGGTGGGGATTGAGCCCTCAGAATCCCTCGGGATCAGAGCTGGTGTCAGCCCAGCAGAACCCCAAACACATCCAGGCCCTCAAAGCCCACCTGGCACCCAAACACGCGGGCACACACCCGGGCCCAGCGCACGGACCCCGCTCCGGGCAGGAGATGCTCCAGGTGCCCCTCACACCAACCCACCTGCTCCAGCCCCCCACCCGCCTGGCACGCTCACCCACGGATGGCATCGTGTCCCTGCGGCCCCTCGGGGTCCCCGTGGCCCCCGGGGCTGTGGGAGGAGCAGCCCCCGGCCCCGGCAGCTCTCGGATCCCCGGTCTGGGCGGTCCCGGGCGCGGCCGCCACCACTCCCTGCGGTTCTCACGGGCACATCGAGCCTTGGCAAAGCCCTCGCTGGCAGCCGGCCTCATCAGGCTCATTAAGTGTAATTAAGTCACAGCGGGCATCCCTCCCCTCCCCCCGCCCCTCTGGGGGATATTTTGCTTTCAGACAAAATAAACAGGGAGGTTTTGCGTGGGCTCGGGCAGGTGCCAGCAGCGGGCACAGCAGCAGCAGGTGGAAATGTCGAGGTCTCTCGGGGGAAGCCACGGTGAATCAGCGCCCAGCCCCAATTCCAGCCCTCCTCCTGCTCCCAGGGGTGCCCATTGCAGCCCCCCTGGCCTGGAGGGGAGCACCAGACCCTGTCCCCATTGCAAACAGGAACACGGAATGGGATAGACTCTAAGGAAGCTGCCCCCCAACTCTCGCTGGGATTTTAAAACCATGGGGAAAAGCTTCCATGCCAACCTGAAGTGGGATCTCACTGCAGCAGCTCCTCCAGCATCACTTGGCAGCTGGTTATGGAACTGCTGCCCCTCCACAGCCCCAAACCTGGGAGAAGGGAGAGCACGGAGCGCCCAATCCCCTCCTCCTTCCACACCATCCCTCCTCCCCAAAAGGGCCAGGACACACACTGGGGAGCTTTAAACCACACAGAACATCACCCCAAGCCCCAGAACATCACCCCAAGCCCCAGAACGTCACACCAAGCCCCGGGGCCCCCACGAGGCCACAGCCCATCCAAGATTTTCCCTCAACACAGCCGAGGCGTTGCTCCATCGCCCTGGCAGTGCCGGACGCCTCCTGTCAGCAGCGAAAGCCACGAGCTCCTGGTGCTCCTGGCAGGTCACAGGGGCTGGCCCTGACCCTGGGCTTTGTCACAAAGCTCTGGGGTGGGCTAGGGAGGGAGTCCTGGGGAGCACGATGCTGCTCGGGGAGGGTAAAACAGCCCCGCTCCATCCCCATCCACTCTGCGGCAAGGGAAAAAGCCAAAAGGCTTTTTAAAGCTTTCTGCTCCCCCACGGAAAAATCAGCTGGAGCTGTCCCAGGGCAGAGTGGATGCCAGCACGTGTGAGAGCTGGGTTTGCACTCCTGTGGCTGTGCCAGGGTGATCCAGGTCAGGCAGAGATGGGCATTTCCCAGTCCGGCTCCTGCAGGGAGCACCGACAGCCCCAGGAAAGGCTCTGTCCCCAGACAGACCCCAGAGATCTGTCACAGCCGCCTCTGAGGCGGGGCCATGCCCCGACCCAGAGCTTTGCTTCAGATATTTGGGGTTTACTGCTGCTAAAGGGATTTAGCCAGAACAAATTAAGATCATTTCCCATCTTAATTAATTCTACTTTCACTTCCTGGCACGTTGGAGCTCGGCCTCCTCCACCGCAGCGAGGAGCCTCAACTCTGCCCCACCACAGCAACGAGAGCTGTGCAAAAACCCAGGAGGGGCTTTGCAGCATTCCTTTGTCACCATCCGAGCCCTGCCCACACTGAAAACACCCCCAAAAGCCAGAACCCCCTTTCGTGGCCGTATTTCTCCAGCACAGAGCAAGACGAGACCTTCCCCTCCCTCCTCAGCCAGAGGAGCTTCGAGGAGCGGCGATTGTGCCTCTTGCACAACAAATCCCCTGCTCTCCCTGCCCGCCCCACATCCCTTTGAGGCACAGAGGAAGCAGGCTGGAGACATCCTTCCTGTGCCGGGGACAATGCGATGGAAATAGCCCGGGAGCAGCGGGAGCGGCCGCGGGCCCGGCTTCTTCCGCCCATTGTGCGGCCAGGACTGGCCCGGGCGGCCGCAGCCCCCCAGAGCAGAGCCAGAACCCCCAAAGGAGCGGCCCCAAACCCAAATTCCCATCCACCTTCCCCGAGGACCCCGCACAAGGCGGGGATTTTGGATTTCAGAGTGAAATCCGCCGCGGTCACTGCTCGGCCTTGGACTTCACAGCAGCACAAAGCCCACCCCAAAAGCCTGGCAGGGTTCTCCACGGCAGGGAAAAACCCAGGACACCCAGACGGCAGGAGATGCTTTCTCCAGAGCCAGCCCTGAGGGTGAAACGGAGCCCCCGGGGAGCGGGTTCCGCCCTAAATCCCAATTTTCTCCTCCAGATGGGAGGTGCACGAGTTCAGCTGCCGCGGCTCACGTCAGCAGCTGGAGAAGCCTGCGAGGACCCACGCAAGCCTGGCCTGCCGAGGACGCTGCTGACGGCAGCTGAGCAGGGCAGGGTGGCAGGGGCAGAGCCGCTCCAAGCCACCAATCAGCCCCCAAACCTGGCGTTGCCACTCAAGTCGGCGCTGGTTTTGGTATTCACCTCCCGTTTCTGAGGGCTCTGGGAGAGCAAGTCATCACTTGCAGCCCTTCTACGCGATCAAGGTGGTGACAGAAGCTGTTTTTCTTTTTAAAAAAACCCCAAAACCAGACATATTTTCAAGGTCTGAGGTGGTTTTCGGGCTGGGGTTCCAGGAGTGGCAACACCTGGATGAGCAGCACAAAGCCACACTTCCAGAGGGAGGGAAATGAGAGGATGGATGATGCCACTTGTCCCTGCTCCTGCCACCACCCCCAGAGCCCCCCGGAGCAGGGGGACCACCCCAGCACAGCCTGGCCCCTCTTCACTGGCCCAAAAGTGGGGCCAGGCCCTCTCTGAGCTGCTGGGCTGGGGCTGCTCCGCTCCCCGAACATTCCCCAGTGCATTTCTGCCCTGCTGATGGGTTAAAAATAGAAACCATCAGTGTTATTGTCCTGCAAGCAAATATAGAAAGATCACATCCTCCCTGCTGAAAAACGACACAGCAGGGACCTCTTCGAACCCAGCAGCAGGGGAGAGCTCTATTTCGGGATGGGGAACTTGGGAAGTTTGAACAGAATCCCGAAATTCGTGATGTTGACTCACTGCAGCGTTAAACACCCATGGAAAAGTCGCCTTCCCGCTCCTCTCCCGGCTTCCCCGGGGTTCCGTTCGGGATGTCAGGCCGAGGAGGGTGCTCGGGCGGGCACGGCACTCCCGGCGCTGCCCCAGCGCTGCCCTCGCAGATGGGAACGGCCCCGATCCAGTTTGGGAGTGGTCTTGTCACCACCGTCCCCGGCAGCGCTTCCCAGCTCCCAGGGAGGCGCTGCAGCAGGAAAACCCCATCCCCGCTCTGCTTCCCAAAGCTCCGAGCAGCTGGCACATCCCCGTTCCAGAGGCAGCTCGCAGAGTTCCCCAGAAAGGGAAGAGCCAGCCCTGACCCCAGAGCAGGAGACGCCCTGAGCCTCCCCGACCCCTCCCCTGCTCCCTTCCCCCTTTCCTACTCCTGGCCCCTTCCCTTCTCCCATCCCTTTCCCTTCTCCCATCTCTTTTCCTACTCCCATTCCTTTGCCCTGTTCCCATCCCCTTCCCCTGCTCCCTTTTCCCTGTTCCCATCCCTTCTCCCATCCCCTTTCCCTACTCCCATCCCTTTTCCCTGCTCCCATCTCTCTTCCCTGCCCCAATCCCCTTTCCCTGCTCCCTTTCCCTATTCCCATCCCCTTTCCTTTCTCCCATCCCCTTTTCCCTGCTCCCTTTCCCTGATGGCTCCGGAGGGAGGGGGTCCTCAGCCTGAACCTCGTTTTTTGGAAAAGGAAGATTTCTGCGCAATCCCGGCCTTTCCTTTCCTTTCCTTTCCTTTCCTTTCCTTTCCTTTCCTTTCCTTTCCTTTCCTTTCCTTTCCTTTCCTTTCCTTTCCTTTCCTTTCCTTTCCTTTCCTTTCCTTTCCTTTCCTTTCCTTTCCTTCCCTTCCCTTTCCTTCCCTTCCCTTCCCTTCCCTTTCCTTCCCTTCCCTTCCCTTCCCTTCCCTTCCCTTCCCTTCCCTTCCCTTCCCTTCCTTCCCTTCCCTTCCCTTCCCTTCCCTTCCTTCCCTTCCTTCCCTTCCCTTCCCTTCCCTTCCCTTCCCTTCCCTTCCCTTCCCTTCCCTTCCCTTCCCTTCCCTTCCGTGTTTGTGCTGAGCGCTGGGGCCGCTCCCACCCAGCTGGGACGCGGCTCCAGATCCAGCCTTGTTCCTCAGCGAATCCCCGGGGAGGGGAGAGGAATGCGGCAGGGTCACATCCAGCTGCTGCAAGGGAGGAGGAATCCAGGGCCAGGGGTGTCTGTCCCCGCAGCAGCGCTCTGGGGACGGCTCTGATGTGGGGGTGCAGCTAAAAGAGCCCGGATCCCAAACCCAGCTGGCTCCAAACCCCAGCACTGACCCCAAAACTGCCCCACAGCACCCCAGGGATGGCTCCCCTCCCAAACCAAAGCTGCAGGAGCAGCCCCAGCAGGGATGCAGAGGTCACCCCACCACCCCAAACATCTCCCCCCATCCCCACCGAGCCCCCCCCAGGATGTGGGGCAGGGAATGCTCAGGGCAGAGCTCACTGCACCCCCTCCCCTCCTCCCCACAACAAAACACACACCCAGAAACAGAAGCGGTCAGGAAAAGCCCGGCAGTGACTCCGCGTCCCCCGCTCCAGCAGAGCCCCTCGGTGCTCCCAGCCAGGTGCCCTGGGCCAGCCCCGGGGGCCATTCCCTCATCTCATTCCGTGCACATCCCAGCTGGCATTTCAGCCCCCAGCCGGTGCCAGATTTCTCTCTGCTGAGCCAATGCACTTGGAAATACATGACGACTTCAGCAGATTAATTGGAAACACAGCCTGGGTGTTGCAATCCCAGGAATGACTCCAATTTCAGGAACAAATGTTTTCATAGAATCACAGAATCATAGAATATTCTGAGTGGGAAGGGACCCACAAGGATCATCCAGTCCAAGCCCTGGCCCTGCACAGACAGCCCAAAAATCCCACCCTGGGCATCCCTGGGAGCATTTTCCAAATGCACCTTGAGAATTGGCATAACTTCACCAGTTTGCTGAACATTTCCAGCTAAACTGGGACAGGCTCCACTCACACCCGGGATTATTCTTTTAGTGTGGCGTGCTCCAATTTAAAACCTTCTCAAGAAGATTTAAGGCACACCACGGAAGAGGAGGCAAGAAGAACAATTTCAGTTTGCTCTGTAAATCTCCTCTTAAAACCTTGCTGGCTTTGAGCATCACAGGGCTCCTCTCAGCCCCTCTGCAAAACCAGACCCAAACTCTTCTCCCAAGATCCTGAAAAGCCCCAGGGCTGGGAGATGGAGGAGGGGTGGAGGAAGGTTCCCTGCATGGAAACCAATCCTGTGCTTCCATATTTTCCACCCCTCCACAGAAAAAACTTTCCCCTTCAGCATCAGTCAACCTTGCTGCTTGCTGCCAACCTCTGCAGCCATTCCAACCCTTCAGAGGCTGAACCTGGTGATTTTGGAGGTCTTTTGCCACCTTAACAATTCCATGATTCTCCCCTTGCTGCCAAGAACTGGAAAGCCCTTTCGTGGTGGGCAGCTGTGCACCGAAGCTCAGGGTGATAAGGGAAGGAGAAAAGCTGGTCTATCCACCCTCAGAGCCTGGCAGGGAGCTCTGCTTTGCCATCCCACTGCCAGGGCTCCTGCAACCCAACAAAAAAAATCCTGTGTGGGATGTGGAAGGGGCTGCTGGAGGGAAAATGGGGAGGCCAGGCTCGGCTCTGAGGGTTGGAATGGCTGCAGAGGTTGGCAGCAAACAGGGGTGAGCAGAGAAAGGGCTGGGTGATGCTGAAACCCCTGCAAAGGGCAGAGGTTTTGCTGTGGAGGGGTGGAAAATATGGGAGCACAGGAATGGTTTCCATCCAGGGCACCTTCCTCCAGCCCTCCTCCACCATCATCCCTCTCCCAGCCCTGGTGGGTTTTTGGGATTTTGGGTGGTGACACCAAACAGGGGGCTCTGGAGGGGCTGTGGCTGCTGCTTCAGACCCTGCGGCTGCTGCAGACATGGGGCAGTGCCCGGCTGAATTCCTACCTTGGAGGGGTCTGGAGCGAGGAGCGCAGCCCCTGCCCCGCAGCGAGAGAAAAGCCATTCGAACGTTCCCAGAGCGATCAGCTCCCGCAGCCTGGCTCCCGGAGCTGCACCTCCTCTCTCTCCAGCTGTTTGGCTGCTCCTCTCAGCCCAGCCCTGCCAGAGCTGGAGCCCGAGCCAGCAGCAGCACAGGCTGCACAAACCCTCCCCGGAGCCCCCCCTGCCCCATCCAGGCTCAAATCCACCGACCCAGCCCCAAACCCAATTCCCTGCTCAGCCTTTGCCTCACGGAGCTCTTTTTGTCCTGCACGAAAGCCACAATTCACAGCCAGACCTTCGGGGTGGGATTCCTCCTCCCTGCCATGAAGTCAACCTAAGTCAGAGTGTTCCCGCCGTTAATTTGGGTAATCTGACAAAATCAAAACCACCAGGTTTTGTGGTGAGATGTCACTTTGGGAGCTTTGCTCACCCCAGAGATCTTTCTTTGGGGAGTCCCCATGACTGGGAGATCCATGAGATCCAAAAAGATCCAGCATGGGGATGGGAACTTCTGCCCTGAGCTGGGCTGTGGGGTCAGGCTGGCTGGTCAGTGGGAGAGCTCCGGCCAAGCCTCATCCCTCATTCCCAGGGTCAGGAATGTGCAAGAGCTGCTGCGAGGAGGGGATGACCACAGAAGCCACGTGGACAGAGGGAATGTGGTGGGGCTCTGCAAGGATCTGCTCCAGCTCCCCCTGCAAGCCAGGAGATCCAGGAGGAGCAGGGAGGACATAGGGATTCGTGCAGATCCAGCCCACGCCCCAGCTCCAACCAGGCTGAGCCCACAAATCCTTCTGCAAGTTTCTCTGTCCCACCCCCAGATGTGCCAGCGCCCCGTCCTACACCCTGCGCCCCTCCCAGGCACACCCTGCGCCCTCTGGGCTCTCCTGGCACCGCGTCCCAGACACGGCTGCGAGGGGCTGGGCTGGGCTGGAGCCGATGTCCCCCCGTGCCAGCACCCACCTCCCCCAGCCCAGCCCCATCCCTGGTCCCCGGTGCCGGCCCAGCCCAGCGCCAGCTGGGACAGAACCTCCACCCAGGCATGGGGCCGTGCCTAAAGCAGGCAGGCACCCCAGCATCCAGCTCTGACAGCAAGGTCCCATCGAGGCAAGAACAATCCAAACCCTCCCAGTTCCCTGCTCCCTTTCGGGGGTTCGTCATCGGCGCTGATAGAGATCCACAGCTCGCGGCACAAACAGGGAGGCGGCCAAGGAACCACAGGAGCAGCAACCGAGACTCGTGGAGCCCTGGCCAGGGCCAGAGGCAGCTGCAGATGCTGCTCCAGGGACTCCCTGAGCTGTGATTTGACACAAGCCCTGATCAGATGTGGCGTCACCGGGACGGTTCACGCAGGAGGGACGAGGCCAAGGCACAAACCACAGCTCAGCCCCTGCCTGCAGCACCTCCTGCTCTGCTCCAGCCGCCAGAGGAGCCCAGGCCTCGAGTGCTCTGCCCAACCAAGCAGCCTGGGCTTCACCATCGCCTCTCCCTGCCAGGCAGGGCCTCCTTTCTGCAGCTTTTTCAGCCTTTCTCAAGTGGGGAGTGCAGTGCTGACGCTGCATTAAGAACATCAAAGTCACCGGTCCTTACTCCCACCCGATGTCCCATTTCCTCACTCCCACCTGGTGCTTTTTGGCACCACCCAAAAGCACAGGCTCAGCAGAAGTTCAGTCCTGCAGGGATTTTGGAGGTGTCCCAGGTGCCCTGTGTTCCTACAGGAGCTCTGTGTCCCTACAGGTGCTGTGTCCTTACTGGAGCTCGGTGTCCCTAAGGTGCTCCATGTCCCTGCAGGTGCCCTGTGTCCCTACATAACCCAGCTCTGAAGAGCTGAAGAACCCCCAGGCTGAAGAACCAGCCCGGTTTAGGAGCTGACCCTCCATGCCATAACCTCACCTCCCTCCCTCTCCTCCCCCACGGCCCCGGGCCCTTTGCTCACACGGCTCCTGCAATTCCTGGCCCTCGGCTTCGAGGCTTCCGCCACCATCTGGGCTCCATTTAGGGGAGCTGATGTTTTTCACAGGGCTGTAATCTAAACTTTGGGATTGAGTTTACATCTCGCATACCAGCGTCTCACCGCCGGGCCTGGTTCTGCACCGGGGGCTGGCGGCTGCCAGCCCTGCGCCGGCGGCCCTGGGCACCTGGGAACGGTGCAGGGATCCCAAACCAGGGATCCCAAACCGGGATCCACCCAAAAACCACCAGGGATCCAGCCAGGCACTGCCCCTGCCAGTGGGTGAGAGCTGTGAGAGCCCCAGGAGCTGGGAATGAGCTTGGCTTGTCCCAGGAGACAAAGCCCCACAGCAGTGTCATCCAAAGCCCCACATCAGTGTCATCCAAAGCCCCACAGCAGCGTCATCCAAAGCCCCACATCAGTGTCATCCAAAGCCCCACAGCAGCGTCATCCAAAGCCCCACAGCAGCACCATCCATCCCAGCAGCAGGAAATCCCCCAGCCCGGGCAGCTGGAGATGGGAGCACAGGAAGGAGAAGCGATTTGGGAGCAGGGATGTAGAGCGGCAGGTCCAGCCCTGCTTGTGCTCAAACCCAGGGTGACAGACCCACCCCAGGGCCTGGAGAGGCTCCTGACCCAGCCCTGAGGTGAACACTGGCACCCCCAAATCCCTGCCAGACCCCCCCATGCCCTCGCCAGCCTTCCTCCACCCTCCTCTCTGGCTGCAAGGTGGGCAGAGCCGCAGGCAGTGTCCAGAGGCAGCCAAGGTGGCTCGATCCCAGCAATCCACGAGGCTCAGCCAAACCCAAAAAATAATGTTTTCATACTTTGACTTTTCAGGCAGGATTTAGTCATTTGTGGACACGAGGCCTTGGCAGGGCTGTGCTGCCTCTGCTCACCTACCCCAGCCCGCGGCTGTTTACGGCGGCAGAGCCTTGCAAGGAGAGGGAAGATTGGTGGTTTAATCCAGGTGAATTATTCCTGCTCGCTTTATGGAGCCTGCAGCTGGTGGGGAAGGGGGGATTCAGCATCCCTGCACAGCCTGGGATGGATCCCCCACAGGAGATGAGGCATCACAACACAGCCCACCCCACAGCTCCACAAACGCTGCCTGGACAAACTCACCAGGACTTTTGCCCACCTAACAGCTAAAAAATGAGTTCAGGGCAGAGAAGCCAAGCCCTGGCTGGGCACGCTCATGGTAAAAGGCAGAGAGCTGCTCTGCCATAGGAGAAAAGCAGGTTCCACCCCAGCCTGGTGGGGCTGTGCAGGCTCTGTTTGCTCAGCCCAGCACAGGGCACTCTGGGCTGCCAGGGGAGGGGAAGGGGTGATGGATCCAGGGGATCCAGGCCCCTGCTGGCTGCCAGGGTATCCCTCAGGAACCCTCTGTGCCCAGGGTCCAGCACGAGCTCCTCGCCTTGGTGTCAGATCCAAACTTCCCAGGCACGAGCCCCGGGCTTTATCTGCCTTTGTCCCCTCCCTCCTCCCACGTTTGTTATTAAACATTTGTTACTTGTTATTAAACTACGGCCACTTATCTGCAAATCCTGCCTCTGAAACCAGCAAAGCCACACCACGGAGTGCCACGCTGCGTCCCACAGCCCGGGGGATGCCACGAGCTCATCACCACACACCCTGTCTGCCTTCAAAGCTCATGCGCCACGAGGATCCCACTATGATGAGAATCCCACTATGATGAGGATCCCACCAGGATGAGGATCCCACCAGGATGAGGATCCCACCATGATGAGGATCCCACCAGGATGAGGATCCCACCACATCCAAGATCCTATCACGACCAAGATCCCACAATGAAGATCCCACCAGGATGAGGATCCCACAATGAAGATCCCACCACAACCAAGATCCTGCCACCATGAGGTTCCCACCACAACACGGATCCCACCATGATGAAGATCCCACCATGATGAAGATCCCACCACAACCAAGATCCCACCAGGATGTGGCTCCCACCACGACACTTCTGCATTTTCACTCAGCGACCAAACCACCCAAAGCACCCGCGAGGCCGAAGCAGCCAAGTGGAGCAAGTCCTCCTGGAAAAGGAGCCACTCCAGAGTGGAGCATCCCAACCAAGCATGGGAAGGAGCTCAGAGACAGGAGGGATTGGCTGGGGCAGCCCTGGGATCAGCAGCACAAACCCATGAGGGCTGGCCAGTGGCAGGAGGAGCTTTCTGAGGAGCCTTCGTGCCCTCCAGGCACTGCAGCAGGAGTTGCACAGCTGTCCAGACTGGGAAGGACAGATAAGGCTCAAATGATTCATTCAGTGTAAACCTTTATTTGTTCTTGCTTACCCAGAGGAGCCAGCAGCTGCTAACGCCAAACTGGGCCGGCTCCCAAGCGCAGACAAAGGCCTGCAAAAATGGCTTTAAGGAGGAGCTGACTGTTCAAAAAAGCAATCCTAGAAGAGGGAGTTAGAAAGAGGGAGTGCAACGCGGCGCAGGAGGAAGAGGAAGCCAGAGAGCACCTAAAAATAAATGTTAAAAAAAGCAGCGAGGCACAGGACAAAGGCCTCGGGCGCACGTGACCGCTCCCCGCAGCGGGGGCAGGATGCGAGCGCAGAACACAGCACTCCCTCCCCAGCAACCCCACGTACAGAGCCCCAGGCACCTCCCAGCTCGGCCAAAGCCACCACAGCACCTTTCCCAGCCAGGAAGGGCTTTTTGCCCCGTGCCATGAATGCCCCAGGGGCAGGATGCTGGCTGTGCCCCAAGCTGGGCATGACCCGGTCCGGGGTGGAAATGCACCTAATGCAGCAAGGCTGGAGTCAGGCAGGAGAGCTGGAAAGTGTTAAAGAAATTGAAAGGAAGTCTGGAAAACGAGGTTCCTCCCAAGAAGCACCCTCAAAAATAGCCAAAGTCCTGCGGAAGCACAAGCCCTGCATCCCCCCAGGCAGTGCCGTCAACAGATCTGAGCAGAGCTGGTGGGACACTCGTGAGTTCACTCTGAAACAGCCAAAAAATGCAGCTGACAGAGGAGCCAGAAACTGCAGCTGACAGAGGAGCCTGCCCTGTGCCTGCTGCTGCAGCTGGGACCAAGGCTGTGGCTCCCCTCCCGTGGCTCCGAGGCTGCAGAATGACCTGAGATGGGACATCAACTCCCAGTGCCCTGAGCCTGCCCTGCTGATCAGCCCCCAGTGCCCTGAGCCTGCCCTGCTGGCGGCTGTGCCCACCGGACGCTGGCAGCAGCTCCACCCCAGGCCCAGCAGCGAGCCCAGCCTTGTTCCCTGTCCCTGAGCATCCCTCAGGATGCTCCCTGCACACTTTCCCCCAGCCCCAGTGGGGCTCACAGCCGTGCAGGGAAGGAACAAACACCCCGGGACGGGAGAGGCACTTACAGGACGGGCTGAACATCACCAGCGTGGTGCAGATCTCCAAGCCTGAGAACATCCAGCGAGTTCCGCTCCCGGGAAGCCGCAGCTCCGCATCCCACGTTCACTTCTGCTTCATCCCTGCCGCCCAGCCCATCCTCAGCAGCAGGGAGAGCGTCTGAGCCGCGCCGAGCTGGGTCAGACGCAGCCGGGGCGGCGGAGCAGCCTCTCAGAACTGACTCATCCCGTCCCACAGCGGCTCCTCAGCGCATCCCCAGCCAGCCGGGGTCCCTCAGAGCTGCCCAGCCAGGCTGTGCCCACCCCGTCCCCTCAGAGCCAGCCCGGGCCAGAGGCAGGACGCCCGCATGGCACTGCCCGCTGGTCCTCACGCCGCGCTCCCTGAGCCCACGGCTGAGAAACGCCGGCGAGCCAAGAATAGAGACCTTGAAGTGAAACCTCCCGGGATTGGCAGCTATTTCGGGCAGCTCAGCCGCCGGGGCTGCGTGACATAAGAGGATATAAAAGAGGAAACTCTGCACAACAACTCTCACCTCGCCGAGACAGAGCCGGGTCGCAGCAGGTAGGGCTGCTGGGAGCGCCACTGGGGGAGGCCACGGCTGGGACAGCCCCCAGGCCACCCCCGTCCCCACAAGAGGCAGCACTGGGACCCCTTTGGGGCCGTCCCCAACCCCAAAGCCCCCCAAGCATCCCCAGGGCTGAGCCAGAGGGAAGTGCAGAGCTGCAGCCCAGTGTGGATGTGGCTTCTCTGCACTGGGATGAGGCCAAACCCCAGCACAAACCACCCCGAGCCCACGTCGAGCCGAGCCTGCTGCCACAGGTTCAGCCTGCCCAGGCACCTCCGTGGAGCAGGAATTGCAGAGGTGCTGCTGTGGCCAAAGGAGCCTCAAAGGGAGCTGAGGGGACTGAGGCACCCGGAGCACCCCCAAAGCCCAAAGCCCAAATCCCAAAGCCCAAATCCCAGATCCCAAAGCCCAGATCCCAAAGCCCAGATCCCAGATCCCAAAGCACAGATCACAAATCCCAGATCCCAATCCCAAAGCCCATAGCCCAGATCCCAAAGCCCCAGTCTCAAATCCCAAATCCCGAAGCCCAGATCCCAGATCCCAAAGCACAGATCCCAAATCCCAGATCCCAGATCCCAAAGCCCAAATCCCGAAGCCCAGATCCCAGATCCCAAAGCGCAGATCCCAAAGCCCTGCTCTGCCCAAGCAGCCCCTCAAGCTCCTGGCTCAGCTCAGCCCTGGAAGGAAGGGCTGGGATTGCACCCAGCCACCAGGTGTGGGGTGGAAAGATCTGGTCCTGGTTAACAACCAGCATCAAGATTAATGCAGGGAAATTTCAGCGGCAATTCTGGGAGATCTCTGCACTCTTAGATACCAGGAAAACAAACACACAAGCTGCAGTTTGTGGAGAGTCAAACTCAGCACCTGAAACCAGTCCCTGCCAGCTCACAGCGTGTCCATCCCTCGTGATGCCACTGTGCCCTGCCAGCTCACTCACATCCCAGAAATGTGCTTTTTTCTGGGCTTTTGTCAGGAGTAAGTCACCAGCCAGACTGACAGAGTCTACAGTGCTAATTGGGAAGAAATTCCTCCCTGGGAGGGTGGGCAGGCCCTGGCACAGGGTGCCCAGAGAAGCTGTGGGTGTCCCTGGATCCCTGGAAATGTCCAAGTCAGGTTTGATGGGGTTTGGAGCAGCCTGGGACAGGGGAAGGTGTCCCTGCCCATGGCAGGGGTGGCACTGGATGCTTTAAGGCACCTCCCATCCTAAACCACCCCGTGATTCTATGAAATAACTGAATTCCCCAAACAGTCTGTTCTACAAACACCCTCCAAAACTTCCCCAGGGCATGAGAGGGAACAGGGCACCTCTGATTCCATCCCTCACCAGACAGCCACAGCCAGTTAAGGCCTTCCAGTTAAACCCAGCTCCCAAAGGCTGGATAACCAGCACAAGCCACAGAGCTGCTGAACGCGCAGTTCCATGATCCAGCACTGCTGTCCCTGTGCCAGCAGGTGACAGGGCCCAGACAAAGGCAGCCACGGCAGGGACTGTCCCTTGGCACGGGGACCCTCCCTGGGACGCTGCCCTCTGTGCCCAGCACTGCAGAGAGGGGTGGGTGCAGCCCTGGGAGATGGAAAAGGCCATTCTGTTTCTCTGATGTGAGAAACAAAATACGGATTAGTTCTATGTTGCAAAGTTGTACAAAGACTTGAAAGCTAACGGTATAAAGTGCCATTGGTAACACCCTTTAAAATTGACCCTTCTAATCTCTTAACTACATTAGCAACATAAGCAGAATCTGTGGTTAAATTAAGAGGTTGTGGAAAGAGCTGAAAAGCCTCAACTACAGCAGCAAGCTCAACAATCTGAGGAGATTCTCCTATGATTTGAACGTCTGACTCTTAAGCATTCGTTTTTTGGTTCAACCAAGTTACGACTGATTTGTGACTTTCGCCAGAGCCATCAGTGAAGAGCGTTATTGCATTTAAGGGTTCTTCACTTAACTTATGTTTCTCTCTAAAACTCAGTTTTGATTGCAATAATTTGTGAGTTGGGTAATGAACAGAACAAACACGTGGGAAGTCAAACAATGCATACTGCAAATCATCAGAATTTTGTATTGCCTTTTCTGAGGTGCCTCCATCATGGGACAGCAAGGAGCCAGTGCCAGGCCCCCAGAGCAGGACAGAGAGACCAGGGTGACACACAGGTGACAGAAAGGACACGGCAAAACACAGGGTGAGCAAGGCAAGGGACGTGGGAGAAGGGACAGAGCCACCTTGGAGCCAGCTCTGCTGTGAATATTCCACCCCTGCACTGAGGATAACCCTGAGCTGCTGAAGGCAGCTGGATGGGGCAAAGAGGCCAAGGCAGGGGCAGAAGAGACAATTTTCATGTGGAAGTTGCACCCCCAGGCTACAGATGAAAGTTATCGTCAGTGCATCGAGCCCTGGGCAAACCTGAGGAATTTACATGAGCCTTGAAGTTCAGGAAAGCATAAAGGAGGAAAGAAACTGAGAGAGCAATCCTGGCTTTGTCTCCAGCGTTGCGAGGAAGTTCTCCACATTTTCTGTGCTGCCCAAGGCTCCCCTTACGCAACAGCAGCTGATGAAAAAGCAGCCTCAGCATCAGCAGCTTTCCCCTCCCTCTGTGAGAGATCCTCCTTCCAGGAGAGATCCTCTTGTCATGGGAGATCTTCCTTCTGTAAGAGATCCTCCTTCCACAAGAGATCCTCCTTCCATGGCAGATCCTCCTTCCACAAGAGATCCTCCTTCCATGGCAGATCCTCCCTCCCTGAAGGCTCAAGAGCATCCCCAGAGAGCCGACCCCAGCACCACATCCTGACTCTTCCCTGCAGCACCAGGGAGCTGCTCCTCCCAGGAGAACTGCCCGGCTTCCACTTCTCTGGAGCTGAGCTCCAGGGCACTTCCAGGGCTGCAGGATGCTCCAGAGGCTCCTTGGACACGCTGTGATCTTTCAGAGCAGCACATGACCCAGGTGAAACAAGGGAGGACCCAGGGAAACACTGGGAGGACGCTCTGGACCAGCACCACTGACAGGTTCACCCCACACGCGGTGAAATTCTCTCCATGAGGAGAAAGGAGGCTCTCCTGGAGACCAGTGCGAGCCACCGCTGGTTCCCAGCTCTTCCCCGAGCTCCTGCTCCTCTGTCCTCCTGTTCCCTGCCTTTGGTGCCACCTTCCAGCACGGGGCGGAGCGTGCCCAGCTCAGCAGGGTTTGTTTGGCCCTGCTGTGAGCCGTGTTTTGATCCAGCTCTGCAATGCAGCCAATTCTCCCTCTGGCACCGTTCCTGCTCCTGGATACCAACGGATCCCGACGGATGCGGGTGTCAGGGCGGTTTGTCACTGTGCTGAGGGGCAGGGCAGCCCGGGAAAACCCCACAAACACCATCCTAATGCTCCTTCCAGGAACCACACACCACACCTGGCCTTGAGACTGAAGTTTTAGGTAGTTGAAACCAACAAAGCTGGGCTGGATGTGTGCAGGGATCACAAACAAGCCCAAAAGCGGGCTGGATGTGTGCAGAGATCACAAACAAGCCCCAAGGTGGACTGGGTGTGTGCAGGGATCACAAATGAACCCAAATGAGGGCTGGATGTGTGCAGGGATCACAAACAAACCCAAAGCTGGCCTGGGTGTGTGCAGGGATCAGATGTGAGGCCACTGCCCCACTCCAGCCCCTCTGTGGGGCCGGGACCTCCATGCAGACCCACCCTTAGGATGTCCCCTCCCTGCTGGGGGCCTCCCTGGGTGACAGCGTGGTGCTGACTCAAGGCTCTTTCCTCAGCATCCTCGGATGTTGCCCAAGAGGCACCACACGGTGATGGGGACACGGTGACAGGGATGGTGACACAGTGACAGTAACACGGTGACAGGGACAGGGACAGTGACACAGTGACAGGGATGGTGATACAGTGACAGTGACACGGTGACAGGGACAGGGACAGTGACACAGTGACAGGGATGGTGACACAGTGACAGTGACACGGTGACAGGGACAGGGACAGTGACACAGTGACAGGGATGGTGACACAGTGACAGTGACACGGTGACAGGGACGTGTGGCACCCCCAGCTCTGCCACCTCAGCGATGCTGAGCCGCCTCCACGGTGAGTCTGGGAAAGCTCCAAACTCGCTCCAACGGGCACTTGGGCTCTGTTTGCTATTTATAGAGTGACAGGGGGCTGGGACAGTGCCACCCAGTGCCACCCAGGCCCTCCTGGCTCTGCCCAAGCTCCAAGGCAAGCGGCCGGAGCCGGAATTCGGCACATTCATTCAGAGTTAGCAACTGCTGCTATATCGGGAAGGAAGGCAGCTCCAGGGGAAGACAAGAGCTCTCCAGGACACAGAAAGAAAACAAATCCCTCGCCTGCAGTCTGCAGGCCAGAGCTGCTCTCCTGAATTTCCCTGGCTGGGCTTAACAAGACCCGGGTTTTTGTGCTGAAAAGTGAACGTTTACCAGCCCTGCACACCCCTGAACTCTGGCCACCCCCTCGGAAGCTTCGTGGCTCCATCACATCAAACAGCAAATGTGCCAATTCAGACCTTTTCTGAGTGACAGAGTTGTCCCCGACAAACCCTGGCCGTCAGGAAGGGCACCTGGAGCAGAGCAGCCGGTGCAGGGAGGTGGGCGTTGAGGTGACCAGAAGCAAACCCCGCGTGTGAAGGTACCAACAAAGGCAGGAAAACATCGCGGGGCTGCTCCCAGCAGGGCTCCCCGAGGGGTTTTTGGGGCACTCAGCCGCAGAGCAGGACCGGCAGTGCCAGGCGGGAGCTCGCAGGGGCTGCCCCAGCCTGACACCCGCTCGGGACGGGCAGGACACGCTGCTGTGGCCCTGCGTCCCCTCCCCGCCTCGGCAGGGACACCCGAGTCAGCAGGGAAGCTGTTAATGGGGAGCCGGCAGAGGCCGAACGGGACGGATGCATTCCTGCCCTCGGGGAGCATAGCAAGGGGATGAGGCAGCTCCAGCTCCAGGACTGACTCACCTCCCTCCTGAGCTGTCCCGGAGAGCAGCGACGGGGCTGGATGGAGATCAAAAGGCAATAAATCAGATCAGAACAACTCAGGTTTGATGTCTGAACCAGAGATGGAAGAGGAGATTCGCCACCTCCCCTGCTGGAGTCAGGCAGCGGGGCAGAAGGAGCTGCCTGGTTTCGGAGCCTTGCCAACACACTTGTTTGTTTTTTCCCCTCCTCAAGGTCCCAGCTGTTAAATCCATGATTGCAGGATTTCCCAGACTCACTGAAAAAGCACGTATGCCATTGTGTCCCACTGCTGGAACAGGAAAAAGCCTGAAAATCGGAGCCACAGACTCCAAACACACAAGGTCTCCTTACAACTGACGTTTTCAAACCTCATTTTTCTTTCAACAGTTTCTAAATGGTTCCGAGTTTTGCAGCGCTGCCTTTCAGCTTCCCCAGAATTGTTCCTTTCCCAGTGTCCCACAGTGGGGGAACTTTTTGGCATCAAATGTCCCAAAGCCATTGATGCGGCCACTCACATCCCCAGAGCCTCAGAGGACTTTGAGCCACCAGCCTCCAACCCCTGATGGAAGCTGGGCCTTGACTCCAATCCCCATCCAGCCAAACACAGGAGCCAGGCCAGCCACTCGTGCTCCAGCCACCCAAATTCCCCATCTCTCAACTCAAATCCAGGCTCCCAGTCACAGCCACAGGAGGATGTGGAGTTCCTTCCTTTGCTGCTCCACGGAGAACTCGGTGTCGCACTGAAACGCCCCTGCCAGCTCAGAGCAGCCCAGGAGAGCAGCCAGCACCCAGCCACAGCCGCTCCCTGCCCCGGGGAGGTTCCCAATGAAGCCATTTAATAACTGCAGGAAAAGACACGCTCCCGTGTGCCTGTCCACGCTGAGCTCCATCCCTGAGCTGCAGGATGAGACTCACCCTGGGACCAGCCCTGACACTGGGACCTGGCCCTTCCCAAAGGACACACCTGAAGGGTTCAGGACCCTGCTCAGGACAGGTGTCACCACCCCACACGCTCCCCGCTGAGCTTCCAGCCCCACCGCCAGAGCCTCTGCTGCCATTTTCATGCTCCCACTTCCTGCTCGCATCAGGCAGAGAGTAGGAAGTGCTGAAATCCTCCGACCCTCGCTGCAAACCAGGAAGCGCCTGAGATCCCCTGAGAAAGGCTGAGATTTCAGGCTGGAACCCTCTGCAAACATCTGCTCAGAGGCACTGCATCCGGACCCTCGGAGTGGGGCCCACACTCCCCATCCTCCCGGGGCCTGGCTGCTGGAACAAACCCGGGGCAGGACCACTCACAGCTCATCCTGTCTGAAAACACCACGGCAGAATCCAAACCCTGTGGCCACTCGCTTCCCTCCCTCTGCCGTGAGCGACGCCTCATCTCTCCTGGCCCAGCGTGTCCAGCACATCCCACACCTTCTCCCTACATCCCATTACTCAGCAAAGCCTCCAGAGCACAGATAACACCTTTACCGTGGAAAAAGGGGTGGGAAGCTGCTTTCTGGGAGCCCAGGGATTGCCAGCACGGGGCAAACCTTGGATGGCACACAGATCTGTGGGTTGCACTGGCTCGTGGCTCTGGCAGACGGGTCCGGGGTATCTGGGGCATCCGCAGCTCTTTTCCCAGTGCACATCCTTTTCCCACGAGGTATTTGGAGAGAGGGAGGTGCCCTTGCAGCAAATGCAAGCCCAGCAGTGCTGCTGCTCCTCTGCCCTCGCACTCCCTGCACGCACCGCCGACCCTTCCGAAGGGAAAGGCAACCGGATCAGCACAAAAACATCCCAGCAAACCGCAGGCTCGGCTTTGCCACATCTGAGCACTTGCTCTCCAAGGCAGCCGCGGGTCCACGGGCCTCGTGAGCCCGAGCTCCCTCCCTGAGCTCTGGCAGCCGGTCCAGGCTGAGCCCCGCAGCCACACGCGCGCATTCCAGGGCACACGGGCTGCATCAGCTGCTCTGCGAGTCGCCATCCCCCGATGCTTCCCCCGGCACCGGCACAGCACCTCTGGTCCCTGCGACAGCCCTGCCAGAGCTGTCCCTCGGTACGGGGGCACCGCCACCCCAGCGAGCCCCGGCCGGAGCTGCAGACCCCGGGCAGGCACTGCCGGGACCGGACACCCCCGGCATGGGCGCTCCCCGTCCAGCCCACCCCGCTGCCAGGAGCCTGCCAGCCCCGGGGGCTGCGGGAGCAGGGGGCGAGCGCAGCGGGGGCTGCTCCCTCCTGCGGGGAACGGAGCCGAGCCGGGACGCGGAGAGGGGATGGGGACCCCACAACCCCCGGGGGTGACAGACCCGGGACTGCCCCTGGCCGCCGCCGCGCTGTCCCGGTGTCTCGGTGCCCCCTCGTCCCGGTGTCCCGGTGTCTCGGTGCCTACCGTGTGCTGGCGGCGGGGCCGAGGCGATGCCGGAGCGTCCTTGGGCGGGGGCGGCCCCGGCCGGGCCGCGCGGGGACTCCGCGGGCTCCGGCTCCACCTGCGCCGCCGCTCCGGAACCGGGCGGGCGGAGCGGGGCGGCCCCGGCGGGAGCTGCGGGCGGTGCCGCTCCGCCCCCGGGACGGGCCGGGACTGGACGGGCCGGGGCGGGCGGCGCGTTCCGGGTCGGAGCTCCGCGACACGAGGGACCCAGAACGGCGACTTCCAGCGGCTGGAGAGACCCGGGCAGCGGGAATCGCGGCCGAGCGCTGGTGGCTGGATGCCAAACTTGAGCCCGAGCCCGTCCATCCCCGGTGGTGGCGGAGCCGCCAAAGTGCTGGGAGAGGGGCGGCAGAACGGCCGAGCCTGGGGAGAGCTCCGGGCACCGAGTTGGAGCCGAGCGCTTCCACCTGGCACCTGCCCGTCCCAGGTGTCCCGCTCCCTGCCCGGGCTCCTCCATCACCCGGGGGATCGGGACGGGGCAGTTCCCACCGCAGCGGGGCGGGCGGGGGTGAGCCGGGGGCAGGAGAGAGGGAGCATCCTGCGGGGTGAGCTGAGAACAGGACACTGGGAACATCCCGCGGGATGAGCTGAGCGCAGGAGAGAGGGAACATCCCCCGGGATGAGCTGCGCTGAGCACAGGACAGGCAGGAGCATCCCACACAGCGACCAGGGGAGCCGAGCACCACAAAGAAAGAAACGGAACCAAGTTCAGAGCCAAGGAGGGAGGTGCCTGCGCTCACGGGCTTCAAATCCTGCCCAAAAGCACAGCGAGACCCCGCGGTTCCCTCGCTGCCAGCAGGGAAGAGCTCCTCAGCGAGGGAACAGCTGCTTTTCCAGGAACTCCAAAGCGCGGGGGGATTCTCCAACCACGGAATCACACTTCTCTTTTCCAAGGAAGAAATCATTTCAGACGCAGAGCAAAGCCCTGCCCGGTCCCGGGGTGAGGAGCCCTGCTCAGCTGCAGCCCCGGAGTCTCTGGGGTCAGTGGGTGCAGTGAGACAGCACTGAAACACGGGTGGGCAGGGATGTGCTTTTGCTGAGTTATTTTGCTCGCTTTTATGATACCAAAACAGCTCTGGGAAGTTACACATCGAGCTCACGGGCCGGCACATTCGTAACCCTGCTTGCAGAGTGGTTATTTTCGGCACCTGCTGAAGCTGGGAGGTTTCAGGGTGCATCTCGCCCACCTCCGGGGCTTTCTCTTTCACTTTAAATTATGTCTGTTCTCTTCAAGACCAGCCTTTCCTTCCCTTTCATTTCCAAAGCCTCGTTGATCCACAACAAAACCTCACGTGAGGAGAGGCACAGCCCTCAAACAGCACCTGGCAGTTCAGTCCAGAGCAGTGACAGCAGCTTTTTAAATAATTCAGAATTACCGAGGTTACGCTTAATGCCTCTCTGACTTGGAAAATAGCACCAGAACAGAAGTCTCAGCCCTGGTCCCTGCAGAGCCCCAGCAACACCCAAATTGCCCTGACAAGGTTTTTGTGACTAACAGCTCATTCTGAGACCCGTCAATAACTTCACAACTAAGTCCCAGCGGGCCCCGCTCTGCATAAATTTGCATATTACTGAGTGGAGCCAACCAGAGGTGAGAGTGGGGGGGACCATTCCATGAACAGCAGCTGGAGAAGGGGATTCATCCTCTCCACCGAGCTCTTTCTGCTCTCCAGTGCCCTGAATTCCCTTAAATTCATCATTCCAAAGGCTCAAACTCATCAGGAAGGACAAGCTGGGCTCAGCCAGCCCCAGAATTCCTGCAGATTATCCAATTCTGGTGCAGAATCATGGAAAGGAACCATGGGACAGCCTGAGTGGGAAGGGAGACACATGGATCATCGAGTCCAACCTCTGTCTCTGCACAGGGCACCCCCAAAAACCACACCACAACCCATGGGAATATACCCCAGCACAGCCTGGAGGAAACTTGTGGTTTTCCCCTACAAATTAACAGATCAGATTTGGGATGGGCTGGAAAACCAGAGTTTTCCTGGTCCCTGGATTCAACTTCGAAAACTGTGAATTTTTCCCAATCCCATTTTGAAACAGAAGCAGTAGAAGGAGCAGCAGCCCGGCTTCTCCCATCAATCCCACTGAAATCCCACTCAAAAATTCTGTGAACACCAAGAGCCAAACCTGCCTGCAAGAGCAAACAGATCCCACCGAGACCTTCCTCCCCCGGGGTGAGGAGCTCAGGCTGAATTACTGGGGAATTTCAGCAGCCCTGGGGGGGCAATGGAGATCATCGAACTGAGATTATTTTGGAAGCACAGCTGGTATTTTTAGCATGGAAAAGGAGGCACCGCTTCCCTTTCTGGAGTCCCTCCTCCCGGGGCCGGCCAGGCGGGGCTCTGCTGTGCCAGGCAGGGGAAATTGCAGAACCCGCTGCCGGTTGGGAAAGAAAAGAAAGAAAGAAAGGGGTTATTTTGATCCGTGGAGATGGATGTGCTTCACCCCCACACGTTGTGCAACCCTCCGACCGTCGGCAGAGCAGACAAAGGCGCTCCAGGCTGCCCGGGCTCGTCCGGGCTCCCAGAGCCAGCCCAGGGCAGACAGGGGGGCTCCCACAGCACCCCCAGAGCTCAGCCCTGATGGAAGGGGTGGGCAAGGGTCAGCAGAAGGTCTGGGGCTGCCAGGAGGGGGAAGTGGGTGGGAAAGGGTGGTGGTTTCCCACCTAAGACATTTCTCTGCTTTGCTCTGCTCCTGAGCCATGCAGCGAGGCAGAGAGCTGGAAAAGACAAGGACGAGGCTGGTGATGTCTGCAGGGCTGGCCTGGCCTCCCAAAGGGCGGGATATGGCACAAGGATATGCCAGGGGATGACCCAGGCACGGGGGGCACTGGCAGCCCTGTGCTCAGCAGCTCTCCCAGCACTCATCCCCCATCCAGGAGCCTCTCAGGGACCCCCGGGCACCCCCTGAGCTCTGACCTGCCTCACTCCCCTTCCCAGGCCCCCCTTCCCACTGCAAACAGGAGCATCTGGAGCAGAAGAGGCCACGCAGGTGATGGCAGCAGCAGGTGAGGAGTGACTTGGTTTCGGTCAGACGGGAGCGCAACGTGGCTGGCCCGCCCGGATTTATGGAGCTGGGAAATTTGGGCAGCAGCCAGAGAGCTCCTGGCATGGGGCTGGCCCACCTGGAACCCTGGGAACAGGAATCTGATGGACCTGACCCACCTGGAGCCCTGGGATCAGGAATCTGAGGGACCTGACCCACCTGGAACTCTGGGATCAGGAATCTGAGGGACCTGACCCACCTGGAACTCTGGGATCAGGAATCTGAGGGACCTGACCCACCTGGAACTCTGGGATCAGGGAGCCGCCTGGGGTCTCCACAGTGAGCAGAGGTGACCAGGAGAGCACCTGGATGCTGAACTGGAGGCACTGAGAGCCCTGCGTGGCACTGCCTGGCATCCCCCTGCCAAAAGACTTCACCAAACCTGTGCTGAGAGCCCACCTGGTGCCCAGGCAGGGATTAACACGCTCCTCCCAACCTCCACCTTCCCAGCACTGGCTTTCTCCTTTTCCCCTCTGTTTTTTCCCTGCTGGGGACAGAATTTGGGATGCTTGGAGGCCAAGCTGCTGATGCTGCCAGGCTCAGCAGTGGGATGGGCTGGGCTGGGCTGGCAGGTGGGCGAGTTGCTGGTTGGGGCACAAGGGAACTTGGTGCCTTTTTTATTTGCTGATGTACGAAAGGAGAGGAACAGCTCACACCCTGTGTTGGGCAACACACGGGAGGAGACACTCAGGTCTTGACACCAAAGGGTTTGTGTCACATCCCAGGGGCTCAGCACAGCTCTGAGAGGAGGAAATGGGGCTAAAGCAGCATTGAGCAGGTCCTGGCCATGCTGGACAAGCATTAGCCCACTCCTGGTGGCTTTTAGCCCCAGCTGCATCTTGCTTGGAAACACCGGGCACGGCTACAGAGCCACCACTCAGCATTAGAACTTCACAGCTTTCATTCAGTAAAAGTCAAATTATTCCTATCTCAATGCAAATCTGGGAGCGTGCAGACACTCTGCACACAGGAACTTGAATAACAAATGGGTTTTCTCCTTGTCCTGGCCCACCTCCACCCATGCCATGGTGGGTCCACCCTCCGTGGGGACTTGCAGACCTCCAGCACCCTCAGACAGCCCAAGTGGCTCTGGGGGCTGCCACCAACCACCCGATTTCCCCACGAGCCCTGTCCTCTGCTTTGAACTGAGGGGTAGCATGTGCTCAGCAACCCAAAAGTTTGTTTTAAATAGACACTCCTTGAATAAGACCTACAAAAATACCCCCACGTCCTGCTGCCACAGCAGGGCGTGAAACCACAGCGCTGCAAAGAGGAACCGTCAACTTAAAAAAAAAAAAAAAAACAGAGTAAAAAATAAAAATAAGCGCACTTCTGTCTCCTTCACCCTCCTGCTGCACAAAGAGAGCGGGGATGGGAGGGAAGGGGCGATGCCGAGGGGTGGGGGGCTCGTCTCGGGTCAGGAGCCCCCCGGGCTCTCTCAATGTCCGGATCCCCCCGGGGTCCCTCAGGGTCCGGATCCCCCCGGGATCTCTCCGGGTCCGGATCCCCCCGGGATCTCTCCGGGTCCGGATCCCCCCGTTCACCTTCCCCCGCTGCGCTCGCGGGGCTTCGGTTACGTCCCCGGGGGAGAGAAAAACATTTGCTTTAAAAACAGGAAAATGTGATTGTCAAACCACAACAATGGGCCGGGAAGGGGCCGCGGCGGCTCCGAATTCCGCTCCAAAACACCCCGCGAGTGACTCAAAGTTTCTGCGCCGAGCCCGGGCGGCCCCGCGCCCCCTCCCGGCCCCGGCCGGGACTCGGTGGCCTTTAATGAGCCTGTAATTAAGGTTTCCCTGATAACGGGGTACCAAATCCCCCCCCAAGGCATCCCCGATGGGGTTTGCAGGCACAGAAGAACCTGGTGGGCTCCTCTCTGCACCCTGAGCAAGGCACAGCCCGACCTGGGGCGGCTTTTCCCGAGGGCAGGGAGTGACAGGACAGGGGGAATCACTGTGCACTGACAGGGAGAAGATTTAGATGGGTTATTAGGGAGAAATTCCTCCCTGTGAGGGTGCTGAGGGCTGCTCAGAGAAGCTGGGGCTGCCCCTGGATGCCAAGGCCAGGTTGGACAGGGTTTTTACTGTGTTTTTATAGATTTGTGCCTTTTTAATACAATCTAGAAGCAGTCCCACATGGCAAATCCAGGGAAGTCCATCGCACCTGCACATTGACCACTCCCTCCTCTTCTTCAACTTTTTCTCTGGAGAAGCTCAGACCAAACCATTGCACTGAGAAGGGTTGTAGAAGCTTTGCAAATGTCACTGGGAATTGTTTATTTCCCTTTGTTTAAAGCCCAGAGGGTTTGCAGCCAGAGAAGGGAAGAATAACCGGCAAAACTCTGTTTTCCTAAACACCAGGAGAAGGAACAAAAGCGTCTGGCACGCTCTGGGCACTGCTCTGAGCTGCTGGGCACGCTGGCAGCAGAGATGGCACCCCCCAGGTGTGACACAACCTCCTGGGCCACCTCCAGAGTCCCCCCAGGTCCCTGCTGCCCTTCCTGCACTTTGAAACAGGAGGAGAAGGGGAGGAAAGAAGAGAGATTTGGCTGCATCTCCTCTGCTCCTCCAAAGGCTGTGATTGACCCTAATTTGCACTAATTGCTGGCCACCGTCAGGCTCCCATCTGCTGCTGTTCCCAGCTGTTGAGAACAGCCCTGGAGGTGTTTTCTCAGCCTAGGAGCAGCTGGAGGAACCCTGGCTTTGAAAGTTTTCTTGTCACAGTCTATGAAGTGCCTCCCATGAGCATCCCAGGACAGGCTCGGTTCTTGGGCTGTGTCCTTCCCTCTCCTCCCCTTCCCTCTCTGGCCCTCAAACAGGGGATGAGGTGCTCAAAGCAGAGCTGTGCTGCCAAGCCAACCTCCCAAAGCTCACGGGCATCTGCAGGCAGAGGTCTGCAGGTCACGGGATTCAGCTCTAAGGTGCCAAATCTCCAGTTCCCATCCTGGTTTCTGAGCCAGGGCCCCCGAGCCTGAGCTCAGCTTTCTCGACAGTCCAGAGAACCAAAACCAGTTGGGTTTAGCTGGAAATTCCCAGGAGGGGGTGTGGGAGCGTTTCACCAGTTTCAGCATTTTTGAGATAGGACAAAACGCGACAAATTCTTCCATCACAGCGTCCCTCCCCGAGCTGCGGTGTCGGGAGCTGCACTTCTCAACCCATTTCCCAACCCACCCACAGAAAGAGAGCCAGGAAGTGCCAGGGGGTGGCAAGAGAAGGGACAAAAGCTGGAAAAGCCTTGGGATGAAGGAAGCAGAGATGTCCCTCATGTCCCAGCTCCGGTGGGTGAGGGGAGCTGGGTGAGGAGACTGCCACAGGCTGTGTGGTGAGGAACCAGCGGTGACAACGAGCGACAGCCGCCTGCCCTGCCACCCACCCCCTTCCTGGTGTCACCCAGGTCTCCAAAGCCAGCCCTTCACTGTCCATCAGAGCGCCTCAGAGCTGCCTAAACCACCGAGGCTGGATTGTCACCAGAGGGGACGGGGACACTGGGCTGTGCAGGGACAATGAGTGCAGACCGGACACCACGGGTCCATGGCAGGTGGAACTGGACGATCTTTGAGGTCCCTTCCAACCCAAACTTTCTACAATGAAGGTCCCTAAATCCCTGTGTGCTCTGGGCAGGGCATGGTCTGGTTGCCCTGGTGTGGGAGCCCTTGGCACAGCGCTCGTGTCCCCTGGCAAAGGCCACCCAGGCCCTTGGGCAGGCAGCAAAGGGAGCGAACACCACCCCAACAACCCACCAGAGCCTCCTCTTCTCCAAACCATTCCCTCCCCTCCACCTCCACATCTCCTGGGCCTCCAGAGCAGCTCAGGCCTGGAGGTGCCCAAACCCCCTGGCAGCGATGGAGAGCAGGAGGAAAGGGATGCTCAGGAGAAGAAAGAGGATAAAGAGACGCCTGGACACAAGAGATGGGTTGGACGAAGGGAGCCTGGAGAGGACTCCCCAGGCACATCAGGACACAAGAGGTGGGTTGGACGAGGGGAGCTGCACAGGTCAGGTCATTTCGGTACCTTTGTTGTCGCCGCTCATGGGCCCGGTCAGAGGCGCCACTGCCCTCGAGGCTCCCGTCGCTGTCCCGTGGCCACACGTGCCTGTCCCCAGGCTGAGGCACTCTCTGGCGTGCTCGGGGTGTGTGTGGTGAGGGGGCCAAGCCCTGTTCTCGAGCTTTTCTCCTCGGCACAGTTTCCATGCCTGGTTTCAGAATGACGGGCTGCCCTCGCTCGCTGCACCGGCGCCTTTATCTCGCATCCTTTCGTTTTACTCTCACACCCAGCTGGGGACTGACTGGTTTCAAAATAAAATGAAGCTGCCAGAAGCTCCTGGGGCTCTACCAGCTTTTTGCAAACACTTGGAGCTGCCACAGAAAGAAATGGGCTGTTTCCATGAAAGCTCCTGCTGGCACAATCGGCCACCCGGGCACTCCCGGACAATGAATGTCCCGGGAGCAGATGCAGGAGATGCCCAGTTTAACATCTGGGTGGTGTGTGGAGGCTAAAATTGGAGCAGCCTTGGAGCCACCCACACTCACCCAGGATGGGAAAAATCCCTCAATTCGAGAAATTCAGCTCAGATTTCCCAGAGACACCACCCGGACCAGGAATGGTTCAGATTCCTGAGACAAGGAAGGAGAAAGGGGTCACTGTGCCCCCAGCTCTGCAAGGGTGAGCGCAGAGTTTCCTCCAGGGCACCAGGGGAGGCTGGAAAAGAGCAGGAATCGTCCCAACTCTCCTTGCTGGAGGAGGAGAACCTGGGCTGGTCCTTCTGCTGGCAGGACCCCGTGGTTCAGGCAATGGGGCCACGGCTGTCCCCCACCACGCTGGTGGAAATTGGTTTTCTCCCTGTAATTGCCCTTCTGTTCACAAACACTAATGTGTGCTTTCAGTCCAAATGACTTTTAGTTTAGGTTAAAGGCAAATGGCAAATCAGGAGAGAGCCCAAGGGAAGCTGCCACGGGGCACATGAGCCGTCTGTCTCCCCTGCCATGAAATGAATTCACTCCCACTCAGGGACAGCTCTTCCCTAGGACAGACCTGCACTGGAAGGGGTCCCAGGGCCATTAAGTCCAGGGCTGATCTCTACACGAGCTGAGATGGTTCCAAATTGTCCCTGCAGTCCATGCCTGCATCCCATTCCTGGAGTGTTCCCCGCTGCTGTGTTTATTGCCTAAGAGCAAAAGTAACCTGGTCCATGAAGAGAGCAGGAGAAATTAAAGGCACAAACAGAATGGAGCTGCTCTTATCCTGGGCATAAAACTCACAAGGAAAATTGTCCAGTCCTGGTGTGAAGAAACACCCAAATCCAACCCCACCTCTGAGAAAACTCAGCGATTCACGCTCATAGTAACACAAGGCACAGAATTGTCCTGCATTTTACATCTCCAGGTACATGAGAGGCAGATGACAGAGACAATCCCCAACAAAAAAAAAAAAAAAAAGGTTTTAAGAAATGCAGGGCCAAATTATCTTCTTATGCAACACCACTGCAACCTAGAAAATCTAAAGCTGCAGGACATAAATCAACCACCAACTGCCTGGGGTTAAAGAGAAACTTCCTCTGGTAACAACCTATTGCATAAGTGCCTTAACGGGAGCTCTGCCTTCCGAAATCTCTGTCAGGAAGGGGTCACTGGGCTGCAGGGCTGCCTCTGGAGGATTCTTTCTGCACCCTTTTGCTCTCACCCATCTTTTGTCTCTTCCTCCAGCCCACGAGCATCGGGCAGAGGCACAAAAGCAGCAGGGCCCAGCTCTGGGCTGAGGCGACAGCAAAGCTCAGCTCAGGCTGAGCCTCGTTCCTTTCTGAGCCCTGCACCAAGCACCAGGGACCAAACTGAAATATCTGAAAGGTATTTGAAAGAAATTCCTGCATATGAGTGGCAGGGCCCTGGCACAGAGAATCTGTGGCTGCTCCATTCCTGAGGTGTCCCAGGCCAGGCTGGACAGGGCTTGGGGCACCCAGGGACAGGGGAAGGCATCCCTGCCCTAAATCTCACTGGCTGAGCTTTAGGGTTCCTCCCAACCCAAACCATCCTGTGGTTCTGTGATTCTCTGCCTTTAGCACCTTCCCCTGCCCCAGTTCTGATTCAGGTCCTGGAATATTTCAGCCTCCCTGGAGCTGGCCCTGACCACACGAGCCCACCCGGCCACCAGCTCCAGCTCCAGAGCTGCCCAGCAAAGCCCCTGGCCCTGAGCAGCTGCTCCTGCTTCACTTCCCACCCACCCCAGCCCTCCATCGAGCCCAACCGATTCCCATCAGCCACTTCTGGCTGAAACCCTGATTATTCACATTTTAACCCTTTGCCTCACTGCCCCCCTCCCACAAATAACACAGCAACCAAGAGAAACCCCTGCGAGGGGCATCCACGAACACGGGGAGCACCAAGCTATGCCAAAAACAGCCCCGGGGGGGATGCAGAGCTGGAATTGGGTGCTGTGCCCCGGGGGGGGGATGCAGAGCTGGAATTTGGGTGCTGTGCCCCGGGGGGGGGATGCAGAGCTGGAATTTGGGGGCTGTGCCCCGAGGGGGGGATGCAGAGCTGGAATTTGGGTGCTGTGCCCCGGGGATGCAGAGCTGGAATTGGGTGCTGTGCCCCGGGGATGCAGAGCTGGAATTTGGGTGCTGTGCCCCGAGGTGGGGGATGGAGAGCTGGAATTTGGGGGCTGTGCCCCGGGGGGATGCAGAGCTGGAATTTGGGTGCTGTGCCCCGAGGGGGGGATGCAGAGCTGGAATTTGGGTGCTGTGCCCCGAGGGGGGGATGCAGAGCTGGAATTTGGGTGCTGTGCCCCTGGGCCCGAGCGGCCAGAGCGCCGCGGGATCGGGGACGGCTCTGCCCCGGTTATTTTTAGCTGCTGACGCCCGCCCGGGGTATTTCGCTTCAGGACGTCCGGTCTGAGGCTCTTTCTGGGAATCCCACGTTCTCTAATTGTAAACAGCCCCATTCAGTCGCTCCCCAGCGCGAGAGGCCCCGGCTTGTGTCAGGTGTGAGTCAAACAGGAAACTGCTGCTGCTGCTGCTGAGCAGGACAGGGGGTTCAGCACCCCTGAAAATGAGCCCAGGATGAGCTGGCAGCACCCACAGCCCTGCCCTGCCCGAGGCACTGACCAGCCTGGGGTGCTCAGGATGCTGCCCAGGGGATGCTGCCCACGCCCTGCAGCTCCCTCCTCCTCCTCCTCCTTGGAGAAGGCTTTCAATGAAGTTTAAATATTTTTTCTTGGCACTCTGAAAAATACTTAAAATGATGAGATAACGTTAGGTTAAATGATAAAGTTAGTGTAGGGACTAGCTGGAGGGCTAAGTTGGTTTAAGAGATGTATTAAGAGCCAGAGAATAAAAAGCCCTGCAGGGCCCAGCAGTGCTTGTGCCATCCCCTCTGAAAAACGAGGTTTGGCTGATTCTGATTCTGATTCTGATTCGGCTGATTCAGACCCCAGCTGCTGCTTTTGAACGTGCTGACACTGTGGGAAAAGGGCTCTGTAGCCTCAGAAAACTCCAGCCCAGGTTGGACAGGGCTTGTAGCAACCTGGGACGGTGGAAGGGAAAATCCAAGACCTGGGATGGTCCCTGCCCATGGCAGGAGGCGGGACAGGATGAGCTTTAAGGCCCCTTCCAACCCAAACCATTCCAGGGCTCTGTGGCTGGGACAGGATTAACAGCAGAGAGCAACATTTCCAAAAGGCGCTGAGGGGAGGATGCTGCAGAGCATCCAAGTCTGGTAGGAACAGTCCATGGAGGGACTGTGACATCCAGGACACCTCAGCACGTGGCAAAAGCTCCCAGGAGGGAGCAGCAGCTCAGGGGGGACGTGCACGTTGTGCCCATCTCTTATCTGAGTCATTTCAGTGTCTCAGGGGAAACCCTGGCACTGATAAACAGCTCCTGCTCCCTGCCTCCGCCTTTACCAACCGAAATCTGGAGTCTATTTTTAACCCCAAAACACCCACAGCAATGGGGGGGAGGCTGCAGCGGGGCGAGGGTCGGTTGGCACCGCGGGGACGGGAGGGTGGCACTGCGGGGACAGGAGGGTGGCACTGCGGGGACACAAAGGTGGCACTGCGGGGACACAAAGGTGGCACTGCCAGCCCCACTCTGGAGCCCGAGCTGGCTCCTGGTGCCACTCACCGGGGTGATCCAGCCGTGCCACTGCCAAATTTTCAGCCAAAGCGAGACCAGAGCAAGCCCTGCAGGCACTTGCCATGCCCAGCACCCCCTGTGCCCCACACAGAAACCAAAGAGCTCCAAATTCTCATTTCCCAGCACGTCCCCCAAACCTGACCCTGGCCAAACAAAACTGCCTGGAACAGCAGCATCCCATCCCTGCCACAGGACCACACCTGAGGTTCCTTCCCAAAGCCCCCACACCAAAGGTCTGTGAGGCCTTTGCTTCCATCATTCTGGGACAGCTTTAGGAATCTCTGTGGCCACAGCTCCCAAATATCTTTGGGCTCTCCCTGCACGTCACAGTCCCTCCAAAGGCAGCGTGAGCCCCAGCTCAGGTGTGAGCAGAGTTTGGTTCTCCCCCTGCTCCAGTGTGAGCCCCTGGGAACTTTTCCTCCCATTTTCTGCTCCGCTCCTCACACAGATTCTCTGCCTCTCCCCAAAATGCATAAAGTCACAGCATGGGTTGGGTTGGAAGGGACCTTAAAGCTCCCATTTCACGCCCTGCCATGGCAGGGACACTTTCTACTATCCCATGTTGATCCAACGCTGTCCAGCCTGGCCTTGGGCACTGCCAGGGATCCAGGGGCAGCCACAGCTTCCCTGGGCACCTGTGCCAGGGCCTGCCCACCCTGCCCACCCTCCCAGGGAGGAATTTAAGGAGGAGGTTGCCTCTCCTAGGGGTGTTCCAGCCCACAGCAGCAAGCTCAGAGACCAGAGGCAGCTCAGGAGACACAACCCAGGCTGAACCCCTCAGCAGGTCCCGTGTCCCCGGCAGGAGTCCCGGGCGGCTCTGCCGGTGCCGAGGCTGCGGTTCCTGCCCGGCTCTTTCTGCTCCACTGCAGGGATGGGCCATAAAACCTTCATTTCCTGACACGCATGGGATCAGGCCAAGGGGTCGTGTTTTGGACAACCTGGCTTTTCCATGGCAACCGGCGCTGATGTCAGCGACTGCAATGATCCGGAGGGGCCTTGGGAACGGGGAGCTCTCCAGGAATGGGGCAGGGGAGGGGGCTGAGCTGCTGCGGGACTCACGCTTGCACAGGGCTGGGGCTGCGTGACAGCAGCCCGAGCAAAGTTTTCCTTGGATGGCTCCGAGCACAAATGGTGGCCCAACTGCTGCGGGGCTGGAGCAGCTGCAGCCGGGAGCGTCCTGCCCTCTCCCTGCTCCTGCAGCTCCCGGCCCTCCCTCTGTGCATCCCCAGCCCTTTCATCCTCCTGCAGCCAAACGGCCCCAGCCAGCTGCTCTTGCACAACTCTGGCTAAACCCTCTGACCAGCTCCTCTCCTGACCGTCCCCTCTCCTGACTGTCTCATCTCCCGACCCTCCCCTCTCCATGTGGGCCATTTGCAGGATTTGGGGCCGTGAGCAGCTCTGCTCCCCCTTCCCCAGCCTTTCCCCTCCCTGCTTTGTTCCTGCAGCCGCTGCTTTTCCCCTTACAAACCCCCTCCCCACAGGGGAGCCCCTTTACAACAGCCAGATAATTAAAACCTCGGGCCGAGAAGCTCTTTCTGCTCCTGGTCACATCTGCTGCCCTGGGGCTCCCACGGCTCTCGTGCTGCAGTGTCTGTCTGTCTGTCCGGGCTTCCTGTGGCTGGAGCCATCTGATACTGCAGCACTTCACCTCTGGGCAGGGTGCTGAGTGAGAGCCTGTCTGGGTTTGCTGCTGGAGGATAAACACGCGGAGTAAAACATCCCTGAGTAAAACATCCCTGAGTAAAACACCCCAGTGCGCTGGGAGCTGCCAAGGAGCCGCGGCTCCGCCTCTCTGGGATTCCACAGGAAAACCTGAGTGTCCCTTTTCCACCCCAGAAACACCTCCACAGGTCTGGGACCTCAGCTCAAACCCCATCCCTGACTCCTCTCAGATGGTTTGTGGGACTGACCTGTGCATGTGGGTGGAAGGGACCTTAAAACCATCCTGTTTCACCCCTGCCATGGGCAGGGACACCTCCCATCATCCCAGGTTGCTCCAAGCCCTGTCCGACCTGGCTTTGAACACTCCCAGGGATAGAGCAGCCACGTTCTGTGCCAGGGTAACCCGTGCCAGGGCTTTACCAGCCCTCACAGGGAGGAATTCCCTCCCCAAATCCCCTCTAACCCTGTGCTCTGGCTGTTTAAAGCCATCCTCCCCTGTCCTGGCACTCCAGGCCTCTCTCCATCGCTCCTGCAGCTCCTTCAGGGTCTGGAAGGCCACAATGAGGTCACCCCAAATCATCTCTTCTCCAGGATGAACAACCCCAATTCTGCCTAAAGGTCCTCCAGCACAGCAAGGACACAAGCAGGTAAAGCTGGCAGGGGTGACCCAGGTGTGGTTTAACTCCTTGTCCTGCCCTGAGTCTCCATGTGACATCAGGGAATTGGTTTGAATGACGTGGGACAGAGACGCCTTCCTGGGCAGTGCTCCCCCCAAAAAACACAACAAGAAAGGTTCACTTCAAGGTGAACCAACCAACTTCTCAACAGAACCAAAGATCTGAGGCTAAATGGACCCATTTTCATCAAACAGCATCCCCAACCCACTGAGCGCTGACTCCAGGCCCTCCACACGTCCTTCCCACAGGGACCCAACACCACCAGCGCCGCTCACAGGGGAAGGGAGGAAAAAAAGAAAAGAAAGAAAAAAGAGAAAAAAAACCAAAACAACACCACGTAAAACCTTCCAAAAATGTTGCACGAAAAGTGGCCACTCAGCAGAGCGAGGTTTCCTGCACAGTGAGAGTTGGCCGGGGTCAGAACAGGAAATCACTGCTTCCTGCCTGCAGAGGAAGCGCCTATCTCATGCCCGTGATCAAAAACAAACAGCACTTCAATTAAACAAACAAAGGACCGAAAACTTCAACAGCTCCAGCCTGGGCCGGCTCCAGCGTAGGGAAATGCATCCAAAAATAAGAGGTTTGTAACCTTGAAAAGGCCCTGGCTCCCCTCCCCGGGCGGCGGGAGGGACCGGCACCTCCAGGCTGGGATGCCACTCCAGGGATGTGGAAGGGGGTCCCACTCCTGGGTTTGGGGAAGGAGCACGTCTGTCTGTCCATCCATCCATCCATCCATCCATCCATCCATCCATCCATCCATCCATCCATCCATCCATCCATCCATCCATCCATCCATCCATCCCTCCCTCCCTCCCTCCCTGTGTCCATCCATTCATCCATCCCGGGGTCCCCCAGGCCGAGCCCCAAAGCTCCAGCACTGCTCACTCCCCACGTGTCCAATGCTCTGAGCTTTTCCAAATCTGGTCTGGCTGGAAAAACTACCCTCCCAGCATGGAAGTGAGCACAGAAAGAAAGACGTGGAAAAGCCAAGGTTGTCCTGGGACTGTGTTTGCATCTCTCCGTCCCCCAAGCAGCACCTGGGGACCCCCGAGGCTCCATCTCCTCCTGCTCCCCCCTCAATCCAGGGGTGCAAGGGCAGCCCCTCAAATCCCACCTGGCTCTGCTGTAGGTTTGTCCCAGGATGGGTTTTACAGGCACGAGGAATTCTTCTCCCGTGAGTTTTGCATTTGAAAGATGCCAAAACAACAGCAAAGCAGATCCGGCTCCAGACTGAGGCAATAACTATTCCAGAGTCACCGACAGCCCCGCCATGTCCTGCACAGCCAATTCCAAGGATGGGGGAATGCGTGTGGCCACGAGGGTCTTTCTGTGTGGCCACCACACAAAACCTCATTATTTAGCAGTTTGCTGGTGATCTGAGAACCATCAGGTGCAGCCACCACTAAAGGCTGAGCTCAGACACGATTTTTGTTGCCTTACTCGCCTGGTTTGTTCAGGCAATAAATAACCTTACCTGTTTCCTGGCTCTATGGCTGCTCGCTGGTTTTATTTGCTTTGAAAGTAAACTTCCTGATGAATTAGCCAAGCCTAATTAATATTTATTTAAAGTGCATCGTCCTGATGATGCAAACACAAAGCTGTGTCTGTCCAGAAGAGACAGACCGAGGGGCAGATGGAAATAAGGACATGGAATGATTTAGGTTGGAAAAGGCCCCCAAGACCATCGAGTCCAGCTGTGGCCTCCTACCCCTGTGCAGGTCAGACACCTCCTATCACCTCAAACCCACTCCAGGTGGCCATTTCCAAGTGCTCTGTCTCCATTTCCCATCCACGTGTGACAACGTCAAGCTCAGCTTCACCACGGGACAGGGAGTGACAAAATCCCTGTGGTCCTCCAAGATGCCAAGAAGCTCCTCCAGGTGGGACCCCGAGTGTTCCCAGGGATGGGGAGCCCGGCAGGGACAGCACCCGAGGTCCAAGCATCAGGACAGGGTTTGACCCAGAGCTGCTGTGCCTCTGTGGGTGTTTGCTCTCTGAACACTCATCTGAGGCTTCCCAAACCATCCCTGGTCCTTCTTCTGCAGCACCTCAGCCCTGGCCTGGTGGATCCAAGCATGGCTGGTGCTGTTCCACCCCTCGCTGGAAAATCCATGCAACATCCCTGGAAAGTTGATTGCTAGTATGGAAATGCTGGCCCATTTCCTCATTGTGCAAGTGCCAGGAGCTCGGATGGGCTCCTGGAGGCTGCCAGGAGGGACCCGGGCACAGAGCTGGGGGGACTTTCAATGGTGGTGAAGTTCTTGTTGCCTCCTGAAAAGCAAGGGAGCAGAATTCTGCCTCTGAAAAGCTCTGTTAAACCTGAAGGGTTCACCTACATTTATATGAACATGAGTCAGGTCCTGCTGGAGAAGTGCCCATCCCAGCAGGAGCACAAGGGTTCCTCCAGCCATGGACCTGAGCTCTGCTCAGTGACAAACCCGGACACGCTCATTTCACCCACCTCATTCTACTTCAAAGCACAATTTCATCCACGTCCTTCAGCTTAGTCCATGGGATTTAAGGTCAACCTGTCACGCTCACCTCAAATCCCACAACACTGTCCATTTTCAGAGAAACCAGAGAGCTGCCCAAAATTGCTGGATTTAGCAGAGATCAAGAACAAAAGACAGAAACAAACACAGCTGCACTGGGACAGAAGGAACTGGTCCCAGTTAGACCAGAAATGGGATTTTATGGAGGGAAAAACTCAAAACTCTCTCAAACCCACTCTGAGTTGCTCCACGATGGACTACACAGGGTCTCTAAGGACTTCGTACAAACCATGAGGTCTGCAGGTCCCCTAGAGAACTTCCAGTCGTGTTTCGAGCAGTTTTGAGCTGCAGAACACGGGAGAATTTTTACATTTTAGTACAAGAACATGCTGTGCTCCAGCAGCTACCTGAACCGACACAGAGCCCCAGACGGTCTCAGTGAAGCCCTAACGAGCAATAAAAATGTTCTTTTATGCCTTGTTTGATCATTCCCTGTTTACGAGGCCCGGGATCCTGTGAATCATGTTTTATCCCAGCCAGCAGACACTGGAGACACACGGGATGAAGAGGAGAGGTGGGGGTGGCCACCAGATAACAACATCTGGGCTGCGTTTGGCTGCACGAAATTCCCTCTTCAGCCCGGGGCTCATCCCACTGTGCGATCCACCAGCGCACCACAGGCCCCCGTGTGAACCAGTTACAGCTTCCTGGGAGGGTGGAGGGTGGGATCCCGTCCTGGGAGATGCCCATCCAGCAGCAGCTTCATCACTTGTCCCGAATCCCCTTCATTAACACGCGCCAGGCTCCTGCCGAGCTCTGCCCGATTTCGCCTCCTGCTCTTTGCGCATGATGATCCAAGCAGACCCCCGGGGCAAAGCCACAGCCCACGGCACACGCTGCGCCCCTGCCTTCCTTCGGCACCCCCAGAACGCGCAGGAAGCCCGGGGTGTCTCCCCCTCGGCGATTCCCGAATCCCAGCCCAGCATCCCCCGGAGCGCGGGGAAGATCTTCCTCCCGCAGCCCGGCTCAGTCACGCCTGATTGCATCATGTTTGTTTTTCTTTGCCTTTGAGGTCAGGATTCCTCCCACCTTGCCCAGAGCCAGGTCTTGCCCGGTCTCACTCGGCGGGGAGCCCGTGGTGACCCAAATCCCGGGGCACGGCCGGGTGGCAAAGCCTCTCCAGCGGGAACAGCATCCATGGGGACAGCGGCCGTGGGGACAGCGGCAGCGCTTCCCCGGGCGGTGGTGGCTGGGTTTGGGGGGATTTTACACTCGCAGCATCTGCTCCAGGGCTACCTGATCCCTCCGGAGCCGGGCACAGCGAGAGGAGCCGGCGCTGCGGGGACGGGCACCGGGAGCGGCCGATGCGGGGACCGGCAGAGCCACCAGCAGCTACTCACCCTGGCTTTGTCCTTGCATCCAGAGGAATTAAAGCCCTTGGAGAGGAGGTCTCATTGTTCAAGCTGTGCTTAAGGGAGGCAGCTGCTTTCTTTATATCTCAAGATTCACTAAAGTTCAGGAAGAGAGAGAGAGAGAGAGAGAGAGAGAAAGAGAGGGGACGGCAAAGGGGAGGGACTGAGCGCAGGGCCCAGAGGCCGTATAGAATGACAATGGAAGGAAATGCTTTATCAAACCTAGAAAGCCAACCCTGCCCTGGGAACACAGAGGGAGAAAAAAAAAAAAAAAAAAAAAAAAAAGAAAGAAAGAAAAAAACTTGCAGAAGAAAAGCGAGTTCAGCTGCCCCGGGTCCCTCCCTTGGCAGCAGAGCCCTCCCCCCCAGCCCCTCACTCCCAAACACAATGAGAGCGCCGGTGGAAATCGTCAGGCTTACACTTTTTTTTTCATTAAACAGAGAGAAGTTTCAGTTCTTTAAAAAAAAAAAAAAAAATCCGACAACCAAACCCTGCCCGGGAATGGGAATGTGACGCTCTTCCCCCTCCCCCGGCTGCAGCCGTCCAAGTTTCTATGAGTCAAACGTTTGCAATGTGTTACCGAAATGTTACCAAGCTGGAATGCAGCATCCAGAGGGTTCAGCTCGTAAAACTTTTGTTTGTTGGCCGGGAGAAAGTGTCACCGGCACAGAATTCGCTTCTTCCTCTTCTTCCTTTTGTTTTTCCCATCCCGGAGAGGGTTAAGGGGCTGCGCAGCGCTGACACCCGATGACGGCGGCATTAACCCAGCGCTCCCGGTCCCAGTGGGAAGGGAAATTGTGCAGTTCGGTGAGAAACGAAGGGAAACGGGGCAGCCTGAGAGAGCAGGTGGGAAATGAGAGAAAGAGAAGCGTCCAGACACAAAATCCCGGAAGGGTTTGGGTTGGAAGGGGCCTTAAAGCTCAGCGTGTTCCACCCCTGCCCTGGGCAGGGACACCTTCCATTCAATCAGGTTGCTCCAAGCCCCATCCCAGGGCACTGCCAGGGACAGACCTCGGCCCCTGAAACGCAGCTCCCCAGACACGAGCTTTGGGAATTTGGGGTCAGAAAAGTGCTGCTTCCTCATCTGACAGTCCTGAGGGCCAGCCTGAGGTGGGAACTTCCACCCAAGACAGCAAAATCTCGGCCCAACTTCTTCCAGCAGCATCTGCTGGATCTGAAACGCTGAGGAACAGGGACACAGCAGCATCTGATCTGAAACGCTGAGGGACAGGGCCACAGCAGCATCTGATCTGAAACGCTGAGGGACAGGGCCACAGCAGCATCTGATCTGAAACGCTGAGGGATAGGGCCACAGCAGCATCTGATCTGAAACGCTGAGGGACAGGGACACAGCAGCATCTGATCTGAAACGCTGAGGGATAGGGCCACAGCAGCATCTGCTGGATCTGAAACGCTGAGGGACAGGGCCACAGCAGCATCTGCTGGATCTGAAACGCTGAGGGACAGGGCCACAGCAGCATCTGCTGGATCTGAAACGCTGAGGGACAGGGCCACAGCAGCATCTGCTGGATCTGGCAGGAGTTGGGGCCACAGCTCTGAGTTTGCTCTCACGGCGGGAGCACAAACGGGAAGAGCTCGTGAGGATGATGAGTGCAAGAAGGAAAGCAGGAGAGAGGGGAGGAAGCCGAGGGACTGTCCTGCAGTGCTTGCAAGCCTGAGTCCTTCCAGGAGGTGGCTCCTTCCACCTGGAATTCCCGCCCCCAAAACCTTTCCAAGGGTGTAGCCCTCGCCTTGCTGAAGGACCTTCAGGGCTCAGCTCCAGGAGGAGACGGCGATGCTCTTCCTGCCTCACCCAGCCCTCCCAGGGCCGCTGGCCTCATGTGGGGCTGGCTGCAGGTTTCGTCAGAGGGAAGGAAAATCTCCAGCAGCCAGGAGGATCCTCCCGGGAGCCTTGCAGAGGGACAGACTCCACCTCATCCGCTGAGGCTGCCCTGCTTTGTGCAGAGAGCACAGAAACTCTCCTGGGAGAGGAGCTGGGCTCCCTGCCCTGCTCCTGGGCTGGAGAATCACAGTCAACCTGTCCTGGCAATTTCCAGCCCAAGCACTAACGATCCTTTCATGCCAATGGGAACAATGGCAGCGGAAAAGGAGGACCATGCTCATCCTTCTCCCGCCTCTAAAAGCCAAGTGATGCCAGCCCTGCAGAAGTCCCACGGGTGAAAAAAATTGTTTGTAGCATTTTTATGACACTGTTCTTAGATAAAAGAACCTGATATTCTGAAACAGGAGGGGAAAAAATATTAAATAAAGATCTCAGGGAAAAATCTGAGGGGAAAGGCAATGGCCACAGGCAAGATGTGCTGAGGAGGGAGTTTGGCCACCAGCCACGCTGCACTGAGTGCCCAGGACAGGGTCACTCCTGACCAGGGCTGAACCAGCTCCTGTAACGAGCTACAAACTTTTGCCTAGTTGGACCTTTGCATCATTTGCACGTTAGGTGCAAGGAGGGGCAGGAGCTGCCAAAAGCAGAGCTGCTCAAAGGCCAGGAGCAGATAAGAGACTGCCCTGCTCAACAAAGAGACATTTCCAGACCTGAGGAAGTGAGGCAATCCTGGCTAATTAAGATGACCGACCAAAGTCTCCCAGGAGGACTAAAGAGGGTGAAAGATGAAAATCTTTGTGTTTCAAAGGTGAAGAGACCAGGAGAGCTCACCTGGGAAGGTGGGAGCTCGCCATGGCAGGGGTGGGACTGGAGGGGCCTTCAGGTCCCTTCCAACCCAAACCCTTCTGTGATGAGCAGGTGGAAAATCCAGGTTGTTATTTCTGCCTCCAACGAGGCCACAGCAGGTCCCAGATGGTGTTTGGGAGCATAAAGGGGCAGATGGAGTTTGGAAAAACTTTGGGTAAAAAATGTGAACTTTGCTGAAAACCCTGGTGCCTGAATCTCCTTCAGGACCTCCTCCCTCCCAGTCCAGGCACAAGGACCAAGCTGTGCTGCTGCGTCCCAGGGTCCCGAGCCTGCTCAGGCCCATCCCACGAGCTGACAAGAGCCCAGTCTTGGCTCCCAGCAGCCACAATCCTGCTCCCACAGCCCTGAGATGCGCTCCCAGCCCGGGGAGAAGGGAGCTGCCAGCAGCGCCCTCAGACACAAAGCAGAGCAGCCGTGGCTGAGGGCTGCAGCAGCAGCAGCGTGGGCAGCAGATGCCCGAGGCAGGGAAGGGGAGCTGCCTGCAGCCACATCTCTCCATAGAAGGCAGGGAAGGAGCAGGTTTGTTTCTGCAGGAGGAGAAGAGTTATGGCTGCGAGAAACGGCGGCTAAAAATACCCCGAGGAGCAGGGAGGTCACTTGGGAGAGACCCAGGCCCTGCGCACGGCTGGGGCAGAGGTGGCAGTGCCACACACGTGCCACCGTGGCCTCCTGCCAGCCACGGCAGGGAGGGTGCTCCGTGCACCCAAGGGGCAGAAGTGGGGTGGCCCAGCCCCCCAGACAGCCCTGCCCTGTGCCCCTGTTTGAGGCTCTGCAGGCAGCAGCCTGGCCCAGCCTTTGCTGGGAATCAGGGCACGATTTCAGCTCTGCAGGTGCTGCACACCAGTATTGGGATTGAGCAGGGAGCAGAGATATCAACCCCTGGGGCACTCTCAGGGTGCCCCAGCTCAGAAAAGGGCTCAGTGTCCCCAGCCTCTGTCCGTGCGACAAACACCAAGGTTTTGGGTATGAAATGTCCGTGCCTCCACACCTCTGAGCCCAGAGACCTTCCCAGTGGGATGCTCTCATTGACTGGAGAGCCCTGGCACACATTCCTGCTTCAGGGAGGTTCCCACCGTTCATCCAGGAGCCCCAGAGGGGAGCACAGGCAGGTTAAACTCACCTGTTCTCCCAGCTCTGGGCTTCCAAGGATGGAGGAGGCACCACCAGCGTCCAGCCCAGCACCGCCCTGGAGACCTCACCCAGCAGCAAATCTGCTTGAGCCATTTCCCATCTCAAGTTTCAGCTGCAGAAAAGGCATTTCCAATCATTTCTCCTCTTTTGAAGGGGCTGGTCCCTGCGGACGACTCTGCAGCGAGGGCGTGAGGAGGATCTTGCCTGGCCTGGCTCCCAGTAAATCACAGTTCAGAGACAGCTGAACTCCATTTTATGATTATTAACCCCAGCCCTGCTCATTTGTTTGGCCTGTCTGAGGCTATATTTAGTGATGGGTGCAGGCATGGCCAGGGGGGAATTGTGTGCAGCTGTTAAACTCAGCACCCCCCCTTCCCAAAAAATTATTAAAAAAAAAAATAAAAATAAAAAGCTAACAAAACAGGAAGACTATGGTTGGAAAATGAGAAGCAGCTGTGAAGAGGAGGGATGAGGTGTCATACAGGGAGGACTGACTTCAAACCTTGCAGGAAATGTATGAGAAATTTCCCGGCCACTTTAGTAATCCATCATCCCCCCTGTGTCCCGTGGTGGCTCTTGGCTCCTGCCACAGCCTGTGAGTGCCAGGGCCAGGAGCATCTCGGGCTGGGCTCAGCAGGAGCAGCCACAGAAGGGGCTGTTTGCTCTTGCACTGCCATCAACAAGGTCCTGCTGTGCCTTTGTGACAGTCCCAAATCACCACAGATGGATTAAATGTCACCAACAGGCAGGTGCTGAGCTCCAGGGAGGTTCTGGGCATTCCAACAACGGAAAGCTTTGAGCAGTGGTGGTGAAACACTCTGAGCATTCCTCATGTGCTCAGGGAGTGCAGGACAGGAGCAGGATGGAAAAACAGAGGTGAGGAAAAGTGGAGGTGCCTTGCTGAGATCAGAGTTCTCTTCCTGCCCCCTCCAGCCTCAGATCCTGGCACAGAGCAGCAGGAGAGGCTGCTCTTCCTCATCATGGTTCATTTTGGAGCTGTCAGAGAGGGGCAAGGTGGGGCTGTCCTGTCCATGGCAGGGACATGGAACGAGATGGGCTTGAAGTCCCCTCCAACCCAAACCGTTCTGGGATTCTGATTTATTCCACGTTCCTGGAGGAGCTCAGAGCTGGAAGGGGCATTGTGGGGGAGGAAAGGGAACGTGACTTACTCTGAAGCCCTGGTAGCAGGCAGAGTGGCCCTGGCATGGAGGAAACCAGGCCTGAACCCATCTCTTGGCTCTTCCCCAGTTTTCCTGGTGTCTCTAACGGCAGCACCAGCACCTGAGGCACTGCTGGGGCAGGTGCTGCAGCAGTTTAACGTTTCTTTTGGAGGCAGAGCTCAGGGGAGGCAATGCCAGTGCCCAGCTGATGCCCTGCTTTGGCCGGGGATGCCAGTGCATCACCTGGCCAGGCAAACCTCAGTGCTGACCTGGAAATCACTCACAGCTGGGGCCGGGGGTCCATTCCTGGGGCCTGCACCCCTTGCCCTTCCACCCTTGCTCGTAGTTTCCTGTTTGCCCACGGGTTCGGGGTGGCAAGGGCCGGGCAGGGTTTGTTTTGCTGCAGCACAGGCTGCTCTCTCGGGGAGCTGGCTTCCCCCAGGCTGTGGTTTCAGCAGCTGCCAGCGCCGGCCCCGCCGCAGTCAGGTGTGAGCGACCGCACAGGAGCCAGGGGAGCTGACATCAAGGTGCTCATCTGCAGAGGAAGGGGCTCCCAACTGAAGCACCTCGTGCTTGTGGTGACCCAGCCCAGCCCTCCCTGGCAGCCCCAGGCTCTGGCTGTGCACCTGCTGCCTCCAGTGCTCCTCCCAGAGACAGCTCCTCCTTTGCTTCCCAGCCAGGCACGGCAAAGGGCTGGCATGGAGCTGGGAGATGAGATTCCCTCTCCCATCTCAGCCTCACCATGGTTTCCACTCTTCCAGGGTGGCAGGAACTGTCAGTGTCCCTCCGTGTGCCCTGGGGAAAGAGCACTGAGGTCACAGAATTCCAGAATCCCTCAGGCTGAAAAAGCTCTGAGGGATCATCGAGTCCAACCTGTGCCCAATGCCCACCTTGTCATTCACCTCAAAGCCCACCCAACCTGTGCCCAGTGCCCACCCAACCTGTGCCCAGTGCCCACCCAACTTGTGCCCAGTGCCCACCCAACCTGTGCCCAGTGCCCACCTTGTCATTCACCCCAGAGCCCACCCAACCTGTGCCCAATGCCCACCTTGTCCCCACCCCAGAGCCCACCCAACCTGTGCCCAGTGCCCACCCAACCTGTGCCCAATGCCCACCTTGTCCCCACCCCAGAGCCCACCCAACCTGTGCCCGATGCCCACCCAACCTGTGCCCAATGCCCACCCAACCTGTGCCCAGTGCCCACCTTGTCATTCACCTCAGAGCCCACCCAACCTGTGCCCAGTGCCCACCTTGTCCCCAGCCCAGAGCTCTGAGTGCCACCTCCAGGCCTTCCTTGGACACCTCCAGGGATGGGCACTCCAACCCTCCCTGGGCAGCCCCTGCCAAGGCCCGGCCACGCTTTCCATGGAGAAATCCTTCCTCAGAGTCCGGGCAGAGCTCAGCAAGGCTGTGCCCCCTGTCCTGCTTTGGGTCTCTAAGCCCAGGGGATTTTCCTAAAGAGAAAGGAGAGCTGTGACAGTGGCACAGCCCTCGAGAAACTCTGGCTCTGTGCAAACACATCTGAAAGCCAGAACTCCTTTTCCATCCCAAATTTGCAGCAGCCTGGAGGGATTTAACCCCTTGTTTTGCTGCTCCATCTCAATCCCATGTGCAGGCAGGAGAGGGGGAATGTGGGGAGAGAATCTGATTCACTCTGCAAATCCCCAGTTGGGAGAAGGAGTTTGATTTACCAAGGCCAGGGGTAGTAAAGAGCTTGGACAGGAATTTGCACTAAACCTTTGACACACAAGACATTTCCCTTTCAGGCCAAGACAAACAAAGGAAGGAAGTGTCTGGGACTTTTAAAGCGACCTAGTGGAGACAGGTAAGGGCAGATAAGGGCTGAAGGAAGAGTGGGCTGGGCCAGGGAAGGATCCAGTTTTACACATTTGTTGGAATCCTGAGTGCTCTGCAAATCAGGCTGAGGGAAGGCAAAACCACCCGGGGAAGGGCCCTTTGCAATGGGAGAAAGCGGCTGAACATCCCCAAAGTGCTGAGCACGGCCTTTCTATTCACTCCCTGCCTTTTTTCCACTCACTTTGCAAAGCTCTCTGAGCCTGGCAGGGTTTCCAGGCTCATTAGCTGCTCACCAGCAGGCTCTGCACTCTCCTGTCAGACCCTGGCTCATCCCTGCCAGACCTCTTGATTTCTCAGCATCATCCTTGGTGTAAAAGAGTCTTTGCCCCTTTCCTGCACTCAGGTCCTATAATAAAAAAAGCAGCTGGAGCTGTTCCTGTGAAAGGGAGAACACTGCATGGTGGAGAGATTGAAACAATAAATGATAAAAAACCTCTTCGTTGATGCTGTTTTCTGTCCCCACCTACCTGTACAGGAACACAGGGGATCCTCCTGTTTCCAGGGCTGGGAATGGGAGCAGCAAGGAGCCTTCTGTGGGGCAGCACTCAGGAGAGGCTCCCCTCCGGCATCTCTGCCTGACTCTGCCAGGAAGCCAGGCCTCCCCCCAGCCTGGCAAGCAATGATTTTCCTGGTGCAACATCCCTGATCCCTCATCCCTGCTGAACAGGACGCTACAGCATCGTCCCAGCTGACAGATTTAAAGTGCCAGGCTTAACCCTGCCTGTACAGGGTTAATTTCCCTCTCAGGATTTCAGTTTCTCCCTGGAGTTCTCTCTTTGGTGACTCTGCAGGTTCCCTCCTGAATCCCTCTGGGAACATTTTGCTCTTTGACCTCAGATCTTTCCCTTCTCCACTACATTGCTCCAGTTTCTTTTTAACCCTTTTCTCCTCAAGATACAGCACAGTGAGATTCATGAGGAGGCTCTGTGGGATCCCCAGAAGGGATGGAGGATAATTGGTGAGACCCCAGGGCCAGGAGGAGCAGAGGGGTCCTCAATGCTGTCCCACAGCCGCAGAGTCACTGACCTCGTTCCTTGGCCTTATCTCGTGGTGAGTTTTGCATTCTGAGTCATTAAACAAACACAGGGACTGCTCTGCCCGGCCAGGACTCCCAGGCCCCAGAGCAGGGCTTGGATGAGGTTCCTCCATACACCGAGTCTGAGACCACGAAAAACAAAGCTGCAGCTTTCTGGGTTATTTATAAAGCAAACTGCACAAATAAACCTTTCCTACCCAGAACAGTCAAGGTTATGAATCCATAATTCTCCTTTCCTACGGGGACCTTGTTTGTGACTCATTCCTGGCCAGCCTCAGGGGGTCCCCGTGCATGAGCTGGGAATGAGGAGCTGCTGGGAATGAGGAGCTGCTGGGAATGAGGAGCTGCTCACAGCGAGGAAGAGCTTGGCAGAGGCAGCTGAAGGCTCCCAGCAAGGGCTCAGCACGGGCCACGCTCCTTCCTTACCACTGAGCCCAGAAAAGCCATCTGTGGGACAATCAAATCCTTTCAAATCCCAGAAAACTGGCAGGAGCACCATCTGGAGGCAGCTCCTGGAAGGCGTGGGCAGAGCTGTGACACCTTTCCCGGGATGGGGACGCTGCTGTCCCTCTGTCCCCTCTGCTGGGGTGATGTCCCCATCACCAGGGATCCTCCCCGAGGAGTTCCCATCCCACCAGGACACAGCAGGACCTGGGATTCAAAGTCCCTGAGCTGCAGACCTTGTCCTGTTCTGTCTCTCTCCGAGGATCACATTTTTTCCCTCCAATCTGTGCATTTGCAGCCATGGTGTAACTTTTTTTGCCCATGTTTCTCTGCCCTCCATTAGTTCATACTGCTGGGGCACAGATGGATCTGTGAAATCAGGGAGTACTTCTCCAGAAGTCCTTGGTCTGTTTGGCCTTGATTTGTTATCGATTTTTGCTGAGCTTGATTTGTTATCAATTTTTCTAAGATTTTCTTTCAAGGGCCAGTCTGACTAAAAGTATCTTCTGCTGGGTTTGACCACAACTTTGCTATCCTGCTCCATCTTTCTGATAACACCGGCTGCCATTTCCCTCTGCTCTCTGGAGGTGGAAATGATTACATTTTTAAATTCTGCTGATGCTGAGAGGAGCTGTGATTTCTAAGAAGCGATGCTGTGCACGCCTTGACACGTTTCATGTCTCAGCACTCAGCTGTGCTCTGAGCCTTCAGTGAAGAGTCTGGAATTGGTTGGGTTTTTTTCAGGGATTTGCTTTCTGTAATCTGATCATTCATGTTGTTCACAAAGACAACTTGATTTTTCAATATGTGATCCGCTTTCTCCACGGCTGGTTGAGGCTTCCTGCACAATGAGCTGACTCTTTGTTGCCAGTTCCTGAGGAATTCTCACCAAACACGGCTTAGAAAGCATCTGCCAGCTCCGTGGCTGCTTTGGGATGCCCACCCTGGGCAGCTCAGGGAATGTGTTTAAGGCTGATGCATCCCTGGGTGTTGTTTTTCTCTTCATCTTCTATGTCCACAGCATTAAACACTTCCTTCCCCTTCAGCCCTCGAGGCTTTTCTCAAAGCTGGAAGCCCCGGGGCAGCTCGAGCAGGGCCTCCCTATCACCAGGATCTGCTTATCTGCAGCTCAAAGGAAATTCTGCTTGGCTGCTGAGTTCCAGCTCCTGATGAAACGATGAAATGATGAAGTGCCCGCACGGCAGAGCCTCAGAGTGAGGGGCTCAGGAGCTGCTCCCCAGGAAGATTGGCTGGGAAAACAATCAGGGGCTCTCCTTGCACGGGTTCAGAGCCAGCCCAGTGCCACGGGACCCGTGCAAGGCTCTCAGGGAAGAGGTTTCAGGATTTCGGTGCTTCAGAGAGAGGGAGCCCAGGGACCCCATAAACATTTACATGGGGAGAAAGATCTCAGGGCTGAAACATCAAATAAAACCCCTTGGAATGAAATACGACCGCAAGGCCTGGATGAAGCCATTAGAAAGTCTGGGCAGGTTTAAGAGCTCACTTGTGTGGAAAAGGGGGGGTTTGGTATTTTCAAGTGTTTCTACACCACTCACGGCATTCCCCAGGGCCTGGAGCGTGCTCGTGCTGCTAAAAATAAACCACTCAGGAAGGCTCTGACAGCCTTCTCAGAGCTTCAGGTGCTCTGAGCTGAAAAGGAGGAGAAAAAAAATGGATGAGGCTGTTAGACGTGCTTGGGTGAGAAATAACCACCTCCAGCTCCACTTGACAGAGGAGTGAGCAGGGAGCTGTGGTCTCACTGGGGGGAAATTATAGTTTAGAGAAAACAGCTCACCTCTGTCCCTTTGTTTCCTGAAAGCTGATGGAGGAAGACTCAGAATTAGGGAGAGAGAGACAGAGTTTGTTTTCTCTTTCTAGAAGACACCGCATGTTTTTATTCTCCCCGTTCTTTGTGCGTGTGTTTAGATAAAAGTTGGGACACAAAGGCTTTGCTGGGTGGGTGCCAAGCTAAAGCTCAAGAAAACAAACCTCAACCTTCAAGGCCGAGAGGTTCAGTGGGTCGTTAAAGCCAGTCCTGCTCGCACAGGAAATCACATCATGTAATCTCTTGTTTGGGACTTTGGCAAAGGTAAAATCCTTCTCAGGAGGGAGCGCTGCCATTTCGGAGAGCAGCGGCCCAAGAGAAACACAGCATTTGAGGGAGCGGGGGTTTTTCAGGATCCGTCTGCAGAAATACCCAGGCTCCATCCCTGGTTGGGAGAGCAATTATTAATTTCATGGCAATTAAAATTACTTTCTTTTCCATGCTATCTACAGAAGCCTCCACCAATAGAGGTGAGAAGTAAACATTCTCCTGCCCAATCCAGGACCTGTTCCACCATTTCTGATCCAATTCTTTAAGCTTTCAAAAACACACTTCGCTTCTTCCCTTCTGTTCTGCAAGGAAACCACAGACAATTGTCCCCTGTGCAGGGCTTGTCGCAGTCCTGGATACGCTCTGGGGTGATTTTATCCGAAGCGTTTCCATCTCTTTCTCATGGGCCATGTGGAACAGCATCAAAAGCCATAAAACTTTATGTATTTACAGCCTCCTCTGGGAGCACAGCGCTCAGAACATCGTTGTAGATGTAAATTAGCTCAATTATCTTTGCTCGGGATGGTTGGATCTTGCCCAATTACCGTTGCAGTTTCTCATTCTCTGTGGTGCTGACAAACAACGCGTTTAAGTGCTTGTTCCGCTGTTTTCCCAATCCCAACACCACATAATTCTCTCTGATCTTCAGCCTCTGTTTTAAGAGAAACCTTTGGCATTCTTCCTTGACTATTTTCCCACCCTCTCTGGGTTAAGGTTCCCTTCTTGGCTTTCTGGCACCTGCTGAGTGAATTTAATCTTACCCAAATCACCTGAAAGTGTACTATGAATTCTACTGCATCTCTACCCTGTTTTTTCCTTACTACACGGAGATTTCTCTCCTCCCTCAATTATAACCCTCATCTGATCCATCACCCTTTGAAGTTTTAACATTTCAGCCTTCTTGGCATTACCCTCCATCATTTCCTTGTCTGGAGAACAACTGAGATCCACGGATTCCTTCCACACACAGAAACTCCTCCATTAATTGCCAGTGAGAGCTGCAGCTGCTGCAATCTTATCAAATCTGGACACCAGTAATTTTTCATTACTTTTATGACAAGATAGCAGGGCCATGTGCCTTTGGACCAGCTGCTGGAATCAGAAATTCTGATTTTCCCTTGTGCTCTGGCTTTCATTAATTAACAACACCAAAAATCCCATGAGTTCTCTTGTACCCTCTCCTGGTGGGCCTGGTCACCTCCTCATCAATTAATTTCTGGGGTAAACAACAAAGAAAGAGTGAAAAAAGAGTGGCTGCTCTCTCTGTGCCCTCACTGTGCTCTGAGCTGAACCATTCCCAGCCCCCTGGAATGACTGAGCAGGTCCTGGATGTTCCCACCACTGCAAAACCACAACACTGAGACCCTCGAGGGGTGTCTGAATTCAGGGACTGCTCCAAGTGGAGCTGCAGGAGCCACCTCCAGCGTTTCACACAGAATTCCTGAATTGTTCAGCTTGGAAAAGCCCTCTGAGACCAAGCTGTGCCTGATGCCCACCTTGTCACCCCCACCAGAGCACTGAGTGCCACATCCAGTCATTCCCTGGACGCCTCAGGAGGCCGGACCCTCCCAATGCCTGACCACTCTTTCCATGAAGAAATTCCTCCTGAATTTTCACTGCCTTTTTTTGAATTTCCTGAACTTTTCCTCGCTCTCAGATGGGGTGAAGGCTGCAGCCCCCTCACAGGGCAGGAGCTGGATCAAAAGGGAGAGTTAAGAACTCCCACCACCCCAACCTCTCCCAGTGCTGCTGCTCTCCCTGCCCCAGATGAGCCCCTGGAGCAGCAAATGCTCCGGGTTTATCGGCCCATCAGAGCAGTTGGAAGACAGTTGAGTGTCTCTGGGGTGCTGATAGCAGGGAAGGCTTTGCTCTGGCAGATAAGCTGCCCTCCCTGAGCAGCCAGGGCAGGCCGTTGGTATCTCAGTGTCTTCTAGCCCCTCCTGACACACCCTGGGGCTGGGGCTGGGGGCAGTTAACTGAACCCCTCGCTATCATCGGGGCTCTGCTCCCTGGAATCGTTTCTCCCGTGCTGATCAAGGCTCACCCAGCTGTAAACAGGCACTCATGGTTTTGGAGATGGATTAATTCAGGAGAGAAAGGCGCTTCTAGAAGGTATTTGAAAGGTTTTGAAATGCACAACAGCTCCATTTTCTGCTTGAGTGGCTGCCCAGGAGAGAAAAGCATCACCAGCATCCCCTGTCGGGTTTGGGGGAACCAGGAGCGTCTGGAGCGCAGCTATTCCCCACCCCACAGCAGCAAATCCAGGCTCTGGTGGTCACCCAGCACTCAGGTGTGAGCAAGGCACAAAGTCCAGGCCACGTTTGTCCAGAGGAATCAGTAGATCCAAGCACCACTATTGGAGTGAGGAAGAACCAGGGTGTGCACAGAGGCTGCACACCCAAAGCATTTGGAAACAAGGAGAGCGAATATTGCGCTGAGGCAACAATATTGGCTCCACAGTTCCTGCCTATATTAAATTAAAAATATCTACTTTTTAATTTTAAATGCTGCCCAGTCCTTCCCTTGGAGGATGATCACCCTTCGCAGGCAGCTCTCTAAGATCCTGCTTTGTTTTCTTGCATGGGAAACCACCTCTTTCCCAAATATAGATATTTTCATCCAAATAAAGGGGAGAGGGTTGGAATATTGTTAAAAAAGAATCCAACTGCGAGGCAGAAACCTAAAAGGTGGTGAAAAGCATCGCTCTTTGTCCCAGGCTGGGGAGAGAACGGCACTGCACAAACCCAGCAGTGTCATCCGTGGGGAGCCTCTGCCATCTGCTGGCACCGAGTCCTGCAGCAACGCCCGAGCTCGGGACAGCTTGTCAGCGAACAGACAAGAGGGGAAAATGGGCATTTCTCAAGTTCCTAAGCCCTTTTCTGGGAAAAACATTACCTGTTTGGTCTCATCAAAAATACTGAGGTCATAGGAAGGTTTATGTTGAGAGTGACCTAAAAAATCATCCAGTTCCATGCTCCTGCCATGGTTCCACCAGATCAAGCCCCATCCAGCCCGGCCTTGGACACTTCCAGGCATCCAGGGACAGCCACAGCTGCTCTGGGCACCTGTGCCAGGCCTTCAGCACCTTGATAGCAAAGGATTCTCTCCTCAAGTTTCCAGGCAGGCGGAGATCTCAGGTTTTCAGCCAGGGATTTGTACACAGCCATGAATTAAACACTTCTGTGAAAGAATTAAAGGATAAAGCCTTATCAGGTTTAAAGTCTGCTTTTGCCACCTTCTTTCCCCGGGGAGGTTGGTACTCCCCGTGGGAGCAGCACAGCCAATGGGAGCTGAAAGGGGGCGATAGAAACTGTGACAAACACAAAACCCCTGTTTGTCACCTGTCCTCTTACTCACAGCAGCCTCACCTGGATGTGAATGCCAGCAAGGAAGTTAGAGAGAATTAACAGATGTTCAGCCAGGACTCAGACTGTGTCAGGGAAATTCTGCAGCCACACCTCAAAGCATTTTTAGTTCTGGCCTTGGATGCTCAGATGGAGCTTCTTGAAGCTTCCCAAGGCACTCTTTGCAGAACAGCATTTCCAGGTTCTGTCTTTCCTGCTCCATAGTGCAGCTCACTCTGGTGCTTCAGAGCCCCTTCCTTGTGGCCCAGAATCAGTTGAAGGAACTTTATAACAAACAGGTGCTTTTCTGGACAAATAAACCAGGATTTCCTTTCAACCAGCTCAGAATTCGATCAGTGTTATTTGATGTAACAGAATGTTTTGAAGCCAAGGACTGTTTTCAAAGCACCAACAAAAATATTTGTATTATTTTTTCCTCTGCATCTCATTGCAGCTCTTTTGCTTTTCCTTCCCACCATTAATCTTTCACAACACCAAGCCTTGCCTGTACTTCCTATTTGGCTGCTGGTTGGTAGTTTTCTCATTTGCTGTTATTTTTGACTTCCATCCAAGCTTTGTATGATATTAATAGCTGTTGCACAGAACTCTAATCATCCTCAAACCAGCCCTAATATTAGCAGAAGTAGCCAAGAACTGTTGTCAAGGCCTGAGGGATTGGAGCAGTGAATTTTCTCCTCCATCCTGCCAGTTCTGCCCCAGCCCAAGGAGACAAAACATCTGCCCAGCACCCAACTCAGCCCCATCCTGGCCACTCCAGGCAAGAGAGAAGCAGCTTGGTCAAGCTCAAATGCACAGAAAGATGCTGAAAGAAGATGCTGATGTGAAGATTCAAGAATTAGATGTTACCCGTTGTCTAATTAATGCTTCTGCCTAATCAAGATAGAGCAATCACTCATTGTTCATCCAGCAGTGCTAACGCTAATAGCCAAATTACTCATTTTCTATTAAAGGTTGTCAGCAACAGAAAAAAATAAACAGGGGATAAAAGCATCTACCCTGCTCCTCCAGCAGTAAATTCTCCTCCTTCCCCTGCGCTGCTGCAGTGACTCATCAGCATCCTGAGGGGGAAATAGTGATGGGTTTCTTCTTCTTTGCTGGGAGGAATGTGATTCTAAGGCTGGTGGTTTCTTCCTTCTCTGTTTAGAGTTTACTTGAGGCTACTTTTTAAAATGCATTTTCTGCTATTCTCTCCACTGGAAGCTTTCTTCCCAGGGCTGCAATCCCCCGTTACACCCAGACATACCACGTGCCCTGCATTTTACCTGTATTTTTTCTGTCACTTCCACTGGTTTCTGTCACCTGCCAAAACCTCAGTGGTTAGCAGTGGCTTCCTGGTGAGTTGCTGACAGCCCTGGGGCCATCTCCAGCTCAGCATCCTCTGCTCTGTCAGCACTTCCTGCTCCTTAGGGAAGGATTTTTGGGGATTTTCCCCAGGTGCACTGCTGTACCTCACACCAAACTGTGCAAATGCAATTGTCATCACCTTTTTTTTGGGCAGTTTCTGTGACAGGCAGATGAGAAACTCCAGCAAAAGTGAGAGGGCAGATCCAGACAAGGCCTGGGGACTGTCCTGCAGAGCGACAAGGAGCCTTTGGCTCATCACTGATGATACCAACGTGATGCCATGCTTCCATTCTGATGGATCCTCCATCGCCTTACACCAGGTGCTTCCTAAAAGTTGGAACATTGAAGTCCTTTTCAGCAGGGAGAAGGTCCAGACCCTGCTGCTCTGACCACAGAGTTCCCTTTCTTCCCCAGTACCATTTTATGAAGGGAAGGTGATAACTTTCAGATAGGAAGAGAATACTTTCATTTTTGGTTTAAACTCTTCCTGTTTCGTTTCATCCTCAGCAAGTGGTTTCATCAGACTCCACCCAGGAGAAAGCTTCTTATTTAAGGCTCAGCCTCCAGGTTACACTATTGTGCTCAGGATCTGCTGCTGGGTGGAAGAACCAAGCCCTCATCCCTCGACAGTGACATGATGGCCGCAGGAAAACTGAGGTGAGTGCGCAGCATCCCTTCTTGTCACAGCTCCCACAGCCGCAGGGTGAGGGGGGACAAGGCTCAGCACAGCATCCTGCTCAGAACCTCACCATGCTTAAGGCTGGAAAGAGCCTCTGAAAGTCACCTTGTCCAAGGTGCTGCATCCAGACAGCTCTGGAGTCTCTCTGAGGGTAGATACTGCACAACCTGTCCAGGAAAAATGTGCAAGGCCTTTCTTCTTCTCACAGTTAAATTTCCTGATGTCCAGATGGAGCTTCCTGGGCTTGTTTGTGCCATTTTTGCCCTGGCACTGGGCACCACTAAAAAAGCCTGGCACTGCTTTGCACCCTCCCTTCAGGTATTTCTACAGCTCTAAGATCCTTCCGAGCCTTCTGTTCTCTGAGCTGAATAGTCTCAGCTGTCTCAGCCTTTCCTCATGGAAGAGACTCCAGTCTAACATCTTCCTTACCTTGCTGGGCTCTTTTTGGAGCCATTTCTTCACCCTTCAGCTGAAGACACAACCCCTGCTTCCTCCTCACAAAAGGAGAAACGAGAGAAACCAGTCTTTCAACTTGTGGGTGGGGCTGGCTCTACACTCCCTTTTTTCAGCCCATCCAAGGGCCTTTGCCTTAGGTGAGAGAGCAACCCTGGCCCCAGGCACTGGTGACTCCTTTCCTGGCTTGCTGCTCTTTAACGGGAAGGCTCACAGAGAGCTCCCTGAAAAATGGGCTGATTGGAACAAGGATTTGCAGGTTCTTTGGTAGCCTGAGTGCAAGGGATGTGTTGAGCAACTGGAGAGAGTCTCCTCCTCCACCTCCCCTCCTCTTTTCTCCCTCTGTGTGGGCACACCCTTTAATAACTCATCACTTCTTCTTTGTAGCCAGGAGCGGCTGAAGGAGAAGCTGGATGCCCTTCAGTGTCACTTCACCTGGAAGATGGATGTTGACTCTTTCAGTCTTTGGCATCTCCTGCAGAAGTTGGCTGTTGAGATCAAGCACACAGCCCACCAGAACCAGGGGGCCCTCCTGGGGCTCCAGGCCTACCTGCACCAGATGAACAAGCAGAGTAAGGAAGCTCTGCAGAGCCTCAAAGCTGCTGAGGAGCACAACGATGAGAAGGATCTACCGACATCTACTGCTGGCTCTTTGATCATCTACGGGAATTATGCTTGGATCCACTACCTTCAGGGCTCCTACCAGGAAGCTGAAATCTACCAGGAACGAGCTAAGAAGCTCTGCCCAACTCCTTGGGACGTGCGGCTGATCCCGCACATCCAGGCCCTCAAAGGCTGGTCCCTGCTGGCTATCAGAGCCCGAAATGGGGGACGGGCAAGAGAGTGCTTCAACACGGCCTTGATGCTTGAACCAGAGAACAGCTCCTTCCGTACTGGGCTTGCAATGGCTCTTTATTCCTCCTGGAATTTCTCCTGGCAACCTGATATTGAAAGAGAAGCCAGAATCCAGTTGGAAAGGATTGTCAACGAGCAGCCAGAAAACTACAGAGCCAAAATATATTTGGCCAAGCTACTTAAACAAGTTGATAGGGAAAAATCAATTGCCTTAGCTAAAGAATGTGCAGAGAGAAGCTCTGACCCCGAGGTCCTCAAACTAGCAGCTTTGTTCTGGATGCCACTGTCAACAGAACGGGCATTTCAGATCATCCAACAAGCCCTGCAGCAGGATCCAGGTTACCACCTTCTCTACCAGGCCTTGGCCAACTGCTACAAGCAACGCTGGCTTAAAGCAGATCACAAAGAGAGTGATAAGATACGGTGTAAAGCTATCAAGGACCTCCAGCAAATTGTTCAGGAACATCCAGACCTTGACCTTACACTTGTCAAGCTGCAGTTGGCAGAGTTCATTGGTGTAAAAAAGCCAGCACAGGAAGAAAAGATCTATGAGGAGCTGCAGAAGAAAATCGACACCCTGAGCCTCAGATGCCGTCAAGCCCTGAATCTCTTCTGGGGAGATTTCTTCTGCAACCGGGAGAAATGCAAGGCTAGCGCAAAGGCCAAGTTCATGGAATGCTACAAAATCCCCGTGCAGACAGACCAGAGGAGGGAATGTGGGCACAGGCTGCTGAAGATGGCTGAGACCTACCAGCACAATGGTGACGCCGATACTGCCAATGACATCCACCGCTTCCTCCAAGAGGCCGACAAGCACCTGCCCAGGGAACCTGCTGTGCTTGGTTTAGATGATGAGGATCACCCCATCCCACAGAGAATTGGGCAGGACTTTTCCCAAGGCTAGAAAGCCAAAACGACTGCCTGGCTCTGCACAGCAGGCCCGTCCTCACATGGACATGGTGGTTCTGTCAGCTCCTCACGCCGTCCCCATTGCTCAGCCATCAAATCCAGGCCCACCCCTGGGTAACCAAGTGCCCAAACCTTCCACACGCTGCTAGGTGCTTCTGCTCCCAGAGGGAATAAAAACAAGAGACAAATTTGTCTTAGAGGGTCTGAGCAGCATCTTCTGCAGGTGTGGACCTGCATCTCTCCCTTGGAGCTTCCACTGATCAGAACCAAATGCTGATTAGGGCAATGTGAGAAAGCAACTTATTAATTATAAGAATTCTACCATTTGCAACAAACCAGGAGGTGGATTCCTCCACAAGATCAGTGAGGAGCTATGATGAGGGTGAAGTCCTTCTGCACAGGACACAGATGGTCACTGGCCCATCCTAATGCATTAAATGCTGCTGATTAAGGAGCCCGCAGGGGTGATTTTATCTGCATTAATCCTCAGAAGCACACGCATTCCTGCCCCTGCCTGGACATAAACCAGGAGCTTTTTTGTACTGGTCCTCACCATGAATGACATTTTCATCCCTATTTCTGGAGCCAAACTGAGGTTTTTTAAAATCTTTGATTAATAAATATTTTTCTGCATGATTTCTCCTTGCTGGTGTCTTCTTGCAGCCTGAAGCATCCAGAGCATGGAACACCAAAGGTCGACCCTCTCCCCGCTGTTCTCACTCTCCATCCCCCAGGCCCTTCCCACTTGGAACTTGTGCCCTTACCTGCAGGCACAGGTGGGCACCCCCATCCCAGTCACGTGCCCAAGCACTGCCAGGGTCACCTTTGTGCCCAGCAGTACCTGAGTGGGGGTGGTTTCCTCAGATGTCCTCAAAGCTACCTGCCCCCACAGAGCAGTGCCACAGGGACCAGGGCAGCCAGACGTCCCTCAGCAGGTCCCACCGACAGGGACTGTGTTTCTGCTCCAGAGAGGAGCAGGCAGGGACCTAGTCTGGGAGAACGTGCTCCAGGGAAGGACCAAGTGTGCCCAGAACAAGAATTTGGGTAAGGAGAACACACCTTAGTGCCCCTCTCCTGCACATCTGGTGTGTCTGAGAACCCAGGGCCAGAAACACCCCCTTGCTTGGGGGCCCCAGCAGTGGGTCAGCACCACTGTGCAAACACTTCACCCCCAGACCTCACAATCAAGGGGAGAGAGAAACATCCCAGGCCAGCACACCTACCCTGGGCTATTTCACCTCCCAACACAACGGTGGGGACCAAACCTGTCATCGTCCTTCGTCCCCAGGACCAGGAGCCACAGCCCAGGGAAGGATCCCGCACCCAGCAGCAGAGCTGGCTGGGATCATTCCCTGGGGCAGAGAGCAGCCCCTCAGCCTCCAGTGAGGCCACACACGCCTGGTGAAAATACACAAGTTAAAACCACGAGCCAGAGAACACAAAACTGTGGGTTGTGTAAAAGATCAGGATTTACTTAACTGCACAGCCAGGACAGTTTTCCAAAGCTAAATAAAACCAGCCACTTGATAAATTCGTGTGTGTTGCACAGGTGTCTTCACACAGCACTGGGCAAGGTCCCAGATCCTGGCCTGGGAAAGCAGGACTCCCACCCCCACTGAACCACCCTACCTCCCCTCACCAGCAAGAGCAGCACTAATTCCTTTGGGTTGCCCGGGAATCCTTTGGCTTTGCATCTACACCCTCCTCTATGGAATTCACCCCTTGCAAACACAGTACCAGGAAATAAATGCTCCTTTAGAGCGGCCGCAGTCCCTCGGGCAGTTCATGGAAGAGAGGCTTTTGCCCACCAGCCCAGTCCAACACTGCCATCCTCAGGATTCCAGCTGCACCACCAGCCAGGTGGGACTGACTGTGCTGATGGAAAGCCTGGATTCTGACAAAGTTCAGACACTGCTGTGCCAAGAACATCCTACAGAGTCCTAAAAACCCCAACCAACTGACCCTCATTTTGTGACTGCTCTACTTCACACAGGGAGAAAAACAGATGTTAGTGAAAATGTCAATTCTCTAGAGTTTTTTTAATGATTAGCACTGAACAAATCCTGCTTGTTACTGTCTTCACCAATACTACATTCAGCACAGCATTAGATCATAAAAATAAATTGCACTATAAAATCCCATTAAAAGTCTCAGTTAAGCTGAAAGATAAAAGGCAAAACATTATTTCATATAAGCTGCCAGGGGCCATGGAGACAACCTGTATTTCTTCTACTTGTGAGCATTGGTGTGCAAATGCCAGGACAAGACCAACTCCCAGGTCTTCACTTCAGCATAGGAGAGGCAAAGAAGTTACCCTGATGCCCAAACTGGGTTGTTGACTTGCTTTTGCTCCCAAATCTAATTCAAGAGAAACACAAGAATATCAGTTTGGAATTCTGGACACAGAGGTTCAACACTCTCCCTTTTCCAGGGAACATTCACCCAAATCTCACCCACCTCCCAAACAGTGTTCCTCTCCCTACTATGAGAGGATGTTTGTTACCCAAACCTGCTGCTCCCACAGCACAGATTAAGGGAGGGCTCACTGAGTATTAAGTGCAGGCTGCCCCCAAAGTCTCAGTTCTCCCTGAGCACCCAAAATCACCTGCAGTCATCCCAAACATGGCATGACAGCACCCCCTGGCACTTACTTGGGGGTGGTCTTGCTGAAGGTGGAGCGGACCCTCTGGGACAGGGAGCTGGACGAGGGTGTCTTGGAGAGCTGGTGCTCTGGGGTGGTGAGAGGTCCCAGGATGCTCACTGCCAAAAGAGAGCAGCACAGTGTGGGGACAGCTGAAGTTTTCTTTGCCATGCAAGGAACATCAGGCATTCCCTGGCATCTGTGAAAAGCACTAGACAAATCTGGCACTTCCTGGCACACTTTGCTTTTCCCTCTGCCTCCATGAAGTGAGAAGTGGCTGGCTCTGAGAGCCTCCCAGGCTGTGTGGATTGAGAGTTGTTTTTAGTAACTGAGCAGAAGGCAGGATTACCTTGGACCTCAGGTGTCCGTGGAGTGGAATAGGCGTTGGTGTTCTCAATCACATGTGCTGGGTCAATGTTCTCCTGCTCCACCATCATCAGCTGGCTCCAGTAGTCCATGGGCAGCAGCAGGAGCCGCTCCACCACCTACAGAGGCACCTGTGAGTCACTGACCACAGAATCATGGAACGGTTTGGGTTGGAAGAGAGACAATCCCCAAGTTTGTCCTACCTTGGGCTGACGCTTCGTGTCCTGCAGCAGGGTCATGGGGTCAGGATCTGGTACCGCGTGGGCGACTATGGTGGGGCCAAAGACTTTGGCCAAATTGGAGATGTCCATTTTAGTGTCTGGGCTCTGAGCCACCCTGCATTAAAAGAAATATGGAAAGAATGCTTCCCCCCTTCACTTGCGACACAAGTCCCCTGTCCCACACACACCTGGCCTCTGAGTGAGCAGGTTTGTTCCAGAATGAAGACTTTGTGCTCACAAGCAGTAACCAGACCCAATTAGAAAAAGCACCACTGGGGTGACCTTCTCCTTCCAAATCACAGAATGGTTTGGGTTGGGAGGGACCTTTGAGATCACCTGGTTCTAACCCCCTGTCCATCAGAACGTACCTCTGCAGGTGGACCATGAGGAAAGCCAAGGTGTCCCTGTTGGCCTGAGGAAGTTCTCCAACTGCTTGGTACATAGCAGCGATGCTGTTATCCTCATCTGGGATTTCTAGCAGGAAAAAATAATATTTAGACCTAAAAAAGTGCTCCTAGAAGCTGCAATTTTCCCCTCACAGCCACAGCTACCCTGAGAAATAAAGAAGCTACAAACTTCTCAAGCTGTGCTAATAACCTTGTATCCTGCCCAACTAGAACTCAGGCAGGAGGGCTCCACAGAGCACCGCAGGCTGCTGGTCCACCTGACAGCAAAACCACAAGCACTGAGCCTCAGGAAAGTGCTGGAGATGTCACACAGCAATTCCTCACCTGCAGCTTCCATGAAAGTCTTGTTTAACCGGAAAGTGAGCAGGGGCTCTTTCAGGCTGCGCAGAAAGTCCTTGAGAAGGCCACAGATGGCGTGGATATCGTCCACCTTACTGAGCAAAGGAATGCTCTTTGCTCTGAGAAACTTCTCCTTCAGCTCCCTCACAGTCTTGTCACAGCCAGAGATGCGGTAAATGCCTGTCTGTTGGCACAAAGCTTGGCTCAGAGGAGGAGGTCAGCTGGCTTTCTTCCATCCCCACCTTCTCCCCACACCTGAGTCACCCATGCACACCATAAATAAGGGATATTTGGGTTAACAATTTGCTTCCCTAACACCACAACCCATTTCACTGGCACTGTTTCAGACCTCATTTTCTTCTTACCTCATGCAGCCCTCGTTGCTCAATCTCATTAACACAGTGCACGATGATGGAAGGGATCATTGGAGGAGTAGAAGGGACAAAATCCATCAAGGTGCCCTAAAAGGCAGAAGGGAAAGTAAAAAAAAAGATGGATTCAGTCACCACGACATGGAAAATACTCTCTCAGGAATTCACAGCAAGATCTATGGTCTGAAAACAAGAATTGTTGCTCTTCTCAGGACTGATGAAGAAACATCACATCCATCAGCACAACACTGCATCGCCTGCCCAGAGCTGCCACCTTCCCCACTCAACGCCCTCCTACCATCACACCCCTACACCCCCTCCCTGCTTGTGCAATGATGCATTAGCGAGCTCATTTGCATGTCATTATGCAGCTCTGAGCAACAGGAGCTTTGCTGGGGAAGGCAGCTTTGGAGCTGAGCAAGTTCCAAGGCAGGGTGGCCCCTCTGGTGGGCAGCCCTAAGGCAGGGTAGCCCCTGGTGCCAGCCCCAGCCCCGGGCACTGACCCACCTCCCCGATGCGCACCGGCGTGCCCGTCAGCGTGGGGATGCAGGGCAGGGGGCAGCGCTCCCGGCACTCGGGGTGAGCCACCACCCGGCAGTCTCTGCACTTCAGGGAGATCTTCCCAAACTTGACTCTCTTTCCACACGGGACACACGATTCTGGCTTGATAACCTGGTGATCCAGAGCACACAGATGGGAGAGATTAGTGCAGTGCAGTAACTCAGCAGGAATTAAACTGGGTAACAGGTCTCTCATCCATGCAGGTAACTGGTACAGGTCATATTGACCTGAGACTAATCATGGAATAGGCTGAATTGGAAGAGAGCCACAGAGATCATCAGTGCAGCTCCTGGCCCTGCACAGACACCCCAACAACCCCACCCTGTGCATCCCTGGGAGCATTGTCCAAACTCTCCTGGAGCTCTGGCAGCCTTGGGGCCATGCCCATCCCCTGTTCAGTGCATGACCCCCCTCTGGGAGAAGAATCTTTTCCCAATATCCAACCTAAACCTCCCTTGACACAGCTGGCAGTCCCCTATCACACACATTCCAAGATGGAAGGAGAGGCTTTTCCATCTCCTCCTGCCTTAGACCCACCGTCTTTGAAACAAAGTCGTGCAGCCTCACTCCCCCGTTGTGCTGCGGGGTGCTGGAGCCATCAGTATCCTGCTTGGACTCCAGCTGCTTACTGCCTATGCTGGACTCACTGTTCCAGGGCTGCAAAGGACCTGGAAGACACAAGAGGGAGAGGCTGGAATCACCCTCTGCCCCCAAACACATGGGCATCATAAATTAGAAGCAGCTCCCAGGTCCTGGAAGGAATAAGGAACATTGCAGGATAACCTGTGTAGCCATGTCAGGACAGACAGGGATGTTGCACCTACCACTCTTCCTGCGGCTCCTCCGAGGGTAAGGCACAGTCTGGATGGTAGAAATGGCTTCAATGGGGCCACCATCGTTGGGGACCATCACAGTGGTCTTTGCTACTATGGATTCATTAGCCTGGAATGACAAATACACCAGTGGCAGCAGTGCTGACAGAACACAGGAGTTCCAGCAGCCCTGGAAACAGGCAGGAACTGTGGCCAGGTGTACACAAACCCAGCTGTGACCACCATACCTGGTCTGCTGAGCTGCTGATAGATCTGGATTTCTTCTGAGGAGCTGGGGGGCCTTCAGCAAACTGCCTGGAAGAGCGCTGAAAAGAGAGCACATCCTTGTCTCAAAGCAGGAATGCTGCTCACTTGGCATTACACTGGGCCAGGATGACAGGAAGGACTGAACACTTCACACATCTGTGGTGTGTGCAGACAAGTCCTTCAGGGAAAGTCTGCTTCATGGCAACCTTGGAGGTGCCAGAAAGAATTAGGGAACCTCTTTCAAATAACTTTCCTAGCCAACTTTATAATTCCGGTCAGAAAGAAAAGAAACCCGACCTAAGAAAGGAGGGCAAAAAAGCCCCAACAAACCCACGAACTACACACACAAAATCCAGCAACTAAGGAGGTCCCAGCTCCACTTGGTGATGGTTTCAGGCTCTTTCCCACCTGTATCTTATGCTTTAATCTGCAGAACAAGCACAAGCTCCTTAACAAAATAGAAAAATGTTAACTTCCATTTTCCCCTAATCTGGGAGCTGTTAATAATCTCCAAGTGTTTTCTTGCAAACCCCAGACTGTAAAAACCCAGGATATACAGAACTCCATTCGTTTTCAGTACACAAACAATGACATCAGACCTAAATTTCAATCTAAACCCCCACAGCAGCAGCACAGCCATTCGAGGTCTGACTGTTTAGTGGCTCAGAGGTCACCACAGGTGGCTGTGAGGTGACAGATGGTGGCATTGTGGCAGCCAGGGGGAACAAAGGAAACTATGTGACAGGAACAATTGAACAATACCCGCTTCTCTCTCCTCTTCAGCCTGACAGCTTTCACCACCGAGGAATCCCAGTCCTGGGGGAAGGACACAGCACTGGTTAATGGTAAATAGCACACAGCCCCTGGCCAGGGCTTTCATCAAATTTTAGCCAACAGCACACTCGGGAAATGCAGATCAGCTCAGCCAGGTTAATATCCCAGTAATCCAAACACAAAGGGTCTCTGGAGACCAACCCCCTCCCCTCGGGCTTTACAGGGGAGGAGAACTTCAGAAACGGAGTTACATTACCAGTGAGTCATCGCTCTTGTCAAAGCTGATGTCTGACAGAATTGAGCCAGATTCATCTATTGTAGACAGCCTAAAAAACAAAAATTAGAAGAAGCTTGTATTAGTTTGGCTTTCAGTCAGTCACAGTTCCAGAACAATCCCACTGACTCAGAGGAGCCATATTTTAAAGCAGAACAAAAAGGGGAACTGTTGACAGGGGTGAGGAATGTGTCACAGGGGCGACAGCTGGATGGATGCCTGACACCTCAGATAAAATGCTGCTTCCCTACCTTTTGTTGCCTGCACTTCCCACAGAAGGCTGTGGCCTGTTCAGGAAGGCGAGGACAGACTTCTGCTCCTCGCTGAGCTGGATGCTGCCAGAGCCATCACACATGAGCAGCTCCCGAATCAGCTGGATTTGCCGCTCCTGTGAGCACAGATAACATCAGCAGCTGGATGCGCTGTGTTTAATTACTGTAAGACCCGACCGAGTGCTTGAGATACTAGAGATAGGCTCTCAGAACTGGTGTCAATGGACTGCTAATGGCTGCAGGCAGGTAATGGCAGCTCAGCTCCATCAGCAGCCAGTCTCCTTTCCCAGATCAAAGCAGAAGGCTGCTCCGAGGAGCCGAGCCAATTCCTTGCTTTTTATTTTTCCTTTCCTCTCTGTGAGTGCCAGTCCTTCTTTGCCACTGATCAATGCAGTTTAATCGCCTTGTCTCCACACTCTGGAGAGCTGATGGGTAACACAGGAATTACTCACCAGCTTCTCACAGTCCATTTCAGCTTTTTGCCTCCGTTTGATCTCCACATCCACCTGATTGCGGGCATGTTTCAGCTTCACGTCCAGGGCACTGCGCTCAGCTTCCGTCTTCATCAGGAGATCTTTGTACCTGCAGAGCTCCTGCTCTAGTTTCTGCCATTTCCTCCGGTTCTCCTCAAAGTTCTTGGCTAACTGAATAAACTCTGGGCAGAGAACACATGAAGCCTTAGCTGGGCAAGCAGAGGAGCAGCTGACAGCAGGTATCTGTTCACACTGAATCCCAGGATTCCTGAGGTTGGAGAAGACCCCATTCCCACCTCATCACCCAGCCCAGAGCACTGAGTGCCACCTCCAGTCATTCCTTGGACCCCTCCAGGGACGGGCACTCCAAACCTGCCTGGACAGACCCCTCCAATCCCTGACTGCTCCTTCCAGGAAGAAATTCTTCCTCCTGATGCCCAACCAGCTCCCAACTGAGGCGTGGAGAACCAGCCTTTGGGCCAACCCAGCCACACAAGAGATGTCCATGAGCTCTTCCATTTCTCAGACCAAGCCCTTCCTGTCAGCACCAGCCAGAAGAGCTGGAACACAAGACAAAGCCAGTCTGCTGCAAGCAGAACGTGGCCCTGCACAGAAATTCAGCTGGGACTTGATGTTTCTCCACAAAGGAAAAACCCAGATCAGACTGTTTTTAGCATCTTCAGCGGATTTTTCAGGAACAAAACTCACGGCATTCGTTTCCTTCACTCAGGAGCTCGGCCTGGCGCGTGAGCTGCTCGAACAGACCCCGCAGGTTCACCATGGCAATCTCCATCCTCCTGTCAAAAAGCCACAGCTAAACAAGCGGCCCAGCCCTTCCCTCCCCCCTCGGAGCAGAAACCAGCCCAAAGGAAAGGGAACCAGCCTCAGAGTCACTGGCTGTAATGCTTTCAGGCGGGTTTGAGAAGCTGCACCAACAGAACTCATGTTTTATGGAGATATATGCATCTACTTTTTCTCACTGGGAATGAAAATCCACAGCCCTCCACACTTTAAGGATAACAGAGCCTTGGAGAGAGGCAGATCTGCCCATCTTAGTGCTTCCACTATCCCTCAACACAGCACAGAACCCAAGGCAAGATGAGGGATCCCAAGTCCTTCCCTTCCAAAAGGATACAGAACACAGCCCGTGCCCTGTCTACAAATAACTTGGTACTATCTAGGCCACTAAAAACCTGCAAGTTTTCAGCACTTTGTAAGATAAAAATAGGAGCAACATTCTGGAGAATTTTAATACAGTTTTAAATTTAGCTGCATTTTAACTTACAGCTCCTCCTGCAAATAGCTGTTAAAATTCAAGCAGTCAGCACATTTCTCTCAAACAGCAGCAACAACGGCATAAACAGAGGCAGCGAAGGGGAAAGTCTCCAGCTCAGCAAGACAGAAATGACTTCACGAATGCGAGGGGTGGCTGGGGCAGGCAGGGCAGCCGGGGCTGGGACAGGAGCTGGCCCGGGCGAGGTGCCAGCAGGGAACAACCCGCCAGCACAGAAAGCTTTGAGGTACCTGTTCCACAGGTGCAGACTTCACAGGCACACCGACACCTCGGTACTTTCTCTATTAATTGCACTGCGAGCTGTGGAACAGCTCTGCCCTTGTCGTGCGAACTCACAGCACGGGGCACGCCCAGCTCGGTGCCTCAACTACCAGCAGCAGCATCTCCATCCCCGCCGCCCACCGCGACCCCCGAGGCCGGCAGGCCGCAGGGACCAGCCCGGCCCTCCCCCTCAGAGCCAGGGGACCAGGGCTCGGACACCACCGGGGTGGAAGGGGCCTGGGCGGGTCCGGGGTCCGTTCCCCTCAGCTCTCAGGGTTCCCCTCAGCCCTCAGGGCCCCCCTCACTCCTCTGAGCCCCCGGTTCCTCCTAGCCCGCCCCCGGCCCCGCTCCGTTTGGCCCCGCACTCACCCGAGCCCCCCGGGCTCCCCTCAGGCTCCCTCACCTGGGCCGCGGCTCCGGCCCCAGCGGCGCGCGCAACCCCAACGGCCCCGCGCTCCGGTTCGAATCCGCGCCGCCAGCCAATCCCCGCGCGCCCCGGCTCCCCGCTCCCGGCCTCTCATTGGCTGCGCTCAGCGCGCTCCTGAAGCCAGCCCGGCGCCATGTCTGCTGAGGGCGTGGCCCGCCTGCTCGGAGGGGCCGGGCGTGGGGTGCCCGGGCGCCATCTTTGCTGCTGGCACCAGCACGCGTTGCTTAGCAACGGGAACGCCGGACGGGGCCGAGACCCTCAGGCCTGGGCCTGCTCCTTTAGCACTCTCCAGAGGGGCTGTTCTGGGCAGGAAAGGCCCTTCTCAGCCCAAATCTGGTGGTTATGCCCAGCAAAGCCACTGGCACAGGGCTTGTGTGGCCCTGAGCCCCCCACGCTGGTTCTGCAGAGGGTCAGTGCAAGGGGCTGGGTGCAGCCGCGGAGTGTTGAAATTCAGCGCCAGGCTGTTTATGGAGTGTTGTCACTTGAGATATACGATGCCTTGCCTGCTTTTCGTCTTTAAATGTTGATTTGAGTAACAGCCGGCAACTTGTGCCAAAGGCGAAACCCATTTCAAGCCACGTACGAGTCTTCCCTGTGCAGGCGTTTAATATGCAAACGGATAAAACCCAAACCTAACAATTACACAAAGGGAATTCACATAATCATAAAATAACAACGTGCTTTAATCTTTTAAATCTGAAACAAAACAGCGGGTAATTGAAGAATGGATATTAGCAATTAGAAAGCGGAACTAAATGCTGAAAATTGCGGAGTGGAAAGGGGAGTTCATAAAGCAGATTGCTCTCATCATCCAGCTGCTTTGTTGGAGCTGCTTTATTTAGGGTATATAGTTTGTTTTAACTTAATAATAATTAATTCGTAATAGATTTTAAAAGGCCTCAAGATCTTTGGAAAAGTAAGCTTTACTGTGGCTTCCTTGAAGAAAAGAGGCAAAATTATCTACATTTATAGGGGAACTGAGGCCTAGAAGAGACACAACTCATCCTCAGAGCCCACAGCCAAGTGAGAGAAAGGTTCTGACCTTGATATATTACCTTATAGTACAGGAGATCACCCAAAAGCCCAATTTGCCCCTGTCTAGGAAGAAGCTGGAGGTTGAAAGTTACACCTGGCCTCTTATGCAGGTACATCCCCAATTTGAGATGAGGTTCAACAGTTTTGGTGTCAGCCCGGGCCTCCTGCAGCTCCTGCCTGTAATTAAATCTTCCCAGCTAAGATGCCTCTATTGGCAGGCCGTATTTATAGGCAGGCGAGTTGTTTTAGTGTCGTTCTGAAGAGTTAAGGAGGCTTTTGCTCATAAGCAAATTCTGTTCTCTTTCCAATTGTCATCCGCAATCTCGTGCCAATAAAAAAGCGCATTATTTTAGAGGATTGCCCCCGCGGTGCTTGTTGTGAGTTACTGCAGTAGGTGCTGGGCTTGTGCTACACAAATTACACTTCTTCCATATGTGTTCAGCTGTCATCCTTACAAACCCTCCTCTGAGTCAGGAGGGGCTGAGCACCCCAAAAAGCTCCTCAGAACCCCCCATCCATGACGTGGACCTGGCAAATGGGTTCCTGCTCGGTCCCAGGCTCTAAAACCATTGTGGAGTCTCTTTCCTCCTCCTGGGCTGATGAATGGTGAGAGCACAGAGGTCAGCAGCACCTTTCATTTGGAGCTTTATTCCACACGAGAAGAAAGGCAGAAGGGCTGAGGGCCTTTTCAGGAGCTGCTTTATGGCAAAGTAATTATATTCTCTTTTTGTTTGTGTCAGGAAAAGCAGTGGCGGGGGGAGAAGCCCTGAAATGTCTCATCTGGGAAACCGTTAATAGAATTTATGCTAATTTGATGATTCCGGCGATTACTGGCGGAAGCACTTCACATTCTCAGGCAGCAGAAATTCTCCTGCAGCTCCTCCCTCAGCCTCGCTGGGTTGGTCTCCAGCCCGTTCTCCTCCTGCAGCCACGCCAGCCCCTTCACTGGGCAGCACTGGCTGACCCCAGAGTGTGACCCCGGGATGTGACACCAGGATGTCACCAGGATGTCACCAGGATTGGTGCCGGTCCCAGTGGCATCCCTGGCGACCCCATTCCTCCATCTTTTGGGGAAAATGGAAGGAAACCTGCCCCAGTGCCTCACAGTGAGAGCGAAGAGCAAAGCCAAAGCTCTCCCTGCCAGCCTCATCCTCTGGTGAAGCTTTGCAAACACCAATTGCTCTGCCCAGCTCCTGTAATTAACTCTGCAATTGCAAACCCATTTGTGCAGCTTTGTGCTCAGGGGAAACCTTTATTAAGTTCCTTTTAATCCAAAACCAGTTAGACCACGATGGTCTTCATAAACAGTCATTCAAAAAATAAAAAGGCAGGGGGAGGCAAGGGGAATTCGAAACTTTTGAGACAACAACCTTTCTCCAGGGAAAAGAAGGGAGAAAAAAAATTATCTTAGGTGCATTTCTCTTGATGCATTCATGCAGCAGGGGTGTTAAAAAGGAGCTGTTCAGTAGTGTGAGGAAAAAATCCATCAGGCTGAGCAGGGAGGGCAGCTGGGGTTTAGCCAGAGGGAGATGGACCTTTCAGGGAATTCATTTCTGATTTCTCCTGGCTGGCCAGAGCCAGAGGCTGGCAGATGGCATCAGGCTCATGTGCTGGGTGGGAGCTGCAGGGCCTGGGTCATCCCTCAGCAGGGCAAAATGTGGCCAGAGCATCACCCACTGCGCTGGGAGGAGGGGGATAAAGGAGCCCATAGATTCTGTGAGGAGAGGGCCAAAGGGGCCCTGGTTTTGCCATCAGTCCAACTACAAACCAGGTTCGTTCATCTGGGATATCCCACCTGAGAGAAGCCGGGATGTTTCTTTTATCAACTTCAGAGTGAAGATCGCTTGGATGGGATGAGCCAAACCCGCCATAAACGGTGCATTAATGTCAGCAGAGAAGCCACAGCCTTATCCTGAACTCCTTAAAAAACAAAGGGAGTCTCTATTGCCTTCATCTGGCTTTTAATGAATGACCTCTTGTCGCCGGGAGCTGCGTGCGGTGACAAAGGACCTTTGTGGGCCGATATTTATGATTTCATTTAAGCCAGGGAGCAAGCTAAGGGAGAGGGCTGGAAAATAAGAGCTGAGCTGATGGTTCTGTCTTTAAACTCAAGGGATCTTTATCTAGTTTTTGTATTAATACAGTTGTCATCTCTTAAATATTTGAGCGACTCAGAGCCGCGAACGCTCCCACGCCGGAGGGACTCTCTGACTTTGGCTCTCCCAAGCCCACACCCTCCTCTGGACCCGAAAGCTGGGGAGGAGGGAAGGGTTTGCATTTTCTTAGTGCCCCCCAAACCTTACCCACACATGAAGCCTGCTGTGAGTGCCCACAACCTGCTCATGGCGGGCCTCGGGCTCCAACACCCCTCCCCACGCCAGCGACTTGCCAACACTGATAAATTTTTGCCTTTTCCTTGGGCAGGCCTTGGTGGAGGATTAACCAGCTGGGAGTCGGGAGTGAGAGTGTGTCCCCTCTCCTTTGCCAGGCAAACAGAGAAAATTAATCTTCCAGCTTCCTCTGATATTTGGGCTGAATTACAAGCTGGGAGCGGAGATAAAGCGTGGGCGAAGGAAGGCACAGGTACAGCGGAGCCGGGCTGCTGGCACAGGCCTTTGTCCGTGCAGATAACGCTCCCCTCCTGGAGTCATGCATAATTCACCAGCCTGCCTCCCTGTCCTGGTCATCCCTCCCTCTGCTCCTGCTCGCTCTGTTCTCCTCCCTGAGCAGCTGGAAGCTCCATGTCCGAGCGAGCCACGGTGTGTTTGTGTGCAGAGCCACATCAAACCTCACTGACAGCGTGGGTCTTGTTGGAACAAAGGTGAGGGGACCTTGTCCCCTCTACTGGAGGCTGATGGAGCGGTGGGTGACACCCCACAGCCTGTGCTGGCGTGGGACCCCGGTGTCACCCTGCAGTTCCCACCTGCAGCCCAGCCCCAGCACAGCAGCACGCGGCCGCTCCTGCCAGGCCTGGGCTGTGTTTGGAATGCCCATCACATCCCAGCTCTGCCAAGCACGCTATCTCCCTAAATCCCTCCACGTTCTACTTGGATGGAGGTTACATCCTCCGGGACACCAACCCCAGCATTAACAGACACCGAGTGCATTTTATTTGGTCGATCATCCGGAGGCTCTTGACAGAACTGTGCCACACAGAGCGGGAAAGCCAGGGAGGTTTTCCACAGCCACCAAGAGTTCCTCTCCCAGAACAAAGCAAGAACAGCCTCGGTCAGTCCCAGCCAAACAGCAAACACACACACACACACACACACCCTGCTTAATGATTTTTGCTTTGTAAACGAAAGCGGTGCCATGAGTTTAATAACCACTGCTTGGGAGTAATTGGGGCGATTATTGTATGGCCCAGGGGGAAAATTGCAGCTTGTTATCTCCAGGGAGTAGCATTAGGATCCAGCAGATAATCAGACCGTTATTTGTTGCACTTCGGATGACATTTCTCATGGATTTAGAAACGATAGTGATCAAGCCATGTTGTCAGAGCCACTGCCAAGCTGCGGAGTCCAGAGACCTGGAAGTTAAATAGCACCTGAAGCTGCCTGGGACAGCTGCTCTTCCAGCAGGAATAACAGATTTATGTGCCACATTGAGCTCAAAGACATCCAGACCTCAGCAGCACTCGTCTATTCTTTAATTTGAGCTTCTCATAAGAGAGACAACACTCAGGATGAGGATGCAGAGGGGGAATATCAGCTCTAACATGCCACCAAACAGATCTATACTCATACTCCGGTTTCTGTGAGGCCTTCCCTCCTGTTTCTCCCTCTCCACCCCAATCAATGGCCTCTGCCTGTCCCCTCACCTCCAGCAGCCCTGAAATTTGAGGCTTGGCCAGGAGCTGCAGCATCAGGGCTGTTGTCTGCATGGTCCTGCAGGGACCAGCAGCGCTGAGCACCTGCCCCGTGCCACAATCCTATCCCCTGAGCAGCTCCATCAGTGCTGCATCTCCCTAAGATGTTTGTGCACCCCCAACAGCAGCTTTCAGCCCCTTGGGGGTTCCTGAGCTGGGGGAGGCAGTTCCAGCAAACCCAGATGGGGCAAGGCACAGCCCAGTGACACAGCCCAGTGACACAGCCCAGTGACACAGCCCCAGCAGCAGCCCTGCTCCTGGCACCCCACACCCTGCTCACCCAGCTCCCGGGTGCAAAGGGGGTTTTTTAGCAAGGCTAAACCCTGCCAGAACCCCTGGCACACTCTCTTTCGTAGGTTTGCCGCACAGGAGCATCCCCAAATCCTGGTTTGGGCTCTGGTGCCAGGGATGGGCTCACAGATGACACGGCAGCACCTCGGCCCCCACATGACGCCAGCGGTGAGGATCCTGCCAGGCTGGAGAGCTGAGCCAAGGCAGCTCCGCTATTGATCCCCTGATCAATGACAGCTCAAGGCCTGGAAATGACAGCGCCTCTCCCCAGCCCTCAGCTCCCAGCCCAAGCTGGAGGCTCACGCAGAGGTTTAGCAATAATCTGAGGCAGCAGCGGGGATGGGAAGAGCCTCTTGCAGCAGGTGGGTTGTTCAACAAATTGGACACATAACGAGACAAAAAGCACAGAGGAAGGAGATCTGGTGGGACCGGACCTTTATCTCTGGCACGCTGGCCGCCAAATCTTTGTGCAATATTTATCAAGGGTGAGCGGACAGGAGAATTGGCAGTCGATGCATAAGTGAGGAATTAAAGCCACTGCCATCCTTATCTCCCCGGCAGAGCGAGGGGAGGGGTGGGCGGGAGCTGCGAGCCAGCCCAGGGCAATCGACTTTGAAACCATTTGTGGATTTAAGGAGTCCAAACTTTATTAGCTCAGCTGATGGGGAGCAGAGCAGAAGCACCAAGAGGGCAAACCAGCACATCCACGTCCTCGGGCTGCCTGGGCTGAGCGCTGCCTCCGGGCAGGCATTTCCACTGGAAAGTCCCTTGTGTCACCGATGAGACATTGCAGGGCTGGGGGACAGGGCAGAGCTGCCCCAGAGGCTCCAGGTAAGGGGCCTGCGGTCTTTCAAGCCCAGTTAAAATTCACTTTTAAACCGAGGAGCTGCTGCACTTTCTCTCCTAGTTTCTCTCAGCAGTGAGACAAAGGCAGGCGATGCTCTGCCCTCGGGACAGTCACGTTTTGCACAGTCAGAGGCGCAGCTCCTGGGGAGAGCAGACACTGCTCGGCACTTCCAGCCGCCCTGTGGATCTGCCCCGGGGGACACAGCCGGGAAAAGCACAGGGGAAGGGATGGATAGAGCCCCCATAACCACAGAGCTGCAGGTCAGGCCATCGAGGGCGTTTGTGCACGAGCCATCCCCAGGGAGGGCAGCTCAGCCCCCGGCCGGGTGCCCCGGCCCTGTCGGCTGTGGATGGCGAGCAAAGGGCCGCTCCACTGCCAGCATCCCCTGGGAATCCCCAGTGATCACATACCGTCTGTAATTAACTCGATTATTGGCTTTTCTTTTGCTGAGACTGCACGTTCAAGATGGGCTCCATCTGCTCCTTGCATGGGCCTGGCTGCAGCGGGAGGGGACAAAGCCCCTCCTTCCAGAGAAATGTGTCATTCCTGCCAATGGGGGACAAGGACAAGGCCATGCTGGGGGCAGCAGCAGCCCCTGGACAATGGCTGTGGGTCCATCTGCCCAACTCCCCCTTTCACCACACACCGAACTCTGCCAACCAGCCTTGTTCCCCTGGGCACCCATCAGCCCCAGCCCCGGCTCCACTGGGGCCATCAGCTTCGCTAAATTGTTTAAGGGGATTTGCATCTCTCTAATTTCTCTTCGATGCAAATAAAAGCCCAGGAAGCCAAGCGGGAGATGCTGGACTGCCGTGGTGCAGCTGCATTGGGTGCCTGCTGGGAGGAAGATGCTCTGATCTCTGCCTGGAGCATCCAGGGCCACATTCCCCCCCTGCACCACACAATCCCTCCCGCAGAAATGGGACACGAGCACCGAGAAGCGTCAACGCCAGAGTAATTCCCAGCTACAGCCCTTTCCAGGCAGGCTCCCCCTTTGGCCCTGCTGTGGTTCTCATAAATCCTCCCCAGGTTATTCCAGCCGCTGTCACGGAGCCGTGGCAGCAAATCTGAGCTTAGCTGGGAGCGCACACGTGGCGCCCGCGGGTCCCCAGCACCCATCTGCACCGCCTTTGTCTCCGCAGCCTTTGAGCCGCTCTTCCCCTCCTCTCTGCTGCAAAGAAACGCATTAGTTGCAACATTGCTTTAATTTGTTTGCCAGCTTTCGGAGATGGAGAGGCTCCTGCTCCCATCGGTGCCGTTTGAGGATGCCGGCAGCGTTAACCCTTTAGCTCCCACGCCCCCGAGCTGCTGGAGCGGCTTTGGCACACCCGAGACACACGAGCTGCCTCCTCCAGCCCAGCTCTGCAGCCGACCTGGCACTTCCCAGATGGAGGGATCCGTTTCCCCTTCCAGCTACCCTCAGCATTTCCGTAATGAGATGAGTTTTGTTGTGACCACAACCAGTGTCAGAGGGAATAAAAGACAAAGTGATCCAGACGGGGCCCGTGGCAGCGACAAGGACACGAGGACAAACAGCCACCAGCAAAGCCAGGGCAGTGCGGGTGGAGAAATGGTGTGGGACGAGTGGGGCAGCACAGGGGGACGGGCTGGGTCTGCACCCAGGGAGGGGCTGGGGGTTCCTGCTGTCCTGTGCCGCACACGGCACATCCCGGGATCTCACCTGCGCACACACACCTGAGTGCCATGACCTGCTCCTGGCCTGGGCCTTCAGCAAGGTGCCACCTCTGGGAACACAACAGGGGCATTTCTGCTCAGATAGCTCCAAACCAGCTTCTGATACGGATATCAGAGCAGGAAGAGAGCAAGGAGCCAGGAGGGATGGCCTTGGGCAGCACTACAGGGTCGCTGACAACCACACAGATCCCTGCTTGACCCTGCATCCTGTGGAATGAGTTTGTATGATCTCTGCCCCACACTTCCACGTTCAGGTCCATCCAGCCTGAGCATCTTCAGCCCCTTCAGCCCAGGGCAGCAGCCCCAGGGCTCCGTGTGTCCCAGGAGAAGCTTTCTCTGGACGCTGGGTGAAACAAGTGGGGACAGCAGGAGCCACCCAAGGTGGAATTTGTGAACAGGGGAAGTGTTTCAGGACCGTTGTTGAGCAGGAGCCAGTGGTTTTGCATTGCCTCATGCTAATTGCTGGAGCTAATGAAGCCACACACCCATCTTGGTGATTTTCCACAGGGTTTCCATCCGCCTCTGGTTTTTAAGGTGCTGTCCACAATTCCGGAAAGATACGGCTGATTGATTCCGGGATGGAAAAAGAGAAGAAACAACCCTGAAAGGGCTGCAAAAAAAACACACTCAGTCCCAAAGCAGGCGAGGGGCACCCAGATGCAAGGGTGAGGAGCAGCAGGAGAAGGAATTCCCAGCCATCCAGCCCTAGGCATGCAGTGTTGGTGCAACACAGACACAGCACTGTGGCTCTTGCTGAGGGTGTGGTGAGGAGGTGTTCCTGCCCTCCCACAGGGCACCATCCCCGGGGAGTTTGCTGCCTGGCTCTTGGGGATGATTCCTGCTGCCAAAACCCCAGGAGAGCCCAAGCCACCTTCCCCATGGCTCTGTGCCTCCACCCTGCACTGAAAGGTGCACTGCTGTTAAGCAGTTCAACCTCCTTTTCATCCCGAGAGCAGTTCTGAAGGTTTAAATAGAAAGATATCAAAATAAAAGATAATTGTTGAGAAAGATGAATAGGGGGAGAAAAAAACCCCACCAGCACGGAGGAACTCTTGTCTAATTTCTCACCCACGCAGAGCACAGCGATATTAGTGCCTTCGACTCTGGTTCGTAAAAGCTTTCATGGCTTTATTACCAGCTCCCCGAACAGCTTGTCCTTTTAATAAGCCAAGGCCTCCAGATAGCAGATCTGCCCATGGGAGATCCCATCAGGACGTGGTTAATCCAGGCAGAAATAGCACAAAGCATCATCACACTCACCTGACGGAGGAAGCCCTTGTCTGAGGCAGGAAAAGGTTAAAACCCATCCCAAAAAGCAGGGGGAGAGGGGAGGGAGGGAGAGCTGAACCGCCTCTGTGGCGGGTTAACCAGTGCTGCTGGGTGTCCTCACCTTCTCCATCAGCGCTGCTCTCCACAGCCGCTGGCATTGGCGATGGAGGCCTTTAATTATCCAAACTGCTGCCCCTCACAAAATTAAATGCTGCTGGGGATGACTCAGTGTTTAATGGACTGGCTGCTCCTCACGCCGGGAGAGCCAAGCGGGTGCAAGCGAGAGCACGGCACAACACGGCATAAATCACCCGGAGACGCCGCTCACGGGGCCCGCTGACCCAGCTGCTTGGAGCAGCCTCTGCTGGGCTTCAGCACTGCTGTTTTCACTCAGGAGAACCCAGGGGGAACTCCTGGGAGCAGCAGCTCTGGGCGTTGCAGCTCGACCCTGCACCCAGGCTGGCTGTGACCCTTCCCCAGCTACCACCACGTGGATGCGCTTGATTTAGAAATCCCACGGATTCACCAGGCTGGCTGTGCTGGGTTCTCTGTTCCCAGGATTTAGATGTGGTGGTTTCCTTTGGAAAGGTCTCAGCAATGGTCAGATGTGGTTTAGAAGGCAGACAGGTGCCAGAGGATGTGATACAAAGGTTGTCTCTGCCTTTGCACCACGCTCGGGGCCAGCCCAAGCCAGCATGGCAAGAAGCAGCTCTGTTAATAGCCTCGTTAGTCTCACCAAGATGCTGAGGCTTTGGCTTCCAGCACATAATTAACGATGTGCTCATGAATTAGGAAACCCTGGACCTCTACCAGGATCTCTGTGGAGGCTCGTGGTTCAGAGCTGGAGCAAGGCAATGCCTCAAGGAGCGGCATAAAGGAGAGGGCATGGCCAGCAGGGACTGGCAGAGGCCTTCTTTGCCCATCTTTAATGCAGGACCAGCTTTTCTCCAGGTACCTCACACCTGGAGCTGGAAAACAAGAAAAATTTCTCCATGGAAAATGTTGTCAAGCCCTGGCACAGGCTGTCCTGGGCACCATTCCTGGAGGGATTTAAGACACGTAGATGTGGTGCTTGAGGACAGTGTGGTGGCCTTGGCAGTGCTGGGGCAGCAGTCAGAGGATGATCTTGGAAGTCTTTTCCATTTAAAGGATTCTGTGTGGATGCAAGAGTCCCTAACGCTGGAGCTGCCCCACCCATAAGAAGTCCTACTAAGGCCCCACTGTGCCTCATTTGAATACAATTTACTGTCGCCAATGATGCTGATGGTTATTTCCCCAAGCTAGGAAGTATTTGGCCCCAAAATGGGCTCCTGGAAGCAATTTCAGACAGCAGTTTGTAATGCTGGAAGCAATTTGCAACCCATTAGCAGCGATCGGCTGTGAAGATATTTTACACATCACTCAGTCCAGGTTTGAGGGGGGATGGAATTTTAACCCCCTCTCCTTTGGAATTTTTGTCCAGGATGGGGTGAACACCTGAGCACTGCCTCTGCAGCCCCAGCAGCTTTGCCACATGCCAGTGGTGACTTGTGAATTAAATCTCTTAAATACACAAATACAGTCCCGGACTGCAGGGCCAGGCACCCCCAGAGCCTCATGCTCCAGGAAGGGATACAGCAGTGCCCAGCACCTCCAGCACCCACAGGACTAATTGACCATTATCAATTAATTTGCCTCTGGACAGCAGCAGATGCAGGTAAAGAAGCAATTTGCAAGTCAGGGCTGCCTCCATGGAGGGAGCAAAAGCACGGCACAACCCCAAAAAAGCATGGAAAGGCATCACTTATCCATCCTTGCCCTGGGGATGCTCTTCCAAGAAGCAGTTTCCATAACTGGGGGGTGTGTGGTGGAGCAGGGACAAGCTCCGCTGGGAAGGTGAGGAAAGAGCCCCAGGCCTTGAGTTATCCCTTGGCCCAAGCTCCCGAGGTGTTCCCAAGACACGTCTGGGATCCTGCCTGTCTGCCAGAGCCTGTGCTGGGAGCCTCAGCTCTGCAGCACCTTCCCTTAATTACTTTTTTCATTCTAATTAGATCTGAGGGCAGGCTGAGGGGAGGCCTGGTTGCTGAATCCGTGCTCTGAGCACCCATTTTTAACAGGAGGATTCCACCACAGCCACTCACACCCCACCAACCCTCACTAACCCACCCCTTGAAGCCTTTGTGTCTTGCAGTTATCACCTGGGGCTGTTCCCTCCTCACCCATCCCACAGCCCTCGGCTGGTTCCTGTCTCTCCCAGCAGGAATTAACACAACCCTCACGTGGCTTCCCCAAAAAACAGCACGGAAACGCTCCCAGTCCCCACGCTCCACTCCATTCCAAGGATGCAGCTGCATTCTCCCTGGACGGGGGCCAGCGGTAGGGAAGTTTCCTCTGCCCGCTCTCCTCCTCCCTGGCTCCTGTAGAAAAGGGGTTTGGGGTGTTTGGGGCCCCAACAGCTCCACAAGACCCCCAGGAAATGTTCTCCATGCAGGAGAAGCAGCAGAGCCTCTTCCCTGGGGTTTCTTGTGCACTGGAAATCAAGGACTCCCAAGAATGTCCACATGCTCACCTGCTCCTGCCTGAGACCTCCTCCCTCCCTGCCCAGCCCCGCTGCCGGGGATTTACTGTCAATAAAACCACTGCAGAGAGCCACTTCTCCTCTGGAAGAAGAGAAGGAGGAGGGGGGAACAACCACTCTCTAAACGTCCTTCTCCCTTATCCCAGCAGCACATCCTTCTCCCCTCAGGATGCTGATGGAGGGACAGCATCGAGCAGGCAGCTGTTGGGCAAGGAGCGATGCAGAACGGAGCAGGAAGGGAAAGGCAGAGCTGGTGCCAACTGGGAATGCTAATGCTGCTCCCCGGCCTCACAGCCACGTCCCCAAGCACCAGCAGGGCTGTGCCTGAGCCTGGCAAGGGGGGGCACTGGCTCGGGGGGTGTCCCTGGCCCCCAGCTCTGCTGCTCCCAGGTGTTCTCGAGCAGGTCCCGCTGTAAAACCCAGGGATTCTGCTGGGGCAGGGGAGAGGATGCTCCGAAAACGATCAAACCAAGTGTGCCCAAGCCGTGGGATTTTGGGTATCCCTGAGTGCCCACGCTCCTGTTTGTGTGGTTCAGGTGGGGACACCGTGCTGGGAAGGCACCTCTGGGCAGGGACGCAGCCTGTGCCAACCCTGGGGTCTGGCTGTCCCTTTCCAACATCACACTCGTAAAGGACATTGAAGCATCCTTTTCCATTTGACTGCAGCCACCTTACTGGGAGCAGTGGGCGGGCTCCTGCTGCAGCCTCCGCACCCAGAGCCGCTGCCGCGGGGGCTCGGCTCGGGTGAGGAGGGCACCCCGCTCCCCGGGGCACTCGCGGGTGCAGCTGGAGGCAATGGGAGATGTGCTGGCACTGGGGGCAGCTGGGCAGCGCTGTGCAACCCCCCCGGTCTGCCCCGGGGAGGAGCAGAGCCCCCGGTGCCTCCTGCCCCGGGAGCAGCCCGGGGACAGCGGCAGAAGGACGGTGCTGGGACAGGGGCGGCGTGTCCTGAGCACGGCGAGGGCCCAGCAGGGTCAGTCCCTTCATCGTGATAAGCGTGACAGGCACCGGCCACAGGCAGCAGAGCCGGGCTGCACGGGGTGAGCCCGGGTGGACACTCGAGGACACGTGTGCCCCACGGCCAGGAAGGGGCTGGAAGGCACCGGTGTCCCCCAAAAAGACCAAGCCCGGGGTGTCCCAGCACCCGCCCCGGCGCCGGGGCCAGCACGGGTGAAGCCTGAAGGGCGGGGGAGGCCGCGGCAGGGCAGGGACGGGTCAGGGCTGTGGGATGGGGCCGGGGGGTCCGGCGGAGCGGGGAGCGAGGAGCCGGAGCATCCCTGGAAGGCGCGGGGGATGGGAGCGGCACACGCACACGCACACACACATTACCCACATGCACACGGCAGCAGCACCAACAGCCCCTGCCAGCGCCTGCAATCGCTGGAGCGCCGCTCCTGCGCCTCTCCCTCCTCCTCTCCCTCCTCCTCCTCCTCCTTCTCCTCCTCCTCCTCGCTGCCCACCGGCCTGCGGCACCCCTCACCCCTCCGCGGCCTCCGGCCCCACCAGCGCTCAGACAATGACTTCATGCGGATTATGCATCTGAAGAAATCACCAGCTCCCAGATAGCCACAGGGGGAGGTATCCATGTGTTTGGCAGGGAAGCAGCCTCCTGCTCGCCTTCCTTCTCCTCCTCTTATCTCCTCGCACACGGCAGCTGCCTCCTCTCCAGCGATGGTCGCCTGCGGTCCCCCCGCGCGGCGCTGAGCGAGGCCCCGGCGCATCCCCGCTCCCACGCTTGCACCAAGGTACCAACGAGGCTATTTTTATTCCCCCCCCTTCTTTTCCGGTTCACCAGCCGCTGCCGGGCTCGGTGCCTCAGCACCCTCGCTGCCTGCACATCTCCCGCTCCCTCCCGTGTTCCCAGCCCGGCTCCCTCGGCGCAGCGGCAGCACCACCAGCCCAGCTCCAGCCACGGCCGCCGGCCCTGATTCCAGGTTTGCATCCTTCATTCCTTCATCTGTTTGTCGATGCGACAGTGCCATTTGTGGGAGGTGGAGGGGGAACGGGGCAGGTGGGAGGGGAGGGGGAGATAAGGTGATGGGGGGGGTGGGCACAGCACCCCAGTCCTGCCGTGGGATGGGGAGGGCAGGGAGGAGGTGGGAGGGGGGGAAATGCAAGAGGCTGCATCCAAATAAATGTATTTATGTATATATATATATATATATATGCATGTCTGTGTGTGTATATATATATATATGTAGGCTTGGGGGCAAGAGCAGGGCACAGCAAAGCATCTGCCCCTGGCGGGCGCTGCCGGGCACATCCCTGCCCGGGGCCGCCGTGGGCTGGGCACCCACAGCACCCACGAGGCACCCATGGGCTCCCTTCTCAGCAGAGTGGCCACCCCGGGCTGCTGGCACTGACCATGATGGACCTGAAAGTGGACGAGGAGGAGGTGGACAGCGGGCAGCCCGTGAGCATCCAGGCCTTCGCCAGCAGCTCCACCCTGCACGGGCTCTCGCACATCTTCTCGTACGAGCGGCTGTCGCTGAAGCGCGTGGTCTGGGCACTTTGCTTCCTGGGCTCGCTGGCGCTGCTGGCCCTGGTCTGCACCAACCGCATCCAGTACTACTTCCTGTACCCCCACGTCACCAAGCTGGACGAGGTGGCGGCCACCAGGCTCACCTTCCCCGCCGTCACCTTCTGCAACCTCAACGAGTTTCGGTTCAGCCGAGTGACCAAGAATGACCTGTACCACGCCGGCGAGCTCCTGGCCTTGCTCAATAACAGGTGGGTGCCGGTGCCTTGAGGTGGCCCCAGGTGACATCTCAGTTACTCTGGATGCAGCCAAGAGCCACCAGGTCCTGCTGATGCTCCTGGGCATGTGGCTCCCACACTGGGCTGCCCCAGATGGCTCCAGTGCACACAGCTCCCATCGCCAGTGTGCAGCACATGCAGCAGGGCCAGGGCCACCCCCTGGGCTCCTGTGGGGCTGATCCAGCACACCTGGCTCCAGTGCCATGTCTGGGTGCCATCCCATGCAGCGAGGCCAGGGGTGCCAGCAGGTGAAGCCACTGACCCACACCCCAGCCTGGTGCCATTCCTTGGGCTGTGGAAGCCCCTCACCTGTGGCTATGGTGGCTCCTTGGTGCTGCCAAGTTGCTGTCAAGAGCCTGGTGCACTCCCTGCCCATGCCAATGCCAAGGGGCTTCACTGCTGTCCCCACTCCTGCCCCAGGGAGGGGTTTTCAGGCATGACAGCAGAGCTGAGACCTAGAACATTCAGTCCCTGTCCCAGCAAGGCCACCACCTCACCACAATGCCACCAAAGGCACAGGGCAGGTGGCTGGGTGGCCTCAACCAGGGCTGGTGCTGCTGGACCAGCAGTGGGACAAGTGGGATGGGTTTGGAAGGCAGCCACTGCCCAGCTTCTCCTTCTGCCATCTTTCATGTGCCTCTGGGCCCCTTTGTGCTGCTGGATGCTCTGGAAATGCCACGTGCAAGGTGGGGCTGTGCTGAGCCCATGCCGAGGCTGCTCCTGGGAACCCCAGATGGCCTTTGCCAGTGGGAGCAGCCACCACAGCCAGGCCTGAGCTTCTCCCTGCTCTTTCCCCCAAGATACGAGATCCCAGACATCCAGACAGCTGATGAGAAGCAGCTGGAAATCCTGCAGGACAAGGCCAACTTCCGAAACTTCAAGCCCAAACCTTTCAACATGCTGGAGTTTTACGACCGGGCTGGCCACGACATCAGGGAGATGCTGCTGTCCTGCTTCTTCCGTGGGGAGCAGTGCACCCCCGAAGACTTCAAAGTGGTGAGTGACCTGTGGGCCCTGCCCAGTGCCACCTTTCCCCCATGCAAGGAGGGTGTTTGCCCACCTGTAGCTGCTCCTGCCTCCCCCAGCTCGGAAGGGAGCGGCAGCACCGTCACTAAGGGGGTGCCGTTGGGGTTTGGAGGCCCAGGCTGTCCCCAGGAGCACGTGTGGCTCCATACAGCTCTGTGGGCTGCTCCCACGTGGGCACAGCTCCCCGGGATCATTTGGGCTCTGCAGAGCAGGGTTGTGCCGGGCTGGAAGCTGCCATGGTGAGGAGGCTCCAGTGGAGGAGCAGGGAGAGCACGAATGGCAGAATCCCTTGGGAACACAGGTCCCAGTGGCTCCGTGCTGCGCCCTGCCATGGAGCTCGTTCTTGTGCTGGTGGATCCAGCACACAATAAAGCCTTTATCCCTGCTCTGCCTGGCCCCATCCAGCTGGGGACGGAACAGTGCCGGCTATTCGGGGGCTGCCTAATCAATTCGGCAGCCGCGGCGGCTGCTCCCGAGCAGCTCCGGCGTGGAGCCCTGCGCTGTTCAGGGTCCCCATCCTCGTCAGCAGCCCAGGGGTGTTCCCCTCGTGTCCCACGCTGAGCACGGCTGGGTGTGTGCAGGGCCCAGTCCCGGTGCAGTTCGGGTGATTTCAATCATCGGCATTAAATTCCCGTCATGGGCTCTTTCCACGAGCAGGTGTCTGTTGTCAGCCATGAGGCGTTTATTTGTTAAATGGAGGCACGTTGCAGCCCGGAGGGGGCTGGATCCCCTCCAGCAGGGCCAGCTCCAGCCCGTGCTCGGTTCCGACACCGGCTCCTGCCAGGGCATGGTCGCGTTTTCTGCGCCGAACCATCCTCAGGGACCTTCATCCCTGCTCCCTCCCTGCATCTCTTGGGTTCCAAATCCCTGTGTTCTGCATCCCCTTCAACTGGCAAAAGCCAAACAGGCTCGCAGCTGGTTTGTTATTCCTGTCTGGATTATTCCTTGCAAGCAGGTTGGGATGATTTGATGGATTTGATTAGAGGAAGCTGGCTCTCTGCTGCATCTCTGTTGTTCCTTGGGGTCTGGCACAGGGAGGTCTGTGTGTGGTGGGGCTGGGATGGGGTCCTGGCACTTTCAGAAGCTTGTAGGGGATTGTCTCAGCAGCAAATTCCTACTGCCTTGCTGCTCCCTGCACGGGCTGAGCTGGGCTCGGTGCTGCTCTGGGCCTGGTGGCCGGGCTGGGAGTGCTGGGGACCAGAACCAGGCTTGCACCATCAGCCCACGCTGCCCCGGTGGGCTCCACCTTCCCTCATGGGGGCTGGGTCCCCTCTGAACTGCGGGAAGCCCCTTCAGTGTCCAGGGACCCTTCTGCACCCAGGGCTGGCCCCGTTCTCTCACCGATCCAGAGGGATCTGCCAGGGGGACCTGGGGGCTGCCCAGACCCCACAGCCTGGGGCAGATGGGGACAACCTGGAGGTCAGTGGGGACAGCCTGGAGGTCAGTGGGGACAGCCTGGAGGTCAGTAGGGACAGCCTGGAGGTCAGTGGGGCCAGGCGGGGGTCCCGGGGCCGGCCGGGGGTCCCGGGGCCGGCCGGGGGTCCCGGGGCCGGCCGGGGGCGATGCTGATGGCCGCACGGGAGCGGCGGCAGCGCCGGGGCCCGACACGCCGCGGTGCCGCCTTATCTGTCCCCGGCAGAAGGGAGGACTCGGGGCAGCCGCGGCGAATGCAAATGCGGGGCTGCCGGAGCCGAAATACCTGGGGTGACATGAGGCAGAGGAGGAGCCGCCTCCTGCCGGGTCCTCCCGCCCGCTGCCGGGATGGGGGAGCAGCGGCACCGGAGCAGGGACCCCCCCGTGCTGGGGGCACTGTCCGTGTGCCCCCCAAAGCGCCCACCCGGAGCAGCCCAGGGGGCTGTGCGCTGGCCTCACCCCCAGGTCAGCTCAGAGCATCACTTGCAGCCAGGACAGGCGCCCCCGGCACAGGAGGCTCGTGCTGGGTGCCGTGGAGAAGCCCACCCTGGGATGATTTGAGCTCTTCCCACCTCCTTCTTCATCCCACATCATCAGCAGCCACCTCGGGGGTCATGGCATTGCTCATTCCCCTCCACGTTCCCCCCTGAGCTGTGTGCAGGGTACAGGGACACCTCAGTGGAGCTGAGCAGGCTCAGACTCATCCCAAACTGCAGAGTGAACCCTTTAAAAAGATCAGGGGGGGACAACTGGCCCACCCCAGCTCTGCCCCGGCTCTTCACAGCCCCTCCAGCACCAGGGCAGTGTTTGGTGCCCACCAGAGCTCCCCCCTGCAGCAGCCCAGGACAAGGACAAGGATGCACAGGGAGGTGCCCTGATCTCCCCAAAATCCTGCCATGACCTCAAAGCCTGGAGAGGCAAACACAAAGCTGAGGGGCAAGTCTTGAACCTGAGCGACATGGGCTGAAGTTTCCCCGTGCCCGGGGCTGTGCCCAGAGCCCCACACAGGGATGGGACAGGCAGGGGACAGACACATTTCCCTTTGCAGGAGGGGCTCGCTCTCGCTGTCACCCCCGTTTCGGGGCCACGCTCCCTGGCACCCTCATTAGCAGCACGGATCAATGTTTCACTCTTCCTACTTCATTATTTATGAGCTGGAGTGCTCCCTCCCCTGCGGGAGCTCTCAGCCCCTCCTCGGCTCCTGCTCCTTCCTCCCCTCACCGCGAGGTTCCCCCGGGGCCTCGCACACCCACGGGGATGGCGCCTCACCCAGCAAGGGAGATGCTCCCATCTCTGGGCTCTAAATCCCTGGGAAAAAGGAGAAATGCAGAGCATGAGCTTCCTCTCCACACCCCAGGATGGGAATTGTGGCTGCACAATCTCAGGAAGGTGCCCCGTGCTTGGGAAGCCCCTTTTGGGTGGTCGGTGCAGCCAGGGGGGCAGGAGTGGCTGTGCCCGGGGTGGCACAATGTGAATTTGCAGCTTTTCCTTCTCACACCCTGTGAACCCATCCCAGGGAGAGCCCCATCCCTGTCCTGCTCTGGGGCACGGTGGCTGAGCCTGGAGCCCTGGGCAGTGTGCATGGGACAGCCTGGATGAGCTGGAGAGGATTAAGACCTCTGGACCGTTTCCATGAGGCTCCAGGGCTGAGCTGGCACTAGGGAGAATTGAGTTTGACGTGGAGATCATGCCTCTGCCTTTTGCATTGGATTCTGCATCCTCTGCCCTGGAAACACCGGGTGCACAGAGCCAGAGCCAGGCAGGGAGCGGGAAGGGTCTGCAGCAGTCCCAGCAAACCCCAACCACACTCCTCCTCTCCTCCTTCCTCCTATCTCCGGGGCAGAGCAGGAGCTCCCGTGGTGGAGAACAGATCCTGTTCCCCACAGCACCCCACTGCTCCTGCTGGGCCTCCCCACCCTCCTTCTGACCCCACTGCGCCCTGGTGAACCCCACTAAACACTTCCAGATCCTGCTGCACCCCTCAGACTCTGCTGCACCCCAGTGTGTGCCCCTCTGCACCCCCAAAACCTCTCTGCACCCCTGGGCTCCCTGCTCGGCCCACAGCCCGCCTCGCTCCAGCTGGGGGGTGTTGGAGCTCTGCTCCTGCCACCCCAGGAACATGGTGTGGCTTCTCCCCCTGAAAAACCCCCTTGTGTGGGTCAAACCTGCCCTGCTGGTGGGCACTGGGCTGTCCTGCAGCCCCCGTGGGATCTCAGAGGGGTGGGCACAGTAGGGCAGGCGCAGGGGTGCTCAGCCGGGGTTCTGCTGCTCCCCTGCTCCCCCTGGCTCTCAGCCCCGCGGGATCCAGGCCCCAGCCCCTTCCCCAAACGCAGCCCTGGCCCCCCGTGGCCCCCCACGGCAGTCACAAGGCCGGAGCCCCGCGGCGAGCGGAGCTCCCCCGCCGCGCAGCGTTAGTGGATAATCACGGAGCCGGAGTGAGAAGCATCTCCAACACAGCTGGAGAGACCGGGCGCGGGAATTACTGATACCCAGACATTTCCTGGAGCTTTTGACAGTTAATAAACAAACCACATGGGTCCATCTGGCTCTGGAAAAACAACTTGGGGACAGCGTGTGGGCACCAGGCACGGCCACCAGCCCCAGACAGCCCCGTCCTGGTCCGGGGCTGGTTCCCAGCAGCATTCCGAGCCCCAGCAGATCCCACCATGGTCCCCAATGGAGCCGGTGCATTTACAAATTCTGTAAGACATTCGAGTGATTTATGCAAATCACTTTTTAAAGCGGCACACAGGCTCCTAAATAACTTATAAGCGTTGGAAACTGCTGGCACGTATCCGTTGTTTCTGGGCACCGATTCACCTCGGGCATCCCGGTGGTGTCCCCAGGGGCCCGGCTGAGCATCCTCACCTGGATCACCGGCAAACTCCGCCCAAACTCTTCCCCACATCGGCCTCTCTCCGCGGCCGAGCAGCAGCAGGGTTTGACTCCCGAGGCTGCCCCGTTTTCCACACGAATGAAGCAAAGCCAGCGGGACACGGGCGAGATAATCGGAGGTGACGGAGCAGAGGAGCAGCCACGCACGGGACCGCAGCCGTTTGCTGGTGGTGACTCGGCTCTCCCGGGAAGAGCAGCGGGTTGGGAGTGCCCCAGCTCTGCTCGGCAGCTCGGAGATTTTCCCGTATCACTGTATTTTGCTCAAAGCAAATCATCCGGAAAGCAGCCGTGAGCTGTTTCACCCTCGGGCAGGGAGCAGAGACACAGGCGCTGCTCCGCAGCTGCCTCCTTGTCCCAGCTTCACCCAAGCATTCCCAGACCTGCTCAGGCAGAACAGGGGAGCTCTGGGCTGTGGCTTTGCTCACCCCACACTGACACAAACGTGGATGGGACTCTCGTGGGAAGCTGGCTGCTCTTCACTCTGCAGCAGGACAGCGACAGCACAGCCCCGGTGCTGTGGGACCAGCTCCACTGAGCCCACCACCACTGATCTTGGCCAAGATGGGGTAGAAGAGGATCAGAAGCAAGAGGGATGAGAACACAGTGGCACGGTGAGAGGCCACCACGTGCCTGCACCCCACAGCCACTTCATTAGAGCTGTGAATGGCGCATCCAGCACCTGAACCTCAGAGCTCTGGAAAACAGTGGGATTAGAGGAGAAGGACTTGTGGGATCAGGGTCAGGCTCAGCTGGTGTCATTTGGTCCCTGGCTCTGCCCAGGGGCCATGCCCAGCTCCAGAATCTCCCCCTGCACAGCAGCGCCATGCACACCCAGAGGGGTCACACACCCCCAAAGCTCTGCACACACCCAGAGGGGTCACACACACAAAAAGCACCTTGCACATGTGGAGATGTCACACCCCAAAGCACTTTGCACACTCGGAGGTGCCACACACAGCTGGAGGCACCACACACACCCAGAGGTGTCGTGCCAAGAGCTCAGAGCATCACAGCTTCACCTCTGGCCAATCCTGTTCCTCTTGCAATGCCTTTGCACATAAAGACTCATTAACAAATGAATTATTAATGATTATTAATAAGCTGTAATGGCATTTGTGGCTGCTGGAAGAGATGAGGAGGCTTTCGAGTGGTGCCCGACCGCAATGGAGGTGAGGATTTCACAGCTGAGGACAGGGCACGTGTGTCCCAAGGGATCCAAGGCTGGAAGCACAGCCCTGGACAGCAGCAGCAGATGAGGGGCTCCAAGCTATTCCCCTCAGCCTCCCTTTGGTGTTTTTCCCAGCCTCAGGCTGGGCAATAGCAAGGTGCTCTCTGAGCATTCCAAAGGACCTGCCCAGGAACTTCCTGGTGCCATTTTCCCTCTCTCCCTGATATCAAGTGGGGACAAGCCATACTAGAGGGGGCAGATCCCCTGAGCCTCTGGAGCCACAGATCTCCACAGGGAGACCAGGAAATTAACTGTCTCATGGCCTTTTTGCCTCAGTTTAATATCTCTGGCTGTTTAGAGCCACCTGTGTTTTATCGCCTGTGGAGCTTGGCCGGGGCTCCCAAGGCAGCGCTGCAATTCCTGCTCCAGCCAGGGTTCAAGGAGCTCCTCACTGGCTCTTATTTATTTATACAGCCCTGACACTTGGATATTATAACCAATTATTTATTTTTGGAGGGTTTTTTCTGCGTGGAGTGTTTGGTGGTTTTGCATCCAGGCTCTCAGCCCAAGGACGGAGCTGGGGCAGGGTGTTTCCACCCACTCTGTGATTTATCAGGGATTTTAAACCCCTGCTCTCCTGGCAGGGACAGGGAGACCCTTCCAGAGGCACCACATGCCAGGGCTGTGTGACTGCTCTGCTTGGATTAGATTAGATTTGAAAAGCGTGATACGTGCGGAGCCGGAGCGAGCGAGCACAGCAAGGAAACCAGACCGGAACACCGTGGGCTTTTCCCCCCTCCAATAAAACCGCCGGCTCGGATCTGCCTGCATGAACTGGCTGAGCGATTGTGAAGGATGTCGGAAAAAATCACAACCTGCTTACGGGAGATTCACGATCGGCAGGAAACACGGGAAGGCGTTGGGATCAGGGTCGGCGGGAATAATCCCGGATGCCGGGAATTAGCGACACCTCGGCAGCACCCTCCGTGTCCTGGCAGAGTCCTGGTGACCCCTGCATGGCACAGAGGGACACTGCCAGCGGGGAAATCACCGGGAAGCTCTCAGCACTACAAACAGGTTCAGTTATAGGAGCGTAAACAGATCCTGGGGAGGAGGATGCAGCGGCTGCGGAGCCGTCACGGCGGATCACAGCCAAGGCTCCAGGGACACAGCTGGACTGCGGGGGGGTCCCGGCTGACCCCCCTAAACCCCGGGCCAGCGTGGCTGCAGGTGGCCTCAGTGCTCAGGGCAGCAGCACCGGCACCCGGCAGGGCTGGCTGGGAAGAGCTTGCCCAGGAAAGCTTTGAAAGATTAATAGAGTTTAAATGGAAGCGTTTGGAGAGGAGATAAGGCTCATCTGATATGAAATCATATGGAACAACGGGATCCAGGGAGGCCCTGGCTCTATAATGAAGTCCACTTAGCACATTACTCACCATAATGTGCTTTTTATTAAAGTCCTGTGCTGCAGGTGCTGAGTCTGCAGCTGGGAACACGGGGCTGGAATGGCACGGGCACCTGGAGTACCGGACCCCGCCACCAGAAGCAGCCGGGATGCGGCGTGAAAAAGGCACCTTCGGCTTCCCATTTCCCATCCCGTTTGATCCAGGGGTGTGACTCTGGCATCACCCAGCACCGCGGCATCACCGGGGCCCGCGGCTGGGGCTGGTGGGCCTGCAGGGATGAGGTGGAGTGGAGGCGGAGGTGGGGAATAATACAGAGGAAAAACTCCTTTTTAATCATCAATTTTTCTGCATTAGAATGTGACATGCTAATCCACTGTGAAGCGTCTAATCTGGGGGATAAAGGGCCGGATAACACAAGCTGCGCCCGGCTTGGCTGGCGGAGCGAGCCGAGGCAAGGTGGCAGCATCTGATAAGGGGAGCAGGATTAGTCCCGGCACAGATCCCGCCTGCCCGGGCAATCCCACCTTGCTTGGCTGCCTCTGCTCTGTCTCTCGCCAGGGTCAGGGAGGGATCTGCAGCCCTGGAGCCATCCCAGAGCGGCTCATCCCGCCCGGAGCGGCGGTGGCAGCACTGCCGGTGCCTCCACCACCATCTTGGCAGTTCTGGGAGCTGCAAAGCACATCCCTGGGCCAAGACACGTGGGAAACCTCATTTTTCTCCCTTTGGATTTGCACACCCGGGTGCGTGGTGGGAGCAGGACAACCCAGCCGTGGGGTCTCCGTCTGCCCCAAATGTCCACGCCCACGTGCTGCTTTGGCTGCCTCATCCCACCCCTCATCCCATCCCTTCCTAGCGGCCAGCTCCGACCTGCGGGCACCCCCAGGGATGACGTGGGCAGCTCAGCCCCAGCTCAGCCAGTCTTTGGCAGGGACGGGCAGTGCCCGTCACAAAACCGAGCGGGTCCAGCTCCCGGGGCGCTTTCGGCGACAGCCTCCCCGGGGCTCGGAGACCTGGGATAACAGAGCTTGCCATGTTGTTTTCTCCTCGCCTCCTCGGGGATTGGTTTATCTCTATGAATAACTCCATCCCGGCTTTGATCTCCTCTGCCATTAAAGCGTGACAGGCTGTGAAATGTGCTGTTGCTGCCGTCAAATCCCGCTCCCGCTTCCCCCCCCGCCGCCTCCGTGCTCCCCCGCTCCGGGAAACCTCCTTTCCCAGGCCCGTGAGGAGCCGCAGAGCAGCGAGCGGGGCCGAACCGCCCCGGGACAGCGGCCAAACACGGTGCTGGAGGCAGGAAAAACCCATCTCCTCCTCCCATCCCACAGCTCTCCCTGGGGCGGGGAGGAGGGCACGGAGCATCCCCGGTCCCAGCGCCGGCTCGGGTGTGGCGGCATCACCCCAGCACCCGCCATGGGGGCTGATGTCACGGCTAATTATAGCATCCCCCGTCCCTCGCCCCCGCCAAAGCTTTACCTGAGAGAGGGTAAAAATAACTCCCGGCGAGGGAGGAGCTGGAACGAGCCCAAAGACTCCTCCAGCATCTCCAAAACTTGCACAAACCAGGACGGCACCCCCCTGCCTGCAACACACGGCCGCACTTTGTCCCCAATCTGGGGGTCAGGACGCGCTCCCCTTGGCTGGTGCCGCCGTGCTCCAGGCTGCGGCTGTCCCCGGTCACCTTCACCCGGCTCGGGTGTCGGCGCTGGGACAGGTGGCGGTAACCGGAGCCGGGCCCTGCTGCTGGGATCCAGCCCCGGCGCACCCCGCGAGCTGTTTAAGCCGAGCGAAGCAGGTTAATGGCCCCAGTCGATGATGGAATGTTTTCATTACAGCATCTTTCTCTCTCTCTCTCCCTGCTGCAATCGCTCCCAAGAAGACACATTAAACCTCCCCGCGCCGAGGGAGCGGATCCGCCCCTCGCTCGCACCATCAGGGGCTGCCTGCTGGCCCCGGGCAGCACGGCTCACCTGTCCGAGCCCCGCCGGGGCTAAACAACCCCCTCAACCTGCAATTCCTTAATTCTGCTTCCCTTCTCCTCCCGCCCCAGCAGCCATGGCACAGGAACCCAGTGCCAGAGCTGGGAGCAGCAGAAATCCCAGCCCAACCCCGGACAGCTCCTACCTGCTCCTCCCTGTCCCGAGCATCCTCTGTGCCAGCCTGAGTGGGATCGGCCCAGTGTGTTCCCAGCCTGCTCCCACAGGGCTGGACCAGCCCAGCTCTTCCAAACCCCCTGCCAGGAGCAGCCCTGATGCTGTAACAGCCCTGCCCTGCAGCTGCAGCTCATCCCCACCACAGACACAGGGCACCTATGACCTGGCCCCCATGTCCTGGTGGCTCCCACCCACCCAATTCACCTTCCTGACTCTCTTTTCTAGGCAGAGTTTTCATCTCAGATTCTCTGGGATGCTCCCAAAAGGTGTAACCTTGATCTTGGCCTGATGAAATTTCATCCTGTGGCTCTGGCGCTCGTCCCCAAGGTCATCCACTCTTTCTCCCAGGTCCCCAAGTGGCATCTGCCAGTGTCCCTCTTCCACAAGGGCCCTACTGAAGGGAATATTGAGCTTGGGGAGCCCCAGGATGGGACACCCCAGTGTCACATCATGGATCACTGCCCGTGGCCTGTTCCACCGGCATCACCTGCCCAGGAGTCTCAGATAACTATGCTGGTATCTGATCAGATTTTTACTGATTTGTTCTCCCAATTTGTGGCGTCCATGTGTGCCGGGATGTGCTCAGGGACCAGGAACGCCACAGGGTGCACAGGGAAGGAGACACAGCAGCTGAACTGAGGGCTTGGGGTGAGCCTCTCCCACCCAGGCACCAGCCCAAAGCTCCCATCCAGCCCCTGCACATCCAAGTGCTGCCGGATTTAGATTCTCCCCCGGTGCCGGGATGGGGCTGGAGATTGCTCTGTGGTCTCTGGATGCTTTTATGAAGTGCTGAGTACAGGAAAACAGCAAACCACGAGAAGGGGCTGCGCTGCTGCAGAGAGGAGACGCCGGTGCTCCCTGCAGCTCCATCCCAGCATCCTGCACCAGAGCTGCTCCCTGGGACCCTCAGCCTGGCTGGTTCAGCAGCACAAGGCCTGGAGCCATTCCTTGAAGGAAGACGTGGCTCCCTGTGCCCCACTGGAATCCAAAACGTGAGGTGACGTGCCCAGCACTGACTGGGCTCTGCAGAAGGACTCGTTGCCTGGAAAGCGCCCAAATCCTGCCAAGACCAGCCCTGCTCAGAGGAGGACAGACCTCACTCCACTGGGAACGTTGGATTTGCTGGATTCTCAAGTGCACACGCTGGTGCCCTGCAGCACAGGGGATGAGCCTGCAGGGATGGGCACTGCCAGGGCAGGAGAAGCATCACAGAAGCCTGAGAACACCACAGCATCCTTCCCCCTACCTGGACCACCACTGAACCAGCACAGTGTCACGGGCATTTTGGGAAAACCTCTGTCTCCAGCTGGCCTGGGGATGAGCGCAGAGAGCCTGGCATACGGCGGCTCTGGAGGCAGCCGGGGACCCAGCAGGGAGGGCTGGGCCTGGCTGGAGCAGCCGCTTGGGCTGCCAGGGCCAGACCACGGCAGGACGGAGGGCACAGCGTGGGGACACAGCGCTGGGTACCTGCACACCCGCACACACTGCGTGCCCCCGGCCTGGCAGCCCTCGGCCCCCCAGGCAGCCCTGGGAGCTCCCACGGCGCCTCTGGAGGCGGTGATGTCTCTGCTCCGACCTGGCAGCCGGAGCCGGCCGGTCCCAGGGGGCCCGGGGAGCCCGCGGAACCGCCCCTCGCTCCTCCTCCCCTCCTGCTCCTGATATACCCTCCTGGCTCCGAGCATCCCTCTGCTCCTCTCCCTCACTCCCGCTCGTCTCGCTCCTTTTCCCTTCTCCGTTCCTCCTCTCTGAACTTGCCCCTTCCCCCTCCCCTGCTCTCCCCAGCCCCTCTCTGCTGAGGAACTGACTGAAGACCCGCAGGCTGGGGCAGGGCACGGGCCAGGACCCCCATACCAGAGCCAGGACCTCCACACTACAGCTGGGACCCCCAGGCTGGGCAATGCCTCTCCAGATATTCTGCACCATCTCCTTCTCCAATGAGGAAGCACCAGAAGATGCTGCAGCCACTGAGAAGGAAGAAGATGAAGCAGATGAGTTCCTATATGGGCAGGAGGAGGATGAAGAGGACGAGGAGGACACAGGGGCAACCACGGACTTCGTGGCCTTTGCCAGCAGCTGCACCCTGCATGGGCTGAGCCACATCTTCGTGGAGGGCAGCCTGGGTGCCCGGCAGGCGCTGTGGGCGCTGGCCTTCCTCCTCTCCCTCTCCATCTTCCTCTACCAGGTGGCCGACCGCATTGCCTACTACCTGGAGTACCACCACGTCACGCTGCTCAGCGAGGAGGACAGCCCCGAGATGACCTTCCCCGCCGTCACCTTCTGCAACATCAACCGTGTGCGGCTCTCGCAGCTCAGCCACGAGGACCTGCTCTACCTGGCCCCTCTGGTGGACTACGAGCCTGGGATGGAGCTGGGCTTCACCCCGGCCCAGCTGGGCCCCTGGGAGGAGGACGAGCCCCTAAATTTGTACGGGTTTTTTAACCGCACTTGCCACCAGCTGGAGGACATGCTGCTGAGCTGCAGCTACCGCGGCCAGCGCTGCGGCCCCGGGGACTTTGCGCCGGTGAGTAGCCCCAGGGTGGCCCGGCACGGGGAGCAGCTCCGCAGCTGGTTGGTGTTGGATCAGGCACGGCAGGTGATGCTGCCCTTGCAGCTTGCTCAGGGGCAGGCTGATATTTCAGCCCCATCTGCCAGAGCTGGGGACGGCACCGGCGGTGGAGCTGCTCTGGTGGGACACGGAGTGTGTCCCCGGGGCTGTGCTTGCTAAAGAGGTGCCTGGCACCTCCATCCTGGGGTGCCATCAGGGCTTGTGGGGCACCATGTGTTGCAAGCCCACTTCCCTGACATGCCCCTTCATCCAGGCTGGCAGCAGCTCTGTGGTTTTGGGGCCATGCTGGCTGCCGGAGGTGAGAGTTGGAATGGCCAAGGAGGGATGGGGAGGTCCAGGATCCCGTCCAGCCCTGTCCTCTGCAGGGATGGAGGAGGGCTTGGAGGAGGCGCTGGTGCAGGCATCAGGCTGAGTGCCACCACCTTGGGGAGCCACAGCTGCCGTAGGCTCTCTGGGGCTGTAAATCTGCAGTGTCTCCTCTGAGTCCATCCCTGTGGGAACATCTCCTCCTCTACCAGGGCCAGGATGGGCAGTTCCAGCACTGAGAGATCCTGTGGGTCAGGAGCTCAGTTTGGACCATGCCCAGGCTGGGACGGCTGAGTTTTGGGGCTGGGGACGCTCTTCTGGCTCCGTGCTGTGGCTGCACACAGAGGGGCCTCAGCCTCAGCCCTGTGTCCTCTCCTGCAGGTCTTCACCCGCTATGGGAAGTGCTACACCTTCAATGCGGGGCAGGACGGGAAGCCGCGGCTCATCACCATGAAGGGGGGCACTGGCAACGGCCTGGAGATCATGCTGGACATCCAGCAGGACGAGTACCTGCCAGTGTGGGGGGAAACAGGTAACCCACTGCCCCAGTGGGCCCACTCAGCCACCAGCAGCTCCTGGGGTGCTACCCAGCCCCTACTCACCTCCCCAGCCCCCTCCCACCTCCCCAGACCACAGATCCACATCCCTCAGGCTCCCTTCTCTTCCCTCCTTCCATTTCTCATCACTTCTGCTCTTTTCTTTCCCTTTTCCTTCTTGTCTTTGCTCTTTGCCATGGCAACTCCCCATCGTTTAGACACGCAGCCATCACTTGTTTATAAATAGAGTCAAATACTTTCCCAGCCACACTCCTGGGTGTGGAGCAGGGGGGTCGGGGTGGAGGGGCAAGGACATGGTGCAGCAAACAGATGGACAGATGGATGGATATGTGGATGAATGACTTGGCCCAGGGGAAGCGTGGGAGGCAGAAGTTGTGGTCCCTCTCCCAGCAGGCTCAGCACAGCCCCTCGGAGCAGGGACAGTGCTGTGCTCACCCCACTTCTCTCTGCCACAGATGAGACCTCGTTCGAAGCCGGGATCAAGGTGCAGATCCACAGCCAGGACGAGCCCCCTCTGATCGACCAGCTGGGCTTCGGGGTCGCTCCTGGCTTCCAGACCTTCGTGTCCTGCCAGGAGCAGCGGGTAGGAACTGGGCAAGTGTGGGATGTCCCCTCCCACCCTGTGCTGCGGGAGCAGAGCCTCCTCGCTGTGCCCCTGTCCCCACACTGGATGGAGGGGAGGTCCCTGTCCTGGGGACCAGTGCCACAAGGGTGTCTGTCCCCTGCCACACTGGGTTCTCTCCTCACTGCTGGCTTCTCTCCCCTTCCAGCTCATCTACCTGCCGCCTCCCTGGGGCGACTGCAAGGCCGTGGCGGGCGACTCGGAGTTCTACGACACCTACAGCATCACGGCGTGCCGCATCGACTGCGAGACCCGCTACCTGGTGGAGAACTGCAACTGCCGCATGGTGCACATGCCAGGTGAGCCCCGTGCCTGGCCCGGCCCGGCCCGGCCCTCCGCTGTGGTCCCAGCTGGAACACCTGCTCTGTGTCTCCCCAGGCGATGCCCCTTACTGCACCCCGGAGCAGTACAAGGAGTGCGCGGATCCGGCCTTAGGTGAGGCTGTCCGGCCCCGGGGGTGGGACGGAGCTGCGGCCTTGGGTTTCTCCAGCTCGCCATCCCCCTCTCTCCCTGCACAGATTTCCTGGTGGAGAAGGACAATGAGTACTGCATCTGTGAGATGCCCTGCAACATGACACGCTATGGCAAAGAGCTCTCCATGGTCAAGATCCCCAGCAAGGCCTCGGCCAAGTACCTGGCCAAGAAATACAACAAGTCAGAGCAGTACATCGGGTAAGGCACCACGGCCACGGTAGTGGTGGGGCAGGGTCTGGTCCCTCCATCCCAAACCCCAGCCTGATGCCACTTCTGTCCTGCACAGGGAGAACATCCTGGTGCTGGATATCTTCTTTGAAGCCCTGAACTACGAGACGATCGAGCAGAAGAAGGCGTACGAGGTGGCAGGTTTGCTGGGTGAGTGTTGGTGGTTCTGGGGAGCCCTGTGACAGTCTCTAGCCAGAGTCCCCCAGCGAGGTGGCCTCGTGCTGGCCTTGTCACCATGGCCCGTTCCCAAGGCACTGGGATGTGCCAAGAGCACAGCTGTGGAGCAGGGCACCCCACTGCCATGACCAGGCACCAGTCACAGCAGTGACAAGTTCTGCCCTTTCTCTGCTCCCTCTGCCACCTGACTCTGGATTCAGGCCACCCTGATGGTTTCCTTCTCCTCTGCAGGTGACATTGGAGGGCAGATGGGGCTGTTCATTGGGGCCAGCATCCTCACAGTGCTGGAGCTGTTTGACTATGCCTATGAGGTGAGTGTCTCCTCCATCTCAAGGCTGTTCTCATGTGGGATGAGGGGAATGGCCACCCCTGAGCCCCACAGTACTGACACGTGGCTCTGGCAGGTGATAAAGCACCGGCTGTGCCGGCGGGGCAAGTGCCGCAAGAACCACAAGAGGAACAACACAGACAAGGGCGTTGCGCTGAGCATGGACGACGTGAAACGCCACGTGAGTGCGGGGCACAGCACGGTCCCCTCTGCCTGTCCCCTCTGTCTGTCCCCTCCTGCCTGTCCCCTCTGCCTGTCCCCTCTTGCCTGTCCCTTCCTGCCTGTCCCTTCCTGCAGCTTGGGGGGTGGGGAGTCACCGTTTTGGGGAGCCCCTGGGAAAAGAGCAGAGGGCCCAGGCAGAGATGCGGTGGGGGGATGGCGCTGGGTCTCTGCAAGGACCTGGATGAAAGCAGTGGCCCCAAAATCCCGTTTATCCTGCAGAATCCCTGTGAAAGCATACGGGGGCACCCAGCAGGCATGACGTACGCAGCCAACATCCTACCTCACCACCCGGCCCGGGGCACCTTTGAGGACTTCACCTGCTAACCGACGTCTGGATGTACAACCTGAGCTACCAAAGCCCTGCGAGAGCTGCCCTTCTCCCCGCCAGCGCCAGCGGAGAGACACATCTAGGGGGCCTTTGCTCCTTGGCACGGTGGGACACGGACAAGAGCGACGGCCTCGGATTTCGGGGCAGGCAGTGGGGTCGGGCAATGCCAGACCCTGGCGCAGCCCCCGTGGCAGCTGCTCTGCACCTGCCCTGCTCCTTCAGAGACTCCAGGATGCTCCAGCCCGGCCGTCCCGCGGAGCGGGAGCGACACGCACAGTGGGCCAGGGCACGGGCCTGCCCCGGCTCCCCCTTGGCTCCCCTCGGCCTTTTTAACTAAAACCCAGAAGCCAAGAAGAAGCAGCCGTTCGGCCGCAGTCTCCATCCACAGCCCTGTCCGTCTGCCCTCCGTCGTCTCCATGCTCATCTTTCTCCAACGCCTTGGCCGCGCCTGCTGGGCCCCCTGTGCCTGCTGGGGGGCTCATCCGGGAGCCCCCGGCGTGCCCGGCACGGGGCAGCAGCCTGGGAGTCCCTGGAGAGCCCCTCTGTCCCTGGGACCTCAGCCCTGGCTCGCCCAGGCGCTCCCGGCACGAAGATGCGGCACCTCCACCTGTCCAGAACGTCTTCCTTGGCCCCTGCCCCAGGATCAGCCCCGGGATCAGCCCCGGGAGCAGCCCTGGGAGCACCAGAGGGGGCTCAGCTGGGAGGTGCCAGCCGGTGTCTGGGGACACGGGCACTGTCCCTCCCTGCCTGCCCCTCCTGAGCTCTGGGCAGCCTGGCCAGCTCCAGCACTGCCCCGCAGTCCCTCATGTCCGCCGGGAACCCTGTGGCCCCAAACCCAGCCATCCTCGGGGAGAAGGGCACAAGGAAACCCCTGGTCCCACTTGTCCCCAGCTGGGGACACCCCCTTGGCACCACCGTGGCTGGGCAGGCACCGGAGCCCCAACCCCCCGGGGTTCACAGGGGGCTCTGGGGCTCCAGCCCCGCTGGGCCCCAACAGCCGCTGCCCCGGGGCGTTTGGGGTGTCTGTGGGTTCCCAGAACCTCTGCTGCCCCTCCCTGGCACAGCCCTGCCCTGGCTGGGCTCTGTGGCCCCTGGGTCACTGCCCCCCAGGCCTGTCAGAGCCCACCAGTCCCCTCTGGGGTCCCTGTCTGGCCCCCCCAGCCCATCTCCCAGCCCCCAGGCCAGAGCCCTCCCCGGGCCCAAGTGCTACTTATCTTTAAGAGCTTTTGCAATAAGTCTTTTTAGTAATTTTTTTTTCCTAAACTGCAGTTTTGTTTTTTATTCTTGTCATTTTTATTCTTATTATTTGCTTCCTGACCAAAATTAGGAACTGGGGGTCAGTCCTTTGTATCCAGCGATCACCCAAAGACGACGGGTCGGCCACATCCATAAATTTTCTTATGGATTTCTCCTAATGTTTCATCCTGTTTCATTTATTTATTTTCTTTCTTTCTCTTTCCCATTCAAGCTTTTAAAGATGGGGCTGGGATTTGACCTTGAGGCTCACCTGTTAAAGAAAACGCTTTTTTGTTATGTCATCGGCATTTTATATTTCTTATATATAATATATATGACTATATATATATGTGTACATATATATATATATCTATATGCATCATGCCAGTGTAGATACCCATCCAGTAGCATTTAGGCCTTGTTCTTGTGCCATTTTTTTTTTCTGTTACTGATCTCTGAATGCCTTCAAGTGTATAAAGTGTGGAATTCTCTCTGGTATCTGTACTATGTACACACATTTTCATAGGAAGCACAATAAGATGACAGATGCATTGTACATCAATACCTGCTACTCTTAACAACGATGATATAAAGAATGATATAAATGATATAACTCCCCCACGCCGAGCCTTTCTCTCTTGCTAGCTGCTGGAAATGCTCCCCTGAGGAGGCAGGTGGGGAGAGCATCATCCCGGGATGGAGCCGAAAGGGAAGGGGGGAAAAAACAGGGAAAGGGAAGGGAGGAAAAAGCTTTGGGCCAGATTTCCAGAGCAGAGTGTGCCCTGGGTCAGAGCTGAGGCTGAGCTGAGCCTCCCTTTCCTGGGAGCTCTGGTGCCTCATCCAGCTCCAGCCTCGCTGCCTTCCCAAGGGACACAGGGCTGGAGGAGGGAGTGATTCCTGCTCCCGAGCAGGGAAAGGTGAATTAACACCCACAGAGCTCTTAATCCTGACAGCTCCAGCACCTTTGTGGTTTGGGACCCACCTGAGGTGCGACAGGAGTCACCAGGTGGAATTTCACCCTGGGAGCACAACCCAAATATGACACACACCTTTTGTCCTAAAAATTTCCGGCTACAAAGAGCAATAGTAACAACAGAGCAGATCCAACAGTGGGCATCCAAAAAAAGCCCTCAGGACTCCATGGAGACTGAATAACAGGGAGTGGGAGTGGGCAGGGAAGGCTGAAATGCCAACGCACACCCACACCCGCCCTCCCCCCCGGTCCCTTGGCTCCGACCGTGTCCCCTGGCTCCTGGAAATGGCAGAAATGCAGTTTTGCATCTCAACGAGAGCACTCTCACCCCGCTCTGGCTTTTCCCGGCTGGAGCTGGAGCTGTAAAGGCCAGGGGGTGGGACTGGAAGGAGAACCGGGCCAGGAGGGCGTTAATGAAGCCGGTTAATCACAGCCCAGCCGTGCCCGCTCCCTCCCTGCGGCACCCCCGGCTCCGGGAGCCGTAATCCCCGCGGGAGCTGCTGGCTGTGCTGCGAGCAGGTCACGCCGTCCATCTGTCACAGCTCGGCTCTCGCAGGGCTCGCGGGTGGTGTCAGAGCCCCGCAATTCCCCTGGAACGCAGCAGGTACGGCCGGGATGGGCTGCAAACGCTGCTCCTTGCAGGCACAAGCCTCCAACGTGTCCATCGTGGGGCAGCAGGAGTGGGCTGGGAACATCAGCCTGCTGGGGATGCAGGGATTCAGGCTGTTCGGGTCTGGGGTCCTGCAGTCTGCTCAGGATCTGACGCTGTTTGGGGTCCAGGCAGCCTCAGCTTATCTGAGATCTGCGGACCTTCAGCCCGTTCAGATCCACGGAGCCTCAGCCCATGGAGACACCCGGCCCACTCAGGCTCTGTGGAGATCCTGAGATTCCACCACCTCCCCTCGTGGGCCAGAATTCCCACTCCCCCCTCGCTGGCTGCCGGGGCAACAGGAGCTGAGGGACAATGCCACGGCCCCGGGGCTGCTGTCCTGCTGTCCTGCAGCCAGAGCCAGGCTGGCGGGGCACCAGAGTTTCCATGGAGCCACCAGCAGGTGCAGGGGAGGCATTTCCAAAGCTGTTCCACCAAACCCTCGGGGCAGGAGAAAGGAGGAAGGGCACAATGAGGTCACCCCGAGCCTCTCCAGGCTGAACCATCCCAGTTCTCCCAGCCTTTCCTCCCAGCTGAGCTGCTCCATCCCTCGGATCATCCTGGTGCCTCCTCCTGACTTGCTCCAGCAGCTCCACGTCCCCCCTGTGCTGGGACCCCCGGGCTGCAGGCAGCGCTCATCAGATGATCATCATTAATTTTTTAATTAGTACTCGTGGTGTGACTGCACACTTGGCTTTTTCCATGGATTAAGGCTGACTGGGTTTGTGTCCCTTTTCTCTCTGAGCACAGGAAACTGCTTCAGGGAGAAGGAACTTAATGTTAATACTTGCAGAAAGTGGCCTTTAACTCCAACCTCCTGCTCCCTGAGGAACCCCAGGGGAGACAGGAATCCTTTTCCTCTGCCTGAACCTGCGCAAACTGGGCCCATTCATGGCCATTTGTTTTCCCCATAAATTTCATCCCTAAGATCCCAGAATCCCTGAGGTTGGAAAAGATCACCAAGTCCAAACTGTGAGTGATCCCCACCAGAGGACTCAGTGCCATGTCCAGCTGTTCCCTGGACATCTCCAGGGATGGCGACTCCACTACCGCCTAGGGCAGCCCCTCACACCCTTTCTATGGAGAAATTCCTCCTGACCGAGGAGGGCAGCCCAGCTGAGGGGTGTCACTGCCACACTGCACATCAGAGCCCTCCATCCCTGGGAAAGGCACATCCAACATCCACCTCCTCCCGAGCACATCCCGGAGCAAGGGAGGCTCCAGCACCAGGGAACAGGGGCTGTAATCACGGCTGGGGAGCGGGGGCTGACAGCCACAACCCTTCCCAGCGTTTGGGACCATCCCGCGCCCGAATCCCACCCCTCAACGTCCCCGATCCCCTTCCCGTACCCCCAAATCCCCCATTCCCGCCGCTCGTTCCTCCCCTCCGGCAGGGGGCGCCGCGGGCGGCGGGCGCGGGCGGTTCCTCCCCGGCGCTCCGCGCGCCGTGCGGGGCCCTTTCCGCTTCCGCTCCCTTTGTGCGAGACAAGATGGCGGCGCGGGCCGGGTTCCAGTCGGGGCCTGCGAGCGGCGGCGGCGCCGGGGCCGCGCCCGGGGCCGCGCTGGGCCCGGGAGCGCCGGGCGGGGCGGTGCGCATGGGCCCGGCGCCGGGGCAGGGGCCTGTACCGCTCGCCGCTGCCCGGAGCCGCCTACCCGGTGAGGCGGGGCGGCGCGGGGCGGGGCGCGGGGCCGGGCTCGGCGGGCGCTGACCGGCTCTGTTCTCTCCGCAGCGCCCCGGGATGCTGCCGGGCGGCCGCCTGGCGCCGCAGGGCCCGGCCATGGGTCCTCCCGGGTACGGCGGGAGCCCAGCCGTGCGGCCCGCGCTGGCGCAGGCCGGGCTGGACCAGGCTCGCAAGCGGCCGGCGCCGCAGCAGCTTCAGCAGGTGCAGCCGCAGGCGGTGCCCAACCGCAACCACAAGTAAGGCATGGGGGGCACGGGGAGAGGGCACATCCCGGGCTAACGGGGACATCCCGGGCTAACGGGGACCTGCCGGACAATGGGAGCATCTCGGGGCAGCAGCAACATCCCCTGGGCTGTCGTGGGCATCGGGAGGAGTTTTTTCATGGAAATTGCCAGGCTTTGGAAGGGGCTGTTCAGGAGGGTGGTGGAGTTCCCATCCCTGGAGGTTTTCAAAGAATGATGGACGTGGCACTGAGTGCTCTGGGTTGGTGACAAGGTGGGGATCAGGCACGGGTTGGAGTCAGGGGTCTGGAAGGGCTTTTCCAACTTGGAGGATTCTGGAGTTCTCGGCCATCCTGCAGCACTCAGGGGCTGAAGGGTCCTGTCAGGTCCTTGTGCGTTCCCCTGGCATTGGAGGACAACACTGGGCAGGGCAGGGCTGAGTTTATGTCATGTGCCTGCATCCTGATGTGATGCCCCAGTGAGAATGAAATTAATGCTGGATTTAAAATGCTGTTCCTGGAAAAGCCAATCCAAAGCTGATTGAGGTAGGAAAGTCACTTGGTGTGGGTGTTGTGTCACGTCCTCCTTCCCAAGTGATGAACCCCCTTCCCAACAGATGTAATTCCCTTTGTGAGTGCTCAGAGGGGTGGGGAGCATTGAGATAACCAGTTAGCCACACTGAGCAGGGCCCAGGTAGCTGAGGAGCTGCAGGTTTGTGATTTCTTGTGCCCAGAGCTGTTCCCATTTTCACACCTCCTTTGCCTCTTGCCCCTGTCAGTGCCAAGAAGAAGAAGATGGCAGATAAAATCCTCCCACAGCGGGTGAGTGGGACATGGGGAGGGGCTCAGGGGGAGGTGAGGCAGCCTGGGGAGCTGATGGGCATTTCCATCATTGCCTGGCCACAGATCCGTGAGCTCGTGCCCGAGTCCCAGGCCTACATGGACCTGCTGGCCTTCGAGAGGAAGCTGGACCAGACCATCATGAGGAAGCGCCTGGATATCCAGGAGGCTCTGAAACGCCCCATCAAGGTAGGGGGGTCCATGCCTTGTATCCAGGCTCTGCAGGCTCCTGAGTTCAGGCAGCAGGAGGGCACTGAAGGGCTGTGTGCTGTGAGTGTGGCAAACCAGGGGTCCCAAGGACTGTGTGCTCCAGGAGAGGGGAATGCAAGGCAGCTGAGAGCATTGAGCTCAGTTTTAGCAAAGCCTGTGCAGGACAGTTGGCCCTGTGCAGGAGAATTAACTGATTATTAATTAGGTGATGTTTTTCCTCCTAGCAAAAGCGAAAGCTGCGTATTTTTATCTCCAACACCTTCAACCCCGCCAAGTCGGACGCGGAGGATGGCGAAGGAACCGTGGCCTCCTGGGAGCTTCGGGTGGAAGGACGGCTGTTGGAGGATGTAAGTGGGCAGTACCCAACCTCAGAGGGGACTGTGGATCTGGAGTTGGCAGTGAAACCAGTTTCCTAGTGTCTGAGAGCACAGCTGGGGCTTGATATCCTCCTTCATCTCTGTTTTCCAAGGAGTCTGATGGTGACGAGACCGAGGGCCCAGCTTGCAGACCGATGGGTGTCCCCATGGCAGGACATGAGTTGTCCAAAGTTCTTAGAGTTGTGAGAATCACTGGTGAGAGCAGCTCAGTGGCACTTGTGTCCCCGGCTCTGAGAACCAGGGACTGGCATTGTACGTAACTGCTGAGGGTTTAACTCCTGCGAGCTCATCTTTAACTCCAGTCTTTCCCTTTCTGACTTGGAAACTTGATTTTTGAGCACACGTTGGTGAATTCAGGTGGTCAGAACTTACAGGAGCTGTCGTGCACGGTGGCTGTGCTTGAGTGCTGAGACTTGCTGCCCTAACCCTCTTCCTCCCTGTGTTGCTTGCAGTCTGCTCTGTCCAAATATGATGCCACCAAGCAGAAAAGGAAATTTTCGTCCTTCTTTAAATCTCTGGTCATTGAACTTGATAAAGACCTGTATGGCCCTGACAATCACCTAGTAGAGGTGAGCTGCTTTTTGCTGTGTTTCCTTTAAAAGTGGGTTGGTGTTTCAGCAGGTGGGGTTTTTTGTGTCATTTACAACTTGGGAGGTGAGAATCCTTGAGGCTCCTGAGAGCCAGGAGCTCTTGAATTCTCACTTTGGCTTTTCCTCTCACTTGCTGAAGGTCAGAACAAATGTATTGACTCTTGTTTAAACTCTTAAGTAGGAAGAATTGGAGATTTCTCCAGTTGGGTGGGATTTACTAGCAAAGCTTTTGGGTGCCCAGCAGCAGGAGCAGGGGGAATCATGTTTGGGGGGTTTCTGAATTCCCTCTCATGTTTCAGTGGCACAGGACTGCTACGACTCAGGAGACAGACGGCTTCCAGGTGAAGAGGCCGGGGGATGTGAACGTGCGCTGCACTGTCCTGCTGATGCTGGATTACCAGGTAGCACAGTAGGGAAAAATTCCTCCCTGTAGGGGTGGTGAGGCCCTGGCACAACTGCCCAGGGGAGCTGGAGCTACCCCTGGATCCCTGGAAGTGCCCAAGGCCAGGTTGGACAGGGCTTGGAGCAACCTGGAATATTGGAAGGTGCCTCTGGCCATGGCAGGGGGGTGAATGAGATTTCTTGAAGGTCCTTCCCAACCCAAACCATTCCATGATTCCATGCTGGGAGCAGCAGTGCTGGGCATGCAGCATTACCTGTGTCTGGGCTGCCTCACCTCTTGGTGCTCTTTGTTCAGCCTCCCCAGTTCAAGCTGGATCCGCGCCTGGCTCGGCTGCTGGGCATCCACACGCAGACCCGGCCCGTGATCATCCAGGCCCTGTGGCAGTACATCAAGACCCACAAGCTGCAGGACCCCCACGAGCGGGAGTTTGTCATCTGTGACAAGTACCTGCAGCAGGTGAGCAGTGGCAGGGCTGGAGCAGCAGCACCTGGAGCAGTTCCCAGCGTGGGCAGCCCCCACGGGGGTGGCTGCAGCGAGCCCCTGCTCCTCCCCCAGCCCTGTCTCTGTCACAGATTTTTGAGTCGCAGCGGATGAAGTTCTCGGAGATCCCACAAAGGCTTCATGCCTTGCTGATGCCCCCCGAGCCGATCATCATCAATCATGTGATCAGGTGAGGCTGCTCCATGGCAGTTCCTGTTTCCAGGAAGGAGTGGGAGGGAGGGATGGATGAGGCTGGCTGGGAAGACAATGTGCTGTGTCCCGATTTTCAGCAGCAGTTCCCTTGTTGCCTGTCACTGTTCCTTTGTACAAGAGCAGCCGCCTCTCTCATTATCACATCCCTCTTCCAAAGGCACTCCCACATCCCTGCTGTCCTTTGCTGTGGATAGAAACCTTCTTGGAGCACTCATTTTTTTCTTTTGCTGCAAAGCCATCACTGGGCTTTAGCTGCTTTTGGGGCTGAGGCTGACAATGACATGGCTTGTCCCTGTCCCTGGCTGCAGTCCGTTTGCTGCAGCATCCCAGAGGAGCTGCATTTGCTGCTTTCTTGACCTGGTCCCAGATTTTGCCTTCTTACTGGAGCTGCTCCCTGATTCTGGCTTCTTGTGGATGTCCCCAGTGTTGACCCAAATGACCAGAAGAAAACAGCCTGCTATGACATTGACGTGGAGGTGGACGATACCCTGAAAACTCAGATGAATTCCTTTCTGCTCTCCACAGCCAGTCAACAGGAAATTGCTGCTCTGGATAACAAGGTAGGAAAAGCTCCTTCAGGTCTGCTCTCCTTGTTGCTGGGCAGGGATGTGTCTCTGGACACAGGATAGGAGTGCTCTGTTGTTTGGAAGCTGCAGTGGAATGAGCTGTGTTTACAAACATGGCAGTACCTGAAAATGTAATTTTTAAAGCAACCAGTCTATGGGAAAATTGGTAATATTTAGAGAGCAGGAAACTGGGAGCTGAACATTCTGGTAAGTATAAGTTCACTAGAGACTGTAAGAATTTGCCTTCATGTTTTGGATGCCTTGATGTTTCTGACTTCTCCCCTCTTCAGCAGTTCCATTCTGTGTTTGTCTCCTTCAGATCCATGAAACAATTGAGACCATCAACCAGCTGAAGACACAGCGCGAGTTCATGCTGAGCTTTGCCCGAGATCCTCAGGGCTTCATCAACGACTGGCTCCAGTCCCAGTGCCGGGATTTGAAGGTAGAAGCTTTGTCTTGTGTGGAAGGTGGTCCAGCTCACACGCTTCCCTCATTAGAATGAGCTCCCACAGAGAGAAGGAGGCAATTTCCTCCTCAGAAAGCGAGGCTGGGATTTGAGTCAAGCATAAGAAGCTGACCTGAGTGCACTGAGATGTGTGTGAGGAAAGGGAAGGGAGTGGGTTTGCTCAGCACAGCCAGAGCTTTTGCACTCACTGAGCTGTTGTGCCTTTGTGCTCCCAGACAATGACTGATGTCGTTGGGAATCCCGAGGAGGAGCGCAGAGCCGAGTTCTACTTCCAGCCGTGGGCGCAGGAAGCCGTGTGCCGATACTTCTACTCCAAGGTGAGTGTCCCCAGGCGGGGGTTCCTCTCTGTGCTGGCACTCCGTGGCGCACACAGTGCTGGGGGAAGGTGGTGGTTGCATCTTGGTCCCAGTTGGATTTTGCCCTTTCCCAGCTGGCTGCTGTGTGTTAACTTGGTGCTGCACCACGCGAGGGTGTTAATGCTGCAACTCTGCTCCTCTTGCAGGTGCAGCAGAGACGGCAGGAACTGGAGCAGGCCCTGGGCATCCGGAACACATAGGCTGCTCTGCTCCTCCCCAGGCAGAAGCATCACAGCTGTTTGTGGAGACAGAGCTGCAGAGCTCACTGTTCCAGCTCACTGGCAGCGAGGCCCATGTTATTCATCCTGGCATTGTCCCTGCAGGGGCAAGTCCAGGACACCTGGGGCAAGCAGACAGGCTCCAATGAGCACACATTTCTACCTGGTTTTCTTCCTGACTGTTGCCTTGTCAGTCCCAAGGCTTCCACGAGTGTCCCCGTGACTCTGCACTGCCCGTAGTGTCCCCGGTAGCCAGAGTGACTCAGAGCCTTCTCTCAGCCCATTCCTCCCCAACCAGCATCTGGTTGGGCTCTCAGAGCTGGCTCTGAAGCCTGGCTCTGCTTTAAGGTGTGGCTGGGCTCTTCCCTGCCACGTTTTACAGCCCGTGCCAGGCGCTGTTGTGGGCAGGATGCCATGAGCTGACATACCTCCCTGCCCTCACCCGCTCCTCAGAGGGTGCTGCTGCACTGGGCTGCCTCATAGGTCACTCTCCTCCTTGAGGAAGTTACTGAACTGTATAGAGAATTGCTTCTTCCCTTCTCCCTGCCCCATTCCCTGTGTGTTCCGTGATGGACTCTCCTAGGCTGGGATCACAGGGAGACAAGGCCTTGGCTTCCTGCAGGGATGTGGAAGCGTTGGAGTGATGCAGCGCTCTGCACTTCAAACACCTACCAGTGGCTTCCAGCAAACCACGTGGCTGCTTGTGTTCCCTGGAGCAGGGAGAGGAGATGGAGCAGCTGCCTGGAATTCTGCAGGGACAGTGTTGTAGGCTCATTCCTTCAGGACAGTTGTCCTGTGTCACTTGCTGTGGGGACCAGAGGCTCCTTCGTGTGGGTCCAAGGGTCCAAGGACAGCACAGTCCTTGGAAATGGACATTTTTCCAAGCATATGTGAGTTAGCAGGTGTTTCCATGCTGAAGCTCCTGTGGTTTTTAGTCAAGTTTTAGACTGTGGGGCTGCCATAGAGCCCAGCATGGTTCAGGAATGTACAAATAGATTTTCTCCACTGTGAGGAGTAGCAGCCCCGATGCCTCCTCCTGGAATGAGGTACTGGTGGTCAGGCTTAGGAGAATGAAATAGCTCCTCTTCACTCCAATCCCAGTGTTTGTGCTCGGGACTATAATGCAAATGGACTCAAAAGTTGGTCTGACTCTTGGAATAGCTGCAGGATCATGTTACTGATGAGCATTCACCCAGTTCAGTGTGGCTGGGGAGGCTGCTGTGAGTTGGAGCACCTGGGTGGCCCTACTACTCCTTGTGTCTGTGTTACTACATGTCTGTGAGTAATAGACTCTCGACTTCCCCTCTCCTTTGCCTCCTCTGAAACGTTCCTCCGTGGTACTGGGGTGAAGGTCTTGGTGCTGGAGAAGCAGCCCCTGACTCCTCAGGGTACTCCCACAGGAGGGACGCTGAGTCCTACATAGGCAAACGTAGCTGTTGCAGAGTAACTGCTTTTCTTAACTGAGTATTACGGTTTTTTCCATGGACCAAATTTTTTTTTTTGTACTGTATCCTTGTAGACGTCACCCAGTTTTAATAAAAGACTCCTGTGAAGGAAGCTGTCCTCCTCCTTCCATGCTGACAGCTTGCACTCTCCCAGCTGCCATGGGGGGTGAGCCTGGTGACTCCTGGAGAAGGGACACCATTATCTCTGCTTGCTTCTTCTTTTTAAAGCCAGCAGGGTTAAGTGACTGGAGAGAAAATGTTCTTCATATTTTGGCCTTTTATAGCAAGCCCTTCATGGAGGGATCTCCCAGCTTGCAGACTCTGCTAAGCCTTTGCAAAGTGCTTTTGTGGTAAACAGAGTAACTTGAGCAAAACTGGAAATCCAGTGGCCAGTGCTAATAAATCCTGAATTGCCTCGTGTCCACTTGGCTGGATTGTGGCAGCCTGGATTGTGCCCAAGGGAGTAGGGCAGAATTTGAAGTAAACTGAAGTACAGTTTACTTGCAAGGTTTAAAATTATGCAGAAGGGGATTTATTCTCTTCACCTTGCTTGTTTATAGAATGTAACTGCTTTGCTGCAGACCTGGGAGCCCCTGGGGCAAGGGAAGGATCCTCTGTGTGAAGGGGAAAGTGCTGCTGGCTGTGGTGGGGGCAGGAGCTGAGGAGTCCTGGGGCTGCACCAGGTGGTTCCTGCTCCTTTGCTGGGGGAGAAATGGCACCTTTTAGCAAGAGGAGGACAATGAAAAGCTTTTCTGCAGAAAGGCTCAGCAGTCACGAGTCAGCTTGGCGAGTGCCCTGCCGAAGGGTCTGCAGCTTCCTCACGAGGGGCAGCAGAGGGACAGCTCTGATCCCTGCTCTCTGGGACAGTGTCAGGACCGCGGGGAACTGCTGGAGCTGTGTCAGGGGGGATGGATGGATATTAGGAAAAGGATATTTTCCCCCAGAGAGCTCAGGTACTGAACAGGCCCGCCGGGGAATGGTCACAACCCTGACCCTGCCAGAGCTCAAGGGGCGTTTGGACAACGCTGTCAGGCACAGGATGGGATTGTTGGGGTGTCCTGTTGAGGGCCAGGGCTTGTTCTCACCAATCTCTGGGTCCCTTCCAGCTCAGGGTATTGCATGATTCCGTGATTCTGGGACTCCTGGTTCTGGGGGATCTGAGCTGCTCCAGGGCAGCGCTCTGCACCTGCCGCGCACGGAGCGGGCGCCCGGGCCCCGGGGCGAGGCGGGGCCGGGGGCGGGCCGGGGCCGCCCCTGCTCCGGGCAGCCCTGAAATAGCAGAGGCGGGTTCCAAACCCGCAGTGCCCCGCTCCCGGCACCATGGGGGGCAAGAAGGTTTGCGTCGTGGGCTCTGGCAACTGGTGAGCGCCGGGCACCCGGGTCCCTGTCCTGCCCTGTCCCCCCTCGGCACCCCCGGCAGCCGGTGCCGGCCGTCCCCATTCCCGAAGGTCACGGCGTGACCTGTGGTGCCCTGGGCTCCCCGGTGCCCACAACCACGGCCACCCTCTGCCCTCGCAGGGGCTCGGCCATCGCCAAGATCGCCGGCAGCAACACAGCTCGGCTGGGCAGCTTCGAGAACCAGGTGAACATGTGGGTGCTGGAGGAGGAGGTGGGCGGCCGGCGGCTCACGGACATCATCAACACGGAGCACGAGAATGTCAAGTACCTGCCGGGGCACAAGCTGCCCCCCAACGTGGTGAGTGTGGGCTGCCAGCAGTCTCTCGAGGGGCAGAGCTGATGGCTGTGCTTTGGAGAGAGGCCAGCAGCTCTGGGGGGCTGCTGGAACCCCGGCTGTGAAGGCAGGGGATGCACCGGGCTGTGCGGGGCTCAGTTATGCCCTCCCACTGACCTTCATCTGTGCCTGGATGAGCTGCAGCCCTGGCTGCTCTCACTGCCCACCTTTGACCCTGCTCTGGCATCCCACAGGCTGGGCTGGAGGCCATGAGGCTGCCTCTGAGCTGGCATCATCCCCTCTGCTCTGGGATCATCCCACCAGCCCCTCTGCTGGCAGGGACCTCGGCATGGTGACTTTGGGCCCTTCCTTGCCATCCATCTTCCCAGTCCCTAACAACAGTCACACTCTATTCAGGTGGCAGAGCCAGACCTGCTCAAAGCCTGTGCAGGGGCTGATGTCCTGCTGTTCGTGGTGCCCCACCAGTTCATCGGCAAAGTCTGTGACCAGCTCAAGGGCCACGTGAAGAAAGATGCCATTGGGATGTCACTCATCAAGGTGTGAGCAGGAGCAGTGCTCGCCAGGGTGCGGGGCCAAGGCAGGGGAGCTGGAAGCAGCCTGGCTGGGGGTGGCTGCTATGGGAATCCAGGGATTTTGGAACAGAAATGGGCAGTGGGGGGAAGAAGGAAGTGGGGGCAGAGTCTTTGTGGGGATTTGGAGGTGTTGGTGGAGAAGGGTGAGGGCATATGGGGGATCTCAGTGCTGAGAGGAGCAGGGCACAGCTCTGCACATCAGGATCAGTCAGAGCACTGCAGCACAGGGAATGGCAGGATTGGGGTGTAGGGCAGGTGTCCAGGAGGGGCAGGTTCTCATTGTCTGGTTGGCAAGGTGGTGTTCAGGCAAAGGCTGGACTCAATGTCCTTAGAGATCTATCCCAGTGTAATTGATGCTGTGATCTCTGTCCCTGGCTGTCCCCAGGGCGTGGATGAAGGACCAGATGGGCTGAGGCTGATCTCAGACATCATCCATGAGAAACTGGGAATAGAAATGAACGTGCTCATGGGGGCCAATATTGCCAATGAAGTGGCAGAAGAGAAGTTCTGTGAAACCACCATTGGTAAGGAGCCCTCCTCGTTAGCAGCTTCCATTTGTGATTAGCAGGAAGAGGCAAAGGGCAGAGTATGGTGCAGCTCAAACTCCTGCTGCCTTGGGTGGACTGGCCCTGTTCCCTGGGAAGACAGGAGGCTCCATAGGAGCTGGCTGAGCTCATTCCCAGGGTTTGTGATGGGATCACTCGCTTCATTAACAATGGAGTTGTGCAGCTGAAAGTTCCTGCCAGCATGGAGCCAGCATCAGGCAGCTGCCTGGCACAAATTAAAGAGGTGGGCAACAAGAGGCCCTTTAGGAATAATTTCCATCCTTGATTTCCTTGGGCTTCACAGGATGCCCACCTGGATCTCATGTTATTGCCAGCCAGGGCTGCTTGGAAGTTCATCTGGTGACAGTTCCAACACCCTCCGCACTGTTGGGGACTGTGCACAGAGCCAAGACAAACCATTTGCTGGGTCAGAAGTTGTGGCATTCCAAGTGTTGTTTTATTAAACAACAGCAAACACACTGGGCAGGAGGCTGAGGAGGTGGAGCAGAGCCCACAACCCCTGTGAGCACACAGGACCCTGCAGGGACAACCAGGACAGAAAGCTGCAACCCCAAATTTACAACCTTTGAAGATGCCTTTAACCTACTGAGCATTCAGAAAGTCATTTCTGTCTTGCGTGACAGCAGCATGGACTGTCCCCTGTGTTCTGGGAACGTCAAAGTTGAACATTGCTTATCTGTCAGGCAGTGTGTGCCTGACTCTGTGTGGACCTGCAACTGTTTTGCAACAATGGTTGGGCAATAGGTTCCTCTCGCTGAATGACCTTCAGGAAAGCATGGACTTACCTCATGGGTCTTCCCCATCATCTTCTTCCTCGTCCGTTTGTCTCCTCAGGCTGCAAGAACATGAAGCACGGGCAGATGCTGAAGGACCTGATGCAGACCCCCAACTTCCGTGTGTCAGTGGTGCAGGAAGCTGACACTGTAGAGATCTGTGGGGCTCTCAAGGTGAGCAGAGCCTGGGAGCTCGGGGGAGGAGGGATGGTGGGCAGTGGCACAGAGAGCAGCCAGTGCTTGGGATCACACAGGCTGCTCACAGAAGCCCCAAGCTCTGTTGGGAACAGACCCCTCCACATTGGCACTGTTTTCCAGAATGTGGTGGCTGTAGGGGCCGGTTTCTGTGATGGGCTTGGCTACGGTGACAACACCAAGGCTGCCGTGATCCGCCTGGGCCTGATGGAGATGATCGGCTTTGCCAAACTCTTCTGTAAGGCCCCTGTCACCTCTTCCACCTTCCTGGAGAGCTGCGGCGTTGCCGACCTCATCACGACCTGCTATGGGGGCCGCAACCGCAAGGTGGCCGAGGCTTTTGCCAAGACTGGGAAGGTGAGCAGAGCTGGGAGCGGCTGACACTGATAAAAGTGTGTGGATAAAGCTGGGTCAGGGCAGCTTTAGGTGGGATAGCAGGAAAAATTCTTCACCCAGAGGGTGGTCAGGCACTGAGCAGGTTCCCCAAGGTTGCCAGAGCTCAAGGGGTGTTTGGACAACATTTTCAGGCACAGGGTGGGACTGTCGGGGTGTCTGTGGGGGGGCAGGAGTTTGACTGGATGATCTTGTGGGTCCCTTCCAACTCAGGATATTCCATGAATCTATGATCTCTGCATGAAGCTGGTGAGCAGGCAGGGAGGTGATCCCCCTTAGTACTGTGGGATCTGTCTGTGCTTGGCTAGTGCTGCAGCCCAGCTCCAGGGCAGGAACGTGGTGCAGCAGCAGGGCTGCAGGTCCAGCTCCTCACTGCTGTGTTGTTTCAGTCCATCGAGCAGCTGGAGAAGGAGATGCTGAATGGGCAGAAGCTGCAGGGTCCCCAGACATCTGCTGAGCTGCATCGAATCCTCAAGAGCAAGAATGCAGTGGAGAAGTGAGTGCTGGAATCTCTGTGCTTTGTTGGGGTGGAGCTGGGACCTTTTCAGGAGCAGCAGGAGGGGAAAGCCCCCACCAGCTGGGCAGGAGCGGCCTGTTGGATGGGGCACAGTGCCATTGGCCCACCTGCTCCTGCGTGCCATTGACAGAAGCCGAGGTGCTCTGACTCTGCCACCTGGGGTGACTTTCTTTGTCTGCCCACAGGTTCCCCCTCTTCACTGCTGTGTATCGGATCTGCTACGAGGGAAAACCTGTCACTGATTTCATCACATGTCTGCAGAACCACCCTGAGCACATGTAAGGGGCTCTGCCTGCAGAGCACAGGTCCTGCTGAGATGTGCTGAGAGCTCCTGCCCACACCAACCTCATCTGCTGCCACAGCCTCGGAAGGAGTCTGGGTCTCCTGGGAGCCTTTGCAGACTGCTGGAAGAGCAGAGGTTCCCTTCCCCAGCCCCAGACACTGCCCTGGACACTGAGCCTGGCACAGAGGTACCTGCTGGCCTCTTCCTCTCTTTGAAGGGCTCGTTTAATTGCTGCTGCCAAGGTTTGCCCTGAGCAGGGCTGAGCATCTTCCTCCTTCCACTTCCTCACAGTGGATTCAGCTCTGGGAAGGACTGTGCCAGGCCATTATGATAGATAAGGGCTGGGCACTGCCTGGCAGGGAAAACAAGTGTCCCAAGTCCTCCCTCTTCGCCCCACAGACCCTATGGGTGACACCAGCTCTTCCCTATCTGCTGCTGCTTTTGCATTCCCTGTCTGGTGGAGAGGGCACAGTCCCCTGCCAGGCTCCACCTGGTGAGTGGAGCTCTCAGGACTTCCAAAGGCACTGAGGATCTTTCTAAGCAGCACCAGCACAGACAATGGCATTCCTTGCCACCCAGCCATGTGCTGCTTTCCTCCAGCTGCTCCTGTTGACCCAGGGACACGCTGGAGCTTGTTTGTTTAGAGCTTTTGCTCTCTCCATCAGACCTGGCCCCAGCCCTGGGGAGCTCCCCTGTTGTCACAGGAGGAAGGAGGTCTCACACTTTCCCTCATGTGGGGATGCTGCAAGCTGCCCTCTGGCACAGGGGCAGGAATAGGCATATGATCCACAACAGGTACATGGAGATGTCCAACATCCCACGACAGGACAGAGGTCTTGGGCCTCACTCTGAGCCTGTGAAATTTGCCCCTTGTCCGGACAGGTGCCACATGTCCCTCTGCTCCTCTAAGCTGTTTGCTCAGGCCAGAGTGTCCAGCAGTCACTGATCCTACCTGGGCTGGAAGGCTGGAATGCTGCAAGGCTCCCTGTTCTCCCCATTCAAATCCCACAGCCAAGGGGTCTCTAACTAGCTATGTTCCTTTGAAATAACAATAAACATGGAGAGGAGATAGGAGATGCTCTCCAGTGCATCACTGTTGCTGGGTTGGTGCCTGCTGGACTTGCTGAGTGCTCAGAACAGGGCACTGCCCGTTCCCTCCTGGCTCTGCACCCTCCTGTGCTGTCCCAGAAACAGCAAGAACGTCCCTGTAGGTCCTTCTTTAGCCCCAGCGTCACACAGTGTCCCACTTGCTTTGTCTCAGCAACGGTTCCAGGATTAAAATTTGGCCGTGGGACTATGGTGGGTTGGGATTGCAACATTGAGCCGGCTCCAGAGTCCTCACCTGGGGCCAGCAGGAGCCAGGCCAGGACTGCACTGTGCCCCACACACCCCAGGCCTCCCTTCCTCTGACGTTTGGGGCTTCCCAGGACACGCTGTGAGATTTTATTCATCTCTTCCCAGCTGCTTTTCCCAGACTCGCATTCTCCCTGTGTGTCTTTAAAGGAGCCCCATACTGAGTGACCTTTCCAGGGCTCTGAACCCTCTGCTCGGTGTCTTACAAGGGGAATTTAATCTGTTGGCACTGCACTTGTTTCTGTGCCTTTTATTAGCCACGTTTTCTCAGCAGGCACTCTGCGACCTTTAAATTCAGCAGAACTGTCGTGTGGGGGGAGCCAACACAGCTTCCTCTGCCGAGGAGCTTTATTGAGCTTGGAGGAAGGATAAAGGAAGTCCAGCGTGTTCCTGCAGGGCTGGCACCACTTCTAGTTCTCTTTGTCTTCAAGGGCTTCAAGGAATCCAAGTGTTTGGATACAAAGCTCATGCAGGAGAGAGGGTCCCTGGGCTCTGCTCCCTCACACAAACTCCTGTCAGCACCTGCAGCAGAATCCAGCAGAGATTCGTGTTAAGCTGAGAGCTCCTCTGCAATGGAAATGCTTTGTCCATCCCTCTTGTTCATGTTTCTTTGACCCTGAAGCACCCAAATCACTGCAGACCCTTGCTGAGGGTCCCAGGTCTCCAACAATGTCTCTCTTTTAAACACACCACACTGGAGCTGGATGTCCCGAGCTATAAAAAGTCTCCCCTTTGCCATTTGGAATTATGTTCTGCAGGCTCAGCACATCCCAGTGCTGCAACCCTGGGAGCTGCTGCTGGGGGAAAGAAGGATGAGGAGGAGAGAAAGAGTAACCCTGCAGCTTTGGAGCTTGAGGGAGCCCCAGACAGAGCAGGGCTGGGACAGCAGAGCTCAAAGGCTGGAAAGGAGCTCCGGGAGGGGAGCAGCTGCCTCAGCGGGGGACAGGAGGGGACCTGGGGGAACGCGGCCTGTTGGGAAGGAGGCTCTGGGCTGGCACCAGGGCCCTTGGAATGGCACTAGGACCCTCAGCAAACTACTGGGACTCTCAGGGAGGCACTGGGACCCTCAGGACGGCACCAGAACCGTTGTGAAGCCACCGTGCCCGTCGGGATGGCACCGCGCCGCCGAGCCTCAGGGCTGCAGCACGGCCCGGAGAGCCTCGGCCCCATCCACGCGTGGCCAAGGACTGTTCCTTGTGGGCTCCCAGTGCCGCACCTCAGAAAGGAAGGCCCGCGGGTTCTGTCGTGCAGGGAGGCCGAGGAACCCGACGGCGGCGGGAGCGGCCCCTGAGGGGAGAGAGCGGCGGGGCCGCGGCCAGGGGGCGCTGCGGGCACCGCGCGCTTCCCGCGCTCGCCGGGGCCACACGTGACCGCGGCACACGTGACGACACGAAGCACGTGATCGCTCCGCGCCACGTGACGAGGGCCGGGAGAACGGCGGAGCGGGAGCGGAGCGGTGAGGCCGGAGGGACCGGAACGGACGGGATGGGACGGGATGGGATGGGATGAGAGCGGGGAGTCCGGACTGGGCCGGACGGGATGGGATGGGACGGGAGCGGGGAGTCCGGAAGGACCGGAACGGACCGGGATGGGACGGGAGCGGTGAGGCCGGAGGGACCGGAACGGACGGGATGGGACGGGATGGGATGGGGTGGAATGGGATGGGACGAGAGCGGGGAGTCCGGAGAGACCGGAACGGACGGGATGGGATGATGGACGGGACCCGCGAATCCGCGCTCCCGGCCCCGCTCCCCGCCGCCTTCTTGCGGGCCGGTGGTCAGTGAGCTCACCAGGGACCGACCGTGTCCGTGACCGACCTGGGTGAAAGGACGGAAGCACCCTGAGCGGGTCTGGTGATGGTACGAAACGTGCGGCAGTGGCTGATGCTGTGCTGCCGTCCAGCAGGGCCTCCATCGGCTGGGGCAAAGAAAAACTTAATGATTTATTAGAATAACCTAATGAAGGTCAGCAGGAGCAAGTGTGGGATCCTGCACCTGCGGAGGAATAGCCCCAAGTACCAGTGGGGTCCTGGAATGCACGGGGAAGAGATGGCCAGCAGGTCAGGGAGGGGATCCTGCCCCTGGGCCAGAGTGAGCATCCAGTGCTGGGCTCCTCACATCAGGACAGACAAGGAGCTGCTGGACATGGTCCAGTGCAGGCCACAAAGATGTTGAGGGATCTGGAGCATCTCTCTGAGGGGAGACTGTGGGAGCTGGGCCTGGTTAGTCTGGAGAGAAGACTGAGAGGGGATCTTATTAATAAAAATAAATATCTCCAAGGGGTCAGAGGATGATCACTTTTTGGTGATGCCCAGAAACAGGACAAAGAGCAAGAGTCATCAACTAAACCACAAGAAGTTTCACCTCAACGTGAGGAAGAACTTTCCATGGAGGGGGGCAGAGCACTGGAACAGCTGCCCATGGAGTCATGGGATTCTTCCTTTCTGGAGACACCTGGACACCCTCCAGTGTCAGCTGCTCTGGGTGACCCTGCCTGAACACGGGGGGTTGGACTGCATGATCCTGAGGTCCCTTCCAATGCTGACCATCCCGGGATTGTGTCTCTCTCTCGCAGGTGCAGCCATGGTGTCCAGAAAGCAGCTGGCAGACTTTGGCTACAAGGCTTTCCCGGGCTCCATGATGCTGCTGACGGTGTACGCCGGCTACCTGTGCAGTGTCCGTGTGCAGAGGATGCTCCAGCACCGCCGCCAGCGGGAGAACACGCCTGGGCCTGAGAGCTGAGCCTGTGCTGGGACCTGGGACCGGCCCTGGAGCTGAGCCTGTCCTGGGAGCCCCCAGCCCCACCTTCCCTGTCCCCCCTGGGCTGGGGGAGGCAGATGGAGTGCAATAAAACCCGTGTCAAAGTGGCCAGTGTGGTGATGTGTGGTGTCCCCCAAATCATAAACTGGTCTGGGCTTAAAGGTCATTCTGTTCCACCCCCCTTCCATAGGCAGGGATGCATCCCATGAGTCCATTGCTTCTGTTCTTCCAAAAAGTTGTTTCTCCTGTCCTGGCAGCAGTGCAGGAGCTCAGAGACAGCCAAGGAACCCATGCTGTCCTCTGTTCTATTTCTTCAAGATGAAACACATCACCCCAAGTTTCTGAAGCAACTTTTAATTGGAGATAAGAGTAAACAACAGTATAAAATGGTAACAACTTTGAGAAGTTTCCAAAATTCAGCTCCTGATTGACCGTTCCATTGCCCCCAAGTACCATTGAGTAAAAAAAAGAGAAGCAAAGCCCACAGTGTGGCTGCTCTTCCAGCCCTGGGTTCCTCCGCAGCTCTAACATCAGAGCAGCAACAATCACTTGTCTCAGAGTACAGGACCAAAACATCTCATTTTTTGGAGAATTCAACCCAGCCCACCAGTTCTGATCCTCCCTCTGATCCCAGCTTAGCCAACTGAATCCAGTAGGTCTAGAGAAGTCTTCAAACCCACAATTTGCAACAGGAAGAAAACAATTTAAAATGCCTGGATTATGCTGGTTGTCTCAGGGGCAATAAACCACCCCCCCACCCCCCTGCAGAAGGCTTTGGTCAAGACTTCAGAGGGGTTTGCAGCACCAAAAGAGGCAGCAGACGCTGGCCTGGTCCCTGGTGACAGCAGAGATGAGCAGCTGGGACCTCCCCAGCAGCCTGGGGCGAGGCAGAGCAGTGGTTCTGGGTTAGCACAGTTCAAAGCTCAGCTGGGAGCAGAGTCTCTGCCTCACCCAGGGCAGCTGGGATGTGGAACCTGTGTTCTCTGTGCTCTGGAGTGGCTTCTGGAGTGCATCAAGAGCTGCTGCACCTGCTGGGAGTGAACCGTCGCTGAGTGGCACCAAACCCCGCGGTCCAAACCTGCTCTGCCTCGAGCTGATCCCAGTAAAAGCCAGTTTGTCACAAACAAAGACACCTCTGCAAATATCAACAGGGCTCAGGGGTGTTTCCTTGTACTTCTGAAGTACAAAATGGCTTGAAGTGAAATCTGCAGCTTTGTTTTTGCCCCGGTCATTGGCTTCATCCCTTGTGCCGTGCAAAGCCTCTGACTGGTCAGGGCTGTGCCTGTTTCGGGTCTGCTGGAGGTTTCTGGGGAAGGGGTTTTTGATTAAAGATCACTTGGGAATGTGGAGCTCAACACAACTAGATATTGAAAGAGAAGTTCGTGTTTGCTCGAGGCCAGCCCAGGGCCTTACTCCTCTCCTGTCCACTGGCCGCCGGCCACGTGGCCGTTCAGGCGGTTGGAACCGTTACTGGAAGTGCTGAAAATTCCTTTTGTGCTGTTGGAAGTCACATCCTCCTCCTCAGAGCTGCTCTCCACGTCACTGCGGTCATCCTTGGATACCTAAACAATGCCAGTGGAATTGGGGAGTGGGAGAGGAGAAGGGGAGTTGAAAAATTGACAAAAACCAGCAGTTAGAAGGTTGTGTCCCTGCGATGAACCACCTTCACTCACATCTACCTCCTACATCTGAGCCTGGCTCAGTTCAAGCTCCCAAGAAGGGGCCTGTCATCACATTAGGAGCAAGACACAGTCACTGAAAAAGACAATTTAGAAAGATGAGCTCCATTTTCCAAATATTCTGTGTATCTGTGAAAGCACTTCACTCTTGTTCTCACCAGATCAGATGATTTTACAGATCTGGCGTTGTTCTTGTCTTCCAAGGGCTCCTCTCTAGATCAGTTATAGGCCATTTTTCTAAACCATTTGTTTTGAATCAAAAATTTCTCATGCCATGATCACAAGTGGGTCCAACGACAAAAACCAGGAATGTGTCAGTTTGAGAGAGAACATTTTGTCCTACAGGGAGCAGCTTTGCTATTTTAAAAATTAAGCAACTTTATTTATCACATCACTGCTCCAACAGAGCACCTCCACTTCCACAGCCTGTGCTTCATCTGGGAGATCTCATTTAGGAGCAGGAGCCTGTTTGGACAGGGATGGAGAACAAAGGCAGTGTCTGATTCAGCAAACACCTGCTCAGAACAGCAGCAGCCTCAGCCCAGGGATCCAGATCTGCCTACAGAGCATGCTTTAGTTCAGAGACTGCTGCAAATCCAGCTCCGTTTGACTTGCACGTGGGATTTTGAACCTTGCCAGCAGGAGGGGAGAGGAAGAGCCCATAAACCCAGCCCCAAGTGCAAACACACACCTGGGGTGGTGGCAGGTGCCAGAGCAAACCTCCCCAGTGTGAGCTGGGCCTGGAGAGCAGCCCCTGCTCTGCCCAAGACAGCTCCTCACTCCCCTCCCTCTGCAGCCTCAGTAACCCCATGTGCCAGCACTCTGGCTTGCAGCTTTCCAAGGGTTCCAGGATTTCACTCTACTCTGCTCTCCCGGAGTCAGGGTTAGGGCTCTGCAGCAGCAGGAAGTGGTTGAACTCCAGGGAAGATCTGGCTGGAAGCCAGGTGAAGTTAATGATCTCCAGGAGCTTTTTGGATGTCCTGGCTTCTGCCTGTTGCCAGAACTTTTGCTATCTTTCCACAATCTCCTGCTATATTGGAAGTTCAAAGGGTCACTGGAAGGAAGCAGAAATCCCTTGACATTTTTTCTGTTCTTGGGGGAGAAGTGGCTGTTCACTCCTTTTCACAAAAAGGAGTAAATTCCTCCTGCCCTCTCCCCTCAGTGTGGTGCTGATGGGGAGCAAAGACAGAAACTGGAGTGTGTGGGTGTGTAAAAGCACAAAGTGAAGGTTGTGCAGGCAGGTGACAGCAGGTGAGAACAGACCCCAGGACAATGCTCTGACCTTTGGAAAAAGCAGTATTTTAGCACCCTGTCAGGACCAGGGAGAGAAGGAGAAGGCACCAGGGCTCTGCTTTTGTCTTGGGGCCTCGACACAGACGTGTTTCAGTGAACAAACAGAAACACAGGTCACACTTACATGCACAGGGTGAAACTGTCCAGCTCCAATCTGGCACAGAGAAAAGGAGAAAAGAATGAAGAAGACAGAGCTTAGAGTCCTTTCTCTGGCTAGGTCACCTGGACAGGAGAGAACCAAGGAAAGGGAAAAGGTGTAGAACTCAGGATACAGAAACAGCTGCAGAGAATGAAAATCAGGCATTTGTAGCAGCAGCTGTGGGGAACAGATGAAGAGCTCATACCCTGAAACCTGCTTGCCCCCAGAGTCAACCAGAATATTTATATTTTTCAAGGCCACGTTCCATGGGTAGGGGCAGCTGAAGTCAAATACAAAATAATGCAGAGCCATCAGAGAAACCCAGATCAGAATACCGATATCTGATAGGAGAAAGCATTTGTGCTACTAAATCAGACTTTTTGCTGGTTTCATAGAATCATGGAATGGATTGGGTGGGAAGGACCTTAAAGCTCATCTTGTCCCACCCCCTGCCATGGGCAGGGACACCTTCCACTATCCCAGGTTGCTCCAAGCCCTGTCCAGCCATTCTGTGATTTCTGACAACCAGCAAACCCCACTGAATCCCTGGGAACCCTTTCCCTCAGCTCAGTGCCTGCACTGGCAGACAGAAGCCAGCGAAGCAGCACAGTCCCCAGCACATCCCAAGGACCAGCTGACGTTGGGAAACATCCTGTATGTTCATCCTGTTGTCCAAAAGAGAGCCTGCTACCACCTTAAACTCCAGAGTGCACAACAAAAGTGTCACAATTGCCATTTTAGGACATTTGAATGTACTGGAAAATGGAGTTATTCCCCTGTATGCCCAGAAGAGACTCCCTGCCCTTGAACACATGTGGGAACTCCCAAGTGCAGAGCAATCAAGGTGAAAAACCACCATTTTTGTGAACTCTTGATGCAAGTCCCTTAAGAACCAACACAGGCCCTCACTGAAAAGCTCAATTTCTCACGATTTCTTAATGGGGCTTGTAGGAAGGAGGAGCCAGAAGCCTCCCTCAGGCTTACCTTGCCCCTCACCAGGGCCTTGGAGGCCGTGCGGATGATGAGGTAGGACCAGATGACGTGCAAGACCTGCAAGGTCACCAGGAGCCCGTTGAACAGCCACCAGGAAGGGTAGGGACCGATCAACTCCCAGCTTTCAAACAGGGTTGTGTTCAAAATCCTGAAAGAGATCCAGAAACACATTTCACATCAGCTGTGCTCAGCTCTGACTGGAGGTGCCAGGCCAGATGCACAACAGTTTGTGTCTCACTGAGCATCTGCCGCTCTGCTCCTGCCAGAGTCAGGAGACTGAGTAAAGCTCATTAGGAGCATTTGAACTGAGCAACAAAACAGAACATGTGAATGTGCTGCAATTTGGTTACACGCACGGATCTGCTGCCAATTTTCTTCTCCAAAGCACAAGCATTTATTTATAACAACTTCACAGGAAGTGATGTCAGGCTGCTCTGGTCACCAAAACAACTGTTAACACCTTCCTGCTTGGGCAGCTTTCACTCAGATTTAAAGATCAAAATCATATCAAAACTAGGGTGGGCACAGGAGCAGGGCAGGGATTGTCCCTCTGTGAGGCTGTGGCCAGTTCTGGGCCCTCACAGCAGGGAGATATTGAGGGGCTGGAGAGTGTCCAGAGCTGGAACAGCTGGGGAAAGGGGGCTCAGAGGGGCCCTTCTGGCTCTGCACAACTCCCTGGCAGGAGGGGGCAGCTGGGGGGGCTGTCAGGCTCTGCTCCTGGGTAACAACAGGACAAGAGGGATGTGCCAGGGAAGGTTCAGGTTGGACATCAGCAGGAATTTCTTCATGGAAAGGGTGGTGAGGCACTGGAAGGGGCTGCCCAGGGAGGTTTGGAGCCCCCATCTCTGGAAGTGCCCAAGGAACAGCTGGACATGGCACTCACTGCTCCGGTGGGGATCGGTCACAGGCTGGACTCTGTGGTCTTGGAGGGCTTTTCCAACCTCAAGGAGTCTGGGATCAGGAAGGAATTTTGTCCCCAGAAGGCCTCCCTCCCTCCCTCCCCGGGTGCTCTTCTCTTCCCTCAGAGTTTTATAGATTCCTCCAGCCAGGCTGGAAAACTCAAAACTGCTTTATGGCCCAAGCCTTGTGTTTCTTTCATTACTGTTTTGCTGTTCTTGTTGCTGGGAGTTATTACCAGTCCTTCAGCAATTTAATAAACACTTTAGATTTTATGATGCAGAGAGGTATGGAGAGACCTTTAACAACCACATTAATTTCACACAGCTTTTAACACAAGAAAAACAAAACAGGCCTCTCAAACAAGAAGCAAAATCCCCCAAAAGGCAGCTGCAGAAGTATTTAACTCCTAGCAGGTTTATGAAATAATTAAATGCAATTCCAGAGATCTGCTGATGTTTTACTTTACTAATTAGGGAAGAGATTACACGTGCAGGGTCTGCAGTGCTGCTGCAGCTTGCCAGATTCCTCTACAAAGCTGAGGAGTGACATTGCAGCCAGTGGAAAACACATTAAAGATTTACAGGATGCTGAGCACTGGTGTGAGGCAAGAGCATCCCCTCACGACAGAGAGCAGCTGCTAAAACAAATCTCTATTTTGTCCCTGGGAGGAGCCTATGAAGAAATAGGAATTAAAGCTCTTCTTCATCCAGAGTCCTTTGGTGCGTTTACTGGAAAATAAGCAAGAGCTTTAACCGCAACCCTGATGCTAAAATGAAAGGATTGTTGCTGCCTAGCAGGCACCCAGAAACAATGGGAATGCCAGGTGGCCATGGCCAAGGAAATAAATGCAGGCAGTAAAATGGTGTAATCAAATTGCCACCACACACAATAAATGGACAACAGCTCATTAACCAAAGCACTGCTCCAGGTCTGACCTACCGAGGTGAGAGGGAATCTCATTATGGGATGATTCTCTCTAAGCTATTTATCCAGGGTTTTACCTCCCAAGAAAACCCAGACCTATTTCAGGCTCTGAATAGTCACGACACAAGGACAGGACAGAAGTGTCGTAAGAATCAGAAACTGCAGTGATGACTAAGCCAAACACAAGCAAAAATGACCTCAAGAGACTGTTCCTCACACACAGTAATTATTTCTAGAACTTCTTCAGAGAAGCAAAGAATCCTTCAAGCCTCTCAGAGCAATTCTGGCTGACTCTGCCATCACTGCAGCAGGGGAGGGGCAGCTGTGATGGGACTCTGGGATCTTCCCCCAGTCCCTCAGCTGACTGGGCAGAGATTTCTTCATGTGTCTGCTCAAACCTCCTGCCCCAAACAGCACTGGGGCCATGTGCTGCTTCAGGCTGCCTCGAGGGACAGCTGGGATGCTTGAGAAAAGCCTAAAACAAAGGCTCTGCTGAAAGGATTGGGAGAACAACCAGGAGCTCCCAGCTCCAGGTGCTTACCAGAAAGGGTAAATGCCCAGGCGGGTCACGATGAACACGACCCCAAAGAGCATGAAGAAAGCATCACACAGACGTTGGTACTTGGCATAATTGGCCAGTTTTGCAGCCTACAAGAGACAATAAACATGCAAATATTATTCCCTTTGTGCACTCTTGGAATTACCCCTCTGGAAAGCTGCAAAAATTCTCCATCACATTTGTACAGTTTGGAACAAAGAGGGATTATTACATTGTATTACTATTTTTACACTGTTATTTATATGGTCCTACAAGAATAATGGGAGGGACTATTTACAATGGCTGGAGTGACAGGACAAGGGAGAATGGCTTCAAACTGCCAGAGGATACAATCACCCTGTCTGACAGGGTGGGGAGGCCCTGGCACAGGCTACCCAGAGAAGCTGTGGCTGCCCCATCCCTGGAAATGTCCAAGGCCAGGCTGGATGGGACAGGAGCAACCTGGGATACTGGAACTGGGTGATCCTTAAGGTTCCTTCCAACCCAAACCATTCCATGGTTTTGTGACTCTCAGCACCCAAACAGTTTGGAGGACAAGCTGACAAGGCAGGATCAGCAGCACGAATTTCATGGCACATTTAAAGCAGTTTATCAAGGAGGGGAATGTCAGCTTGCTTGTTCCCCTGAGATCACACCAGCATTAAGGATGCAAAGATTTGAAAGGAAATTCACCTCCAAGAGGAAATCTGAAGCATCGTGGAGGCACAGCACCAGAGTTCCAACCCGCACCATGTTATTCATGTACGAGAACGTGATCAGTCCAATCGTGGCCAGATGATGGACGAACATGATCAGGAAGTCCTGGAAACAGGAAAAGCACAAATGAAGATTCTTTGGTTGTCACACAAATGCAAAAGTTTGGAACAGAGCCACCCAACTGAGTCACTGAGGTCACAGGATTCCTTCAGTTCAGGCTGTGACTCTACAGCAATCACAGCTCATCACACTCCCACCATCGCCACAGAAGCTTCCAGAAAGATCTCTCAGCTTTGGTGCTGCTGAAGTCAGAGCTCTGCCCGCTCAGGGATCAGCACAGTCTCTCTGGCACACACACAACTGTACCTGCAGACCCCACAGATGAGATTCAGAGGACAAGGTGACCCTTATTTTTATCTCCTTCTGGTTTTCAGACACACTGAAGTCCCCTCAGCTCCTGGGACACATTTAAGTGCTGCTACTACTGTCAGTGACCAAACCCTGCCAGGGCAGAGCAGGCACAGAACACCAGGTAAACTCAGCAGGAAGAACAAAAAATGTTTACAATGCACAATATTCAGGGCTGGTTTGCACTTCAGCCCCTGGCTCCCTGTACCTCACCCAGCTGCCGCGGGGAATGTCATCCACTTGTTAAAGTCAAAATGAAATATTACAAACACAGTCCCAGAGGTTGTTCATCACTCCCTGTCTGCAGCTCCACTGTATTCCACAGTGCACCACCTGCTCATATTTCAGCACAAAAAGCCTGGGTAAACTTGTTTTTTAACAGCGAGTGCAAAAATTGGGATAATTTGCTGCTTTGCAGCTCATGTAAAGGAAGCGATAAGCCAGGATTTAGTGGGGACTGTTCTCCAACAGCAACAATAACCAAATGCTGGAACGCAGCATGACAGAACTAGATCTGAGCAACTACAACCACTCATCATCTGCTCCTCACACAGATGAGAAATTCCTTTCAAAATCCCATTTATTAGCTCCTTAGCATTTGCCTTTTCCTCAGCAGCTTCAGCAAGGTACTGCTTTGAGCAGCTCATTTTCTTGCAAGCCTTCCAGTTAAGTCTATTTTTAGGCAATGATTTGTTAACTTTTGATTGGGAGGCATTGAGTGAAGCTGCTCTGTCCCCTGGAAGGTGAAAGGAACTCAAGGATACACCAGGTCAGCCTTGCTCCTCCCTTTTTCTCAGGGCTCACAAAGGTGTAAATGAGGAAGAAAACATAATTATCACTACATTTTGGCTTTCCTGGCCAGGCACACTCCCATTTTTTGTTAGTCCTACCTATTATTATTGTTTTCATTATAGCTGTTGAGTGGTTTATGCAATTCTGGGTCATCTCACCTTCCGTTTAATGTCTGTAAACTGAGAAAACATGAGGGACCAGTAGAAGGCCAGCTCCAAGATATAGTAATAATAAAGCCTGGATGTTAGAGGCTGGAAAACAGACAGAGAAAGCACAGTTACAATAGAAAATAATTCAAAATTTACATAAAAATCACTTTTTTCCCTTCCTCCTTTTCCATCCCACTTTAACGATCTCGGCAGCAAATAAACATAACGTAACTGAGTCAGATGTATGTGAGGAAACCCTGCTGCTGCCAAACCTAACCAGGATGCAAAGGCACAAAGAATAAATGGCAGAGTTTTAATCCAGTATCAATGACAAAAATAAAAACTAAAATTGTCCAAAAAGTTGGAATTTAGGAGGTGTTTCTCTCATACCTGGAAAGGGTAGTTGTACCAGCACTGTCGTGTGTCCCAAAACCAGGGTGCCTAAAGGGAATAGTTAGGTTTTTATTATATATAAATATTATATAAAACCCCAGTTTGTACTGGGTGTTTTCCTCCCCAGCACCTAAAGTCACCTGACATGGCCTCACTAAAATGTTACTTTTATTCTGCCATTCAAACTACATTTACTGTAAAAAACCCTAGTGATTTAAAGTCTAATTTTTGCTGTCAATACGAGTTCTGCTGCAATGGAAATTTCTAGAATAATCAAACAGCTCTAATAATAATAAAGAGCCAAGGAGATGAACCTGTATCCCCTTCAAGAGGGAAAGAGATAAAAAGGAGCAGCTCTCCATAGCAAAGAAAACCCAAAACCCACCTTGTTTTTTCCAACATTCTGGGGTAACACGTCAAATAATTTTCTATTATTTCCAAAACGAATGATCCGTACAGAAGCTTCCCTACAGTGTAAAGAAGGTCTTGAACAGAACCCCCAGGAGCCCAAATCAGGGATCATTCCACTGCAACCACACAGAACAACAGCATGGGTGACAGAGCAACTCACCGTCCAGAGAAACCTGATTCCATAAAAAAATATACTGAAATAAAATGTAAATCTCCACCTGGAAAAAGAAGTAAAAAATAAACTTAGGACATAGAATCAGGTTTTGATTAGCATTTGTAAAATTAATTTAAATAATTGGGAAAAATCTGACAAAATCTGACACCTGAAAAGCCTTCAGCCACCTTCATTTCTAAACATTTCAGGTAACATAAACCTATTGAAGAGTTTTCACACTACACTTGGGTTTGCATCAACAGCCAGGTTTGAAACTCAAGGTGAACATGCATCATTCCATATTTAGGAGATAACAAGATAACAACAAGCAAAGCTGTTGTCACCCAGAGATATCCTAATGTATGTATTTTTCCCTCTTACCTTGTGGCTTTAGGTAGACAAAACCATACTGGGGGAGGAATTGAAAGTTACTGGAAAGGAAAGAAACCAGCAGAGGAGAAACAAGTCAGGAAAAAATGCTGAGGTTCTACTGCACTACAGAGAAAACTGCAGGAGCTTGGAGGGAATGGGAACAAAGAATGGGCTGAAGAGAAGAAAAGGAAGCCAAGGAGTGTCTGGGACTGGGAAAGCCAGAAAGTGGGAATGGGAATGAGCTCTGGGTGGGAATGGGGCCTGCAGGAGTGTCCCAGGGGATTCACAGCCAGTGTGGGCATGGGGACACACGGACAGGGGGACAGGGACACACAGACAGGGCCAAGGACACACAGGCAGAGACATGGACACGGACACACAGACATGGACACACAGGCACACAGACATAGACACAGACACAGGGACACACAGACATGGACACATGGACACACTCTCAAGTGCCACAAAGGACCTGGCCCAGTGTCTAAAGCTGCCCAGCACTGACCCCTGTACCCCGTTCTGGTCTCTCAGGCATGCTCACAAAATATTTTAGAATTTCAAAAGCGCCTTTAACTGCCCTGTTTGCTTGTACAGGAATTTGGCTCTGGTCTGGCAGAGCACTGCCCCCAGGCCCAGCTAGAGCTCTAAGATGAAGCCCCTCTGCACAAACATACATGCTCTCACAAAATTTAGTGAGGGTGGTGGGTTTGTCCTGGTTCCTCCGATGCCGAAACCAGCGCTGGATCTTTCGGACATCCCAGTCCAGCTGCTTGGACAAGCCTTCTAACCTTTTTCCATCTGGAGACTGAAGGAAAATGAAACAAATGTCATTTCTCCCACTCCTCAAGCTACTTTCAGTCCTGCACTATGACAGAAATAATGCACAGATAACAAAAAACACACCAAGAAGGGACCACAGAGTCTGGAAGCAAGAACCCATTGCCACAAATGGTCGTTCAGGTTTAACCTTCATAAGCCACTAATTACTTAATTACTCAGAATGGTTTTGGTTGAGCATTTCCTCACCTATTTCATCAGCTGACAGCACATTAAGACAAAGGATGTGACTGTTCGGTCTGATAATTTGGGGAGGAGCTGTTAAAATGTTCTGTGCTACCTGTTAAAGCTGCACATCAATTCAAACAGCCCAGAACTCGGGAGCAAAGCTTGATTTGCTACTCACAGCAAGGACAGGGAAACTTTAAAGTAAGAGTTGGTTTAACACAGCACATATTTGTATATTCCATAAGGACACTGTAGAAATTGTGTTATTTCTGTTATCAAAATTTATAAATGAAAATATATTTGAAGACTGAAGGACTTCAATGACAAATATAGATATAATATATCCCTGCTCTCCACCTGTCTGAATGAACACAAATGGATTTATCAAAGTGAACCTAACCTGGTAGCTCCCTCTATAATAGCCCAGGAGTGAGATAATTCAGACCAATTCTGCCAGGGAGCTCTACCACTGAAAGACGATAAACACATTTTACTGTTTGAGTTACATACCAACCACAAAAGCTATGCAGAATGTTGATTTAATAAAAAATCATCAGTTCATCCGGCTGAAAATCAAAATCAGACTAATTTGATTTTCAGCATTGAGACCACGACTGTCCTGTCAATCCACCACACATCTCTCAGCAGCTTCCTGGGATTTAATGGTGGGGAAAGCACCTGCCTCCAAGGGGAATCCAGAGCTCCCAGCTCAGAGCAGCGGTGAAATCCTTCCCCTGCACCAGGACCACCCCCAGCCTGATCCTCCAAACCCCACAGCACACTGGGACAGTTAAAGGTTTCATCAGCCAGACAAATTCTGCACAGCCTGTGACCTCCTGGGTTTTCTAAACATCAATTTCAAGGACATCCCCTGCATTAAAGTTCTCCCAACAAAGGGCATCAGATTCTGGGGATTTTTCAGTTCACACATCATTCCAAATGCCTCAAAGCTTCAATGTTCCCCCAAGGCAAATTTTTTGAACTTTCCCTTTATCTGCTCCAGTAGATGAGGTTCAGCATCACCAAATCTCAACAGAAAACCTTCCATTTTGTTATCTTTAATGAAAATCTATTGCACTTATTCAATGCCGGATAAAGTACAGTGGGATTCTGTAAATCTGTAGGCCTGTGGGCTTAAGGGAAAGAAGGAAACAACCCAAAGAAACACCCCAGCCACCATTAAATGTCCTGCCCTTCATCAGGACATCCTTCACTGACTGAACACCTCCCTGAATAATCCCCTTCCACTGACAACTGCTGTCCAGGTTTACAGAAAATGGCAAAAATGAGAGGAAGACTCACAATAAAACCAATAAAATCAGAAAAGGAACTGAGGGCCAGAAAAAGAGGAACACTTTCCCAATAAAAGTGGAAGATGCTGGGAAATCTCTTGTTGAACCAAGAATCCCCACTGTACAACTTGGACCAAAGGCAGGGAACTGAAGGAAGCAGCTCAGGCCTGTCGATCAGAGGAACATTTGTGTCCCAAAGAAGATTCTTCTGTGCACAAAACCATGGCTCCGCCATACAAGGAATTTACTTTGCTACCAGAAGGACCTGCCAGAGGCAAAGTAAAACCAGAACGAGCCCACTTGTGGAAGCAGAGTGTGAAATATGCATCTCAATCAAAAAAAGTGGAAGCAAAAAGCCACCCCTGAGACACTTCCAGGCCTCCATCCCCTTTGGAATGGAGGAGGAATTTGAAGCGTGACTCACCTTAGTGATGGATGTAAACACTTTCTCTAAAATTGCATTGGGCTGGGCTCTGTGAGGTCCACTGTCCTGAATGCCAAGGTTTATGGCACATGGCTTGGCAATAAACCTGCAAGAATTGCCCAGAAAGAGCTGGATTAAAACAAGATATTTATTTCCTTCCTCTGCCTGAATCACAAGGACCTGGATTTGTCACCACCTGCAAAACCTGGTGAAAAAGCTTTTGAAATCTCCATTCCACCGCTTCCCAGGTGAAGAAATTTCTCTTATTAGTCCACATGGTAACTAAAGACACCACATCCTGTGCACACCAGAATGAAAAATTAAATCTTAATGCCCTTGGCTTGTAAGGATCTGAATGTGCTCCCCAGGGAGATTCTCATTCCTCAGCAATAAAACAATAGACTGATAGCAGTCTGCTGTGAACAGAAATGCTGGAGATGAAGCCCTAAAACAAAGCATCTTGTTTCCAAAACAGGCCTTGGTGTCACATAGCTCAGAAAAAAGGGAAGTTCAAGTGACACAGCCCCTAAAAGTAACTTTTTCTTGGGGGAAAAATAAAGCGGCTTGTTTCCTTCAGGACAGACAGGAAGATGCAAGTCCCTCAGTCTGAAAGATCCCTGATCTCGGGATCTCATCCATCCCATATGCTCTGTGTATTCCAAACTGATTTAACTCTTCCTGGATTTTATAGCACAGACTCTGGAAACAGGCCTGGGTTTGAAACTAAAACAAATATAAACATATTCCAAATGACCAGGTTTTGCTGCACGTTTGTGTCAGAACGGGCTCAGGGCTCCAAGGGAAATGTCTGCATTACCTGACATGTGAATTGTTCCTCTCCTGTTGGTGGGCAAAAGGAGCAAAATTCAGTATCTTTTAATCAGTTATTTTGAGGAAGAACCTGTTTCTCAAACTGATTTTGAAAAGGACACAACATTTGAACCATTAAAACCATTTTGCTTTCACAGAGAGATTGTTTCAGAGAGAGCTAAGATGAAATTACACATATTTAGGAGCCTCCCAGTGTCACCAAGCAGAAAATGCTGCTTTTTCCGACCACAATTGTTACAATTTCTCCTTGTGTTTAAAAGGAAATATTAAAATTCAGGAGAATCGTGGCTCTAAGTGCTCCAACAGTAATTATTCTCAGGAATACTCACTTAGTGCTTCAGGAACAAAAATCTGTGGCTGTGTTTAAGAATAGTCCCAGGTCGTGGAGTTTTCCCTTGAGGAATTACAGATCAGCTTGTGACTGATCCCAAAGGAACACCCAGCTCTCAGAAAACACTAAACAAACTGTGATAGTCACTGTGGGCCCAGGCTTCCCTGGCTGCCCCAGTTCTTCCTATGTCTCCATCCAGGATCTGTGAGGTTAAAAATCCCCCCAGGATCATCGAACCCAAGCTGTGCCTGATCCCCTCCTTGTCCCCAGCCCAGAGCACCGAGTGCCACATCCTTGGACACCCCCAGGGATGGGGACTCCAAACCTCCCTGGGCAGCCCCCTCCAAGGCCTGACCACGTTTTCCATGAAGAAATTCCTCCTGGTGCCCAACCTGACCCTCCTGTCAGGAGTTCTGCAGAGCCACAAGGTCTCCCCTGAACTTCCTTTTCTCCAGGCTGAGCCCCTTTCCCAGCTCCCTCAGCCTCTCCTCATGTTCCAGACCCTTCCCAGCTCTGCTCCTGTCTCTGGACATGCTAAACTACATTTCAACGCCCACAGCTTAAAAAAAAATAATTAAAAAACAAAAAAGGAAGGAGTGATTTCCTTTGAGCTTGGCTCCAAAGGCTCACGGCTTCCGCCATAATCCAGACCACCAGTCAGAAATCCTGTCCTGATGTTATGAAACATTTGGCAAGACCCCCACAAAAATGTAAAAAATATCAAGTATTGAATGTCTTTATACTCTGCTTTCCTACAGGATATACCACAAGTGCAGCACAGAAGTTCACACGAGAACTTGCAGGTGGAATATGAAGTGAGTGGTGAATCCCCTGCTCAGACAGGAAAATCCCAAGCTGACCTGCTATTTAGGTAAACTCAGCATGGTGAACTCACACTTGAAATTTTTGGTCCCAGAGCAGGTTTTCAGATGTGTTTTGCACTGAATCCCACAGTGACAAAGTTCTGCACAACCTCCAAAATAGACAAAAACGCTGCCCAGACAGCAGAATTTCCATTCTCACGTATATTCAAACTGAACAGCAGAAGACCACGGGTGACCTGAGCTGCCTGAACACTGGCCTTGCTTTGAGGAGGTGAGGTGGCCTTGAAAGGTCTCTTTTAATCTAAATGATTTTATGATTCTATAGAAATCTCAACGGCAACGAACTATACCCAAGGTCAACTTACTGCCACACCTTCCAGCAAGAAACTCTCATCACATAAATGCTTCCATTAAACCTTTATCAACAGGGATCAGCTCACACCCCAGCCTACCCTTTCACACTAGTTGTTAACACACACTGATTTTAAAACCAATTTTCAAGTCCACAGACTCATGTGTTAGAACAAATAGTACTCAGGCATGTTATGCTTCACAAAAAGGCAAAATCTTTCTTTATGAACATTCCAGTTTGGCTGGTGACTCCTTAGTACAGCTCTTACAGGAAGAACAATCTCCAAAGTGAGATGTATTGAATATGCACTTTTTGAGTTTGTATTTCCATAATCTCTCAATTTCGCTGTGTTAAGATTTAACCAATCCTCATCCTCTCACTTTCCACTGTCTTTACGTTCCTCTATGAGTCCTGCCTCACCCCTACAGTCATAAACTGCCCACAGACAGACAAGCTAATGATTATTTTGTCAATGCCATGATGTAAAAGGTAGTTTTTAGTGAAATTCTAACTAACAGAAACATGTCAATGTTGTAGCACAAAGCACTTCCTCACAGTGAGGAGCTGCAAAAGAAGAGAGAAAAGAAGCAGCTCAACCAAAAGAGCTGCACGAGTCTGTAATTCACATTCTGAGTCACCAAGTCCAACTGTGAAATGTGTGTCAAGAGAGACATTTGACACAATCAAAGCCTGAATTGGGATAAATGCACCACAGGAGTTTATTGAGACAAAGCTGAACTTTTATGACATGTTCAAAGTGGCTGGAAGAAACAGAAAGGAGTTTATTCAAAGATATGTACTTTTAAAATAAACACACTAGAAACTGCCTGAGATGGGCTGTCACAATCTGCTTTCACTTTGGGACACCGCCGAGACACAGCTGAGATCAGGAACGACCCCTCAGGAACCAGACCTCGGCCTCTGAGCTTTGCTCTGCAGGCTCAGGAGTTAAATCATCATTTAACTCCACCCTAAATTAACATCACAAAAGAAATTTCATAAACCAGGGAGACATTATCAGGACAAAGTAAACGCTGCCTGGAACAGTGTCCATCAGGTGTAGTGCATCTTCCCCAACAACTCCAGAAAAAGAGAATATTCTGCACCTCATCCCCAGACTGACACCTGGATTAGGAACCTTCCCACAATACAGTTTTTACTGTGTCTCACAACCTCCTTTCCTGATGTCCTGGCAAGTACCAAGGTTTGGCCAGGACCAGCACACACCAAGCTGAGATGGGATTTTGGCAGTGCCATGGGTGTTCTTGGGTTCTCTGAAGCCTTTTCCTAAGGGCAGAAAGACAGCATGGAGAAAACAGAGCCTCTCAATTCCTCACCTCTCTGCTGACCTGCCTTATTTTCCTCCTATATTTGCCATCTTTTTACTTCATCCCAACCACCTCTTAAGTTCTGAAAGCTCAGGAAAATTCACACTTCTTAAAGAAAACTAAAAGAAAAAAACCTGACTCAATTTCCACTCTAGTCCTGCAGCCCTTTTCATGCTTAGAAAATACCTATGGAATCATGGAACGGTTTGGATCGGAAAGGACCTTAAAGCTCACCCAGCCCCACCCCCTGCCATGGGCTGAGACATTTTCACTAATCCAGGTTGCTCCAAGTCCATTCAACCTGGCCAACTTCTGCCCTTTCAAGGCAGAAATTTAAGATTAAATCAATGTTTAATGAACTACGTGCACAGCAATACAGGGTGTCTTGGTCCGTTTCACCTAAGGGTTTCCTAAGTAAGCCGCTTTACTAATTAATATCTCTGCCACCCACACACTGCGTGGCTGTGGCAGATCCACACCACACACACAGGATCTACCTGTGCCCCGGGGCTGAGCTCACATGTTTATGGATGCCCAGGTAAATGAGGAATCCCGTTTTACACCTGTTGATGGGCAGAGATGAAGATCCGCACTCACACCCATCGTGCCTGAGACGAGGGAGAGCCACCGAGTATTTAATAATACATCAGGCCATGTGAACGAGCCCTATTTCCTCATCCAGGAACTCAGGGAAAGTACAATAAAGCACACACGGAAGCCAAGTGCGGAGCAGCAGCCGCTGCCGCCAGCTCCGTCCGTCACCCTGCGAGGTTCTCCCGGGCAGGAGCAGGAGAAAAAGTGAATTCCTGTATAAAAGATGGGATTTTTCTTGGCACTACCTCAGCACCGCCGGACTGGAGGGGCCTCTCGTTACTCAGATCCAGGGCAGCAGAGCCCCACGGGCTTGTGCATGTCGCGACAGACACGACTCCCGCGACAGATTCCCGGGATTACACAATGTCCCCTTTCCACGCACGAAGGGCCTCGCGGAGGCCCCGCAGGGTGCGGGGGAGCCCCCGCCGAGCCGCCCCCCGGCCCGGCCCGGTGCTCACAGACCCCGGCGCCTCCCGGCCCCACCGCCCCGGGGGCGGCCCCGCGCTCACCTCTCGAAGAGCAGCCGCACGGCGAAGATGCCGAGCGCCAGCGGGAAGGCGGAGAAGACGTGAGCGGCCCGTGGGTACTGCAGCCCGCTGCCCGGCGGGCCCGGCTCGCCGGCCAGGTCCGCCCACGTCACGTTGTGCGGGAGCCAGAACCGCTCGTTCCAGAACCAGGCCCGCAGCGCCGCTGCCGCGGCCGCCGCCATCTTCCGCCAGCCGCCGCCGCGCTCGGGCGGCCGCCACAGACACGGGGGCGCGGCCGAGCGCCAGCCCCGCCCTGCCCATCACGGCAGCAGCGAATCGGGCGGCAGTCCCGGCCCGAAGGGGCGGTGCTTGGGGAGACCGCGCCCCTCATCGCCTCAGCCCGGCCGCCGCGGCTACACGGTGCCACCGACACGGCCGGACGGCGCTGGAGGAGGCCGCGCCTCTCACCGCCCGACCACGGCCCGTAAGGGGCGGGCTTGGAATACACCGCTCCCCTGATTGCATCGCCCGCCACAGGCGGTGCGGAGCTGGGACGAGACCGCGCCCTTCATCGCCTCGCACCGCCCCTCCCGGCGGCCGCAGTTCTGGCGGTGGCCACAGCCACCAGAGGAGGCCAAAACGAGGTCCCGGCGCTCACCGCCACACCTGAACCCGGCCCTCACGGCGGCCGCCGCTCACGGAGGCTCCGCCGGGAGCCTCGCGCGGCCCGTTACTTTGGAGCATGCGCAGTGCGGCGCCCTCGCGTTCCCGCCCGTGCGGCGCGCGCGGGCTCGTGAGGGAGGAGCGCGCGCACGGCCCCGCCACCTCCTCAGCGCTCCATGAGGGAGCAGAACCGGAGTGACAGAAAATAAATTCACAGAACCGCTGAATCACAGAGCCAGAGCCAAAAAGTGACAGAACCACAGGGTCACAGAATATACTGAGTTGGAAGGGACCTACGAGGATCATCAAAGTCCGACTCCTGGCCCTGCAGAGGACACCCCAACAATCCCGCCATGTCACGGGCTGTGATGTTGATGCACGGTGCTGAGCCCTCGCGGTTTCCACAAGTAGAGACGACTTTTAACTGGTAAAAGTCTTCAAGGCAGCCAGACAGGGCAGCAAACGATCCATGGTTAGTGTAATGTCTCTTTTGGCCCTTGTCCAGTGGAGAATAGATTAAATGGCCCATTAAGCACTCAAATACTATGATAACTAATAGATTCAAGGATAGAGTAATTTATGATCTAGTCACTTTTTTTTTTCATCAATGACTTAATTTAGAAGTATCCAATGTGCTAATTTCTCCTTGAAGATGCTCAGTTGGATGTGGGCCCCTGTATGTCAGAGACTAGCAGATGCCTCAGATTTAACTCGAATTAATGATTTTCTAATTAAAGTCTCTGGTAAGTGCAGCCAGTATTGCTTCAGTATCACGTAACCAGGAAGACACAGTAAAATTCAATTGCGTTTCCTTAGAAACAAGCAGTTGGCATATTCCATAAATCCAAGTCCACGACAAATGATCTTCCCTCCCTTTTCAAATAGCACAATTTAGAGTCAGAGAGATCTCTGGTTGCTTAGCAATTTGAGGAAATCTGATACTAAATGGATTTTGTTAGGAGCAGAGAAAGGTGACAGAAAACAGCTTGGGTTTGCACATCAGGTTTTTAGCTTTTCCTCTGTACAAAGCAAGCCTTACTCCTTTATTTAAAAGAAAGGGAAATGAGCAGTAGATTGTGGAACTGCTAACACCTTCCAACTAGGAAGGAGGCTTTTCCCTTCTTCCCAATATCCGTGTCATACACATTTCCTCATTCTGCTGCGGCAGAATGTTTGCTGCATTGCTTCTGGCTCTTATCCCACTCTCTCCCAACCAAACCCCTCACAGGCTCAAGTGACAATAACTTAAATTAAAAGCAGCTGATAGGAAGGGGGAAAAAACCCTCAGTTGTCCTCAGCTGCCCTCGAGAGCCACCTGGAGCCAGAAATGGAAGTGAAAAATCCCTGCATGTCCTTATTCCTTTTGCCAGTCCTGTTTTAATCCCTCTTCAATCTGAGAGCAGAAACTGCTCATTTGAGTCGAGCAGCAAACCACGGACACGCAGTGTCACCTAGTGGGGCACCAGAGCCAGCCCGGGCTGCCTTCCAGCGGGAGCACTGGGAGTTTGCCCATCTTTTCCCTCCATATTTATAGATGGAGAGCAGCCCAGGGGAGAAGTTTGAGGTGCTGGACATGCCCCAGGAACTCCCCGAGCCTGGGCGGGGTGGGGGGGGCTGCTCCTCTGCCCTGCTCAGGTGAGACCCCACCTGCAGAGCTGCCCCCAGCCCTAGGGCTCACCGCAGGGAGGATGTGGAGCCGCAGGAGAGAGGCCAGGGGAGGCACCAGGAGGATCAGAGGGATGGTGCAGCTCTGCTGTAAGGAAAGGCTGGGAGAATTGGGATTGTTCAGCCTGGAAAAGAGATGATTTGGGGTGACCTCATTGTGGCCTTCCGGAGCCTGGAAGAGCTGCAGGAGAGATGAATAGAGACCTGGAGTGCAGGACAAGGGGCAGTGGCTTTAAGTTGCCAGAGGGGATTTTGGGAAGGAATTCCTCCCTGTAAGGGTGGTAGGTCATTGGAATGGATTTCCCAGAGGATGCCTCATCCCTGGAAGTGCCCAAGGCCAGGCTGGTCAGGGCTTGGAGCAACCTGGGATAGTGGGAGGCATTCCTGCCATGGGAGGGGAGGGAATGTGATGGGTCCCCTCTGACCCAAACCATTCCATGATTCCATGACAATTCTATGACCCTTTAAACACTGCCTCTTTGTGAAACAAGATGAATCCAGACTTCAGTTATAACGGAAATGACCGAAACTTTATTGAAGGTTTTGTCATTAGCAGAACTGTTAAGAAAGCAGAATATTTTACACCTCAAGAATCATTAAGATCTAATTCTCTTGAGAATACAGTACAAATAAAAGCTAATAATAAAAAAAGGGCCTCCTCCTCCCCCCATTCAAGATTTTATTATTGTAAAATAAATGAAGTCAAGTTAAAAAATGTTCTGATCCTCAACACTGGCAATCGGAAAGTGTCACTGATTCCAGAAATTTTTGCAATGCAGCACAATTTCACAGCTGTAAGGAAAAGATTTATGGCAGCTTGATAAAAGTAGGATTTCAGAGTTGTCAAAAGGCTTTAAAAATCTTATCTGCAGTTTAAAATGATGATGAAGAACTCCAAGTAAAAAAAGAAATTACAACAAAACAAACAAAAAACTCCACTTCAAATGTGTGTGAAATGCAGAAGTAATGCCCTGCAGGCTGCTCCAAAGTGTTCATTTGTCTTTTGCAGAGACCTGGCAGCCAGCACAGCACCTGGGATAGCACTGAAATACACATGGTCCAGCAAGGGGCACCATTCCAGTTGTGCAGGGACTCCTCAACTGATCACAGGCAGGTTTGAGACAGAAATTCACATTGCACTCCGTTTAGGATGCTTTAGTTGTTGGACACTAAACACAGAGATGCTTTTATTATTTAAAAAAAAAGCCCAGTTGTGCCCTTTCCATGTATTAAAGTGCATTGAGTGACCATTTTAAAGCAGGCCAGAAAGTCCCTTTGAAGTTGGTCCCTAAGCACTGCAGTAGCATTTGGAGTGGTACGGCTGGTGTGTTCCAGAGGCCCTGTCCCACACCAGCACGGCAAGTACAGTGGAATTCCATAAGTTGTTAGTGAAATACCTATTGAAGCTCAAAGGGGTAAGACAGAGAACAGCTCTGTTCTCATGCTGAGGACAGACACTACCTGCCGAAGCCGTCCCACAGCCAGACACTTGTTCCATGCACCTAAAGAATTTGCAGGCTTCCAGAGTTTTCTAGCTGAGATAATTTGTATGTAGATTCCCTTAATGCTGATGTGCAGTGCAGCATCACTTCATCCAGGAGAGCTGTTTGTTAAAGCTAAAAGTATCCATTTCAAAAGGCCCAGCACCTTGCAGCAAGTTTTCTAGTAAAAGGCCAATTTATTCATCATCATCATCATCTTCATAGTAGCGATTCCTTTTGATCTGTTCTTCCACAGATAGATCTTCCATGTCTTCACCCTCCCAAAAACCAACGTCTTGGGATTTGCGATTCTGGTTTGGAGATGATTCCTTAGCGGTCACAACATTGGCTAAGCTGGAATGTTTAGCAGAATTTGGTTCAAGGAGTTCTTCCTTTGGAATTTCTGGCTCCTCTGTAGCGTGTTCTTCCTCATCTGTGTCTGCATTCATTTGGCCATTCTCTACAATGTTCTGCTCTGTTGTTCTGATACCAGACAATTCCCATTCTTCCTCCTCATTTTTCTCCCCGGAGTTCTGGATGTTCCTATGCTCAACCGTCTTTTCCTTTTGCTTTTTCTCTACAACAACCTCTCTCTCCAGTTCGTCACTCCTTTTCAATGTGTCTCTCTCTTCCTTGGAAGGAGATGGTGAATTCTCTGTTTTATGGCCTTTAACAGATACTGTTCTAAATGAGGCTGCGACTGTAAAGGGGCGACTTCGCTCCTTCAGCGAGGAAGATCTTCTTAACTTTTTGAGATCCAGATCCACATCCTCCTGCACATCGGGCTTGAAAATCTCTTCTTCTGGAGGCCACTTGGGTTTGAGTACTTTGATGCCCTCATCTAAGGCACTTCCTTGGATACTTTGGTCAGATGGAGGTGGCCAGGCAATCCTGAGCTTTTTTGTTTCTGCTGGTCTTTCTTCCCTTTCAGGCACAGCTGAAGCTTTTGCTTCCATACTTGCTGCCAGAACTCCAACTTTTGCAATCGGGGCATCCTCTACTCCTGGGCTTTGTGGAGTGTCTGGTGAATTCACACCATGGACGGTTTTCTCCGGGGATTCTTCACATTCAGTTTTACCTGCCCACAATTCCTTATGCTGCTTGTGTCCAAAGCCCTCATCGTAATTGCCTTTGGACTTGAAGAGCTGATTGAAGTGAGGCTTGCAGTAGATGTTCCCACGCAGAGAGGCGTACGTCCCGAGGCTGTTCAGGAAACACAGATCAAACGTTACAGCTCAGGGCCACCAACACCAGTGTCTGTTTCAGTTTTGTTACAGAAGAGATTCCATTTCAGTCTTCCACATGTTCAAAAAACAAGCTTACAGCCCTCGGGGCTTGTATGGCTCTTTCTAGGAATTCTTTACAAAGCTGGACATTCTATTTTTCCCCACATAAAATTACATTAAGAGTTTAAAAATGGCATCAAGTGCACCAGGCACTGGCACAAGTAGGCCTGTGTTACCTCTCCTACACAAATCAGTGGATTATGGTGACATCCAGCTCAGCTAGGCCTGAGCAGCACCTTCCTCAGCTGTGACAGGAAAATTCACTTCCCAGAGGGCAGCCAAGGGAGCAATGCACATACCTGAGTTTGCTGTTGCAATAGGAACAGCGGAAGCAGCTGATGTGAAACACCTGCTGGTTGGCAAAAAGCCTTTCCATGGGGTACACAGTCTTCTGACACCCAACACAGGTTTCCTTCATTGGCAACTGGAATTTCTATAGGGAAAAGAGAAAGTTTGTTAACTGGGAAACACATCAACCGCTGGGGACTTGGCGTGGGTTCATGCGCGGCTTCCTGAACTCTCAAGAACTGCAGAGTTCACTTTCTCTAATTACGGTGCAGCAGGGTCTGCTGGGCAGTAAGAGGCTACAACAGGCTCATGGGATTGCTGTGGCTTGACAGGGAATCAAGATTTCACCCCAGTGAATCCCACAGCTGAAGCATCACATGCTGAGCAATGGCTGGGAAAGAACAATGAGAGCACTAAAACTGAGCCTGTTCCTCAAAGCTGTGTCATCCTTTCCTGCAACCTGTTTTTATTGATAGGAGAATGATGAAGCATTCCAGTTAATTACAATCAGCATGAGACTTACCAAAATAATAAAAACAGTGCAAAAAAAAAAAAATCTTGAAATGGTTTGGGTTGGAAAGGACCTTGAAGATCATCTAGTGCCAATCCCCTGCCATGGTCAGGGACACTGTCCACCAGAAGAGTTGAAATAGCCTCACAAGGTACAGGGTGGGAGAGGAAAGGAGGGAAACAGGCTGCCCAATGGTTTGAAATGTTCCATTTTTGTTAAATCTTTTCTCTCAAAGAGGAGGAAATAGTCTCAGCACCAATACAACAGCAGGAAACACTCCTGGCTTCACTTGTAAACAATTCCAGCTCTATCCCAAAGAAACTCCACTCAGGTTTCAGGACTCACAGCCCCCCAAACTTGCTCAAGATTCAAAGTGAGCAGAGATTTGAGGTTAAACAGCTAAAATTCTTATGTGCTTACTGAATTTCCTGAGGGTTTAGTGCAAGGATAAACTTGAGCACTGAGGAGTCGAGTGTCACTGCTGTGCAGCAACGATCACCGGTTTGTTTTCAGACAGCATCAAGGAAGCGAGAACACTGGCCATGAGAAAAGGTCAGTGGATGCCATTTACTTCTTGCAATCCATTAACACTGGCCAATGGGGAGGGCACTTTACAGGATAAATTAAATAACACAATATTGGCATTTTGAGGCTGCATGTTGATTACAAGTGATTTAGCAGCCCAGCCTCCACTCCAGGGTGTGCTCAGACATACTTATAAATGTGGCTTTTCCTTGGCAAAGAATTACCTGCTACAAACTTACAAAAAGATTTACGGAAAATCTGATGGCTAAAGAAAAAGCAGGAAGGTCACAGGAAGACATAATCACAGAAATTTATTTATAACAGTCTAGAAACAATGGTTAGGAATGAAAGTTCCAGCATGTAAGGGCAGATTGCTGAAGATGGAGCCAGCTCAAGTCACTTTGTCACAACCATAAAGTTTGCTGCCAATTTAATTCCATTTTAATATGTATTTCAGGGTTTCCAGGCATTGCTTGAAGTTAAAGTAGATTAAAGTTCTGATAAATAACAGCTTCCCTAACAAAATTTAGAATTCCTTTTGAAAAAGAATCCAGTTTCTAGGTGCTGTCAAAACTCTGCATCTTGAGTCACTAAACGAAATCTCAAAAAAAAAAAAAAAAGATTTACTGATGCAAACAAAAATCGAATCACCCCTGCTTGCCACATGGAGCAAGGCAGTAAAAATTTGCTTGCCCATCAAAACATTTTCTCCCTAAAGCTCAGTTTTGCACGGTGACACAACAGTGCTGGCACATGCTTCTGCAATCACATCCTCATCCAAGGAGAGGGACTTACTTGCATACAATGAGCCCTATGTCTGTGGAGAGGCGTTTTGGGCTGTGAAGAGACAGAAATTCCTTTCCAGGATACTACAAATAGGAGCTACAGGAGGAAGATGAGGCCCAAGAAGATAAAAAGGACTTGAGAGAAAGCTGAGAGTTGAGCTCACATTAGGAGGGAAGCAGAAGGCAGGAGGAGAGGTTAGGAACCAAGAACAGGAGACAGAAGCTGGAAGAGACAAATAGGAACCTTGCATGAATAAACAGAAGCTTCTATCTCACACAGTGCAGCATCTAAAGCAGAACTGGGCAAAAGGCTAAAATGGTTTTGATAATATCAAGAGAAAGCAGAGAGCACTAGGACATGCAGCTTTTGTGTCACAGACTAGGATCACACAACTCTCAGTGGCAGCTCAAATTTCCCATATTGGCATTCCTCCCTTGCACACTGGGAAGCCAGATCTCCCCAGTCTCTGAGTCCAGGGCTGTTCCTCCCAAAGATGGGGAAAACAACAAAAGCCCAGTTGTTTCCTTAGGGGGAGCCAGGAAGTGTGTGGCAGCCTAGGGAATCAGCATCCCAACCCCAGACAACACATGTGATAGGCAAATACAGCCTGACCAAAATGTCCAGTGCTGCCATTTGTTATCTAATCAGATTAGCAAATACATCCCTGAACCAAAGTTCTCCATCTGCTTTATCACTCCCTAAGGAAACTGTAACATCAAAGTCTCATTACTCAGAAAGCCAAACCTAATTTTTATAGAGTCAGGCACTACAGTTCCCTCACTATACAGTTACTACCAGTTGCAGTTACCTTGGGAACAGCTGGAAGAAGAGCAAAGCCAAGTCCCAGCTTGCTAAAGGCTCTGAAGATCAGTACCAGAACCTCAGGGCCCATCTCCAGGAGCACAGACAAGCCCTGAGACCATCCCCTGCCTGAGCCCCTCTGCCACACTGAACTGTCACAGGGGTGTAACAGAGACAAGCAAATCCCACCCAGTCTCTGGAAAAACCCTGACTGCTTTGAGGTGCTTTTCCACCCTGAATTAAAGTGCCCTCCCAGTCACACTCTGGTGAGGAAGGAGCAGGTATTGATCCAGTTACTGCCAGACCTTCATGCTTAAGCACATTGAGGCTTTTCAGTATTAAACAGGGCTGTCAGTTGGTTTTAACCTTCACCAGGTTTGAGGCTGAAGAGCTGCATTACCTTCACAGCTTTTGGAGGAGAGGCCTCTGTCTGCCCAGCTGCTTTAGCACCAAGGTTCTGCTGCTTTGAGCTGACAGGTTTCTGAGCTTCTGCCTCGCTCTCTGACTGTCCAGCTGAGGGAGAAAAGGCAATTACAATGGCTTTAAACTCTGGGCAGCTTATGCTCACCAGACCCATCAGAATCTCAGTTCCAGTTAAATGGTGAGGGAGCTACACTTAAAAGTGTTCAATCAGGGCAAAAGGAGTTATAATGGCTTAAAATCACAGCTGCAAATGAACTTCTAAACATGAAAGACATTCTTAAAAAGTCTGTGCTAGGCACAGGACAGATTTTAAGTACAAGAGAGTTTTTATTAATTAATCATTTGATAGGGCTCACCATGGCCATCCTCCAGCAGACCAGAGTGCAAAGACAAGCTGTTCTCACCTACAGAAACCTGCAAGAGAAAATGAGACAATGAGAACCTCTGACCTTCTGAGATGTGAAGAGTCATGGCCCCAGGAAGGCACCAGGCAGTTTGAGCACTGAGACAGGGAGAGACCTGAGGAGCTCAGGAAAGAAGTTGTTTTGAGGCACAGAAGGGTCCAGCTGAGTGTCAAGAGAGTCTTTGCTACAAGGCAGACATCCTCACAGGCTTCACACATACAAACATCAGATTTCTGTTTCCTTGTACACCTTTATTAACCCTCAGAAATCTTGGTTGATTTGCTGAGGTTCCTCCCAGCTTTTCTCACTTACAAATCCTTTCACCCCAAGCAGCATATTTACTGGAAATCTCATGGTTCCTTCCAACATTTGACCAATCTCTGACATTCAGCAGAGACTGTGCTCTTGGGGGAAGAAAAAAGAACAAAATTAAAAAGAACACCTGAATTTAAAAAAAAGCTTTTGTTGAACCATAAGCCTGTTCCAAGGCCAGATCTTCCTTGTTTATCCTCTTTCAGAAACAAATTCGTAATTTTACAAATAATTTAAAAACTAGAGGAATTGGATCTAAACCAGTTTCAAATACTACACAGAATCATAGCATTGTTTAGTATGGAAAAGACCTTTAAGATCATCAAATGCAACCATGAACAAAACCTGCTACAGCTAAAGCTCTTGATGTATAACTCTTTATTAAACTTGGCACTATTGCTATTAAATCAAATAGTTTTAAGTAGCTACACTGAGGAACTAAAGTACTGTAACAAGATTAACTGCAAATCATCACTAATTCACCTTAATGATTGAAAAGTCCATTGCAAGCAACTGAAATTTGTAAATTAAGGAGGTAATGAGGAGTTACGTGTATGAAATCCTCCGGTCTGCTGAAAGCAGAACTGTACCCCTGTGTCCTGGGCAGAGCATGAACGTGTTCTGAGGCTGCTGAAGTCACACACGTCTGGCTACGGAATGTGCCACGGGTGCAGTGTGAAAAATGACAGAGTGAAGTGTCTTTTGTTTCCTTTTTGCCAGAGGATTCCCATTTCTGACACTAACGACAGGCAGTTTTAATTAGGCTCATTTCCAAGTTCACCACGTCCCTTCCAAAGGACAATCCTGGCTCCCAAACAATGCTCTATTCAGGTTCTCATTGCACCTGCACACCTCAACAAGTAACTCTGCAATTACAGCTGAATACAAGAAATTTTATTCAAATCTTCCATTCACAACTGGGAGATATTCTGATTTAACAGGTGCTCTTTTAATTAACTCACCTTGGAGCAGGAAGCAGCCTCAACCAGTCAGACACGAAGCTGCTCAGCTGTCTCTGAGGAACAGCTGAAAGCAAAGATTTGGCCCCTTGCCCAAGGAAGGCTGAAAAGCTCTAAAAGCCCTCCTGGCATTAAGCTGCCACGTGTTCAGCCTGGATGGAATACACAGTACCCCAATTATTATTCAGCTACTTTTATCCCGTCTGCTGTCCCCAGTTCAGGGAACAAATGCTCAAGTCCAGTTTACAGAGTCTCAATTTATAGCTGGAGCTCAAAACCAGGAACCAGCCCAAACTGCCATTCTCAGTTACCCTAAAATTTAGCTACTACATGCAGAAGAAACAGTGACAAACTCCTTTGACTTGGGTCATACAAAGCTGCTCATGGGGTTTTTTTTTTAATTGGTGGGGATTTTTTAGTTTATAAAAAATCCACCATCGAAAAAACCTACCAAGACAGAAAAACTCTCCCAGAAAACTTCTCTCTAGACATTCTCTTCCACAGACACTTAGAAAGAGTCTAAAAAGAACAACTTAAACAGGAATTTTGCAGCATGTAACTAATCTGCATCAGCTGCTCACGTTCAATTCCCAGATGGCATGTGGAACATGGAACCAGTCTATCAGCTGTGCTTCCACAGCCAGTTCCACTTAAAATGAAGCCTTTGATCTCCACCAGCACAGACATCTTACCTTCTCCCCATCCTGACAGGAACTGGAGTCCTCAATTGGTGCCATATTCTCCTTCTGCCCAGATTTGTAATTCTTGAGTTCACTCTCACTGGATTGAATCTCACTCTATAGGACAAAGCACTGGAAAAGTGACAGGTTCTTTTCCCCTAAGAAAATACTTGCTTTCTATCTTTCTTGAAATGTTTTTAGAACTGTTTTTCTAATATGTGGAGTGATAATTGAAGGAGGGGCCATAAGACTGTACAGACACTTGTTAAGTGACATATTCTAGTAAGGGAACAGGATTAGGCTGTAGGATTTGACTGTGCTCTAAGGAGGTAGTGCCAGTGTTTTCCTGAGCAACCCTTTCCTTCCAAATTCCTGTTTAAAATCAACTCCTCAGTATTCCCTGCTCAATGCACATCTTCCTTTTCAAGAAAGGTAAACTTTTCACTTGGAATGACAAGTATTTCCATACAAGCACTGCCTAAAGTACAGAGTAATTGCTAAATACAGTATAACATAAAAGCAAATCCCACATTTGCTTCAATTCTAGTCAAAACCCTGACTCTGTTTTCCTGAGATTTTTGTTCTTGATAGACTGACTGAAGACTTTCACAGAAGGATCTTTCAGACTTTAAAGCCAATAAAATCCAGTGAAACCTCGTGTTTCTTTCATTGCCCCAGGACACAAGATCATTGGAAGCCTCGTGCTTTTCACAAGGCATCTTCTCTGTGACATGAAAGAGGAAGAGCCACATGCCAGCACCAGCATCTTCCTGCACTAGGAAACAAATCTCCACAAAGCCAACCACATCCAAGAGATTTGTACCAAATGTTGGAATTTTAATGCTTAGATCTCTGTATCTGCTGTCCAGCACCTTTCCCTCCCCTTCCAACACACAGAACTGATTGTTCCTCATCCCTACTCAAACCAAGTGTCCATCAGATTTAATCCAGGCCTTATTACACCACAATGCCCTAAAATAGTTGTTCCCAAGAGAGATTCTGGCTTTCCTTTGTAGCCCAGGTGTGAGAAGGGCAGCACAAACACTACACTTCCATAGCAAAAAAGCCCTGGTTGCTCTGCCAGCAGGGAAGGAGAAGATACCAAGGTTAGGGCTGCTGTTGGCACAGTAGCACTGCAAACACTGAACTCAGGAATCCCTGTCTGCTCCATCTCACTGCCCTCGTCCACATGCCAGGTCAAATTGGGAAGAGGTTATCCCCAAATGGAGCATCCTGAGAGCATCAGGCTGGACTGACACTAAACCAAGAGCATTGGGGGCTGCAAGCAGGAGCCGCTGGAGAAATGGCCAATCTCTTGCCATCGGGACAGAATTTAGTTACTCAGCCACCACTCTGAATCCCAAACTGGAAAAGGCATCAGGAAATCAGCCCAGGCAAGGCACAGGAGGCAGAAATGGGCAATTAGGTTAATCAGATTTGTTGCAGTGGCTGCAAGGGCTTCCCATTCATGCAGGGAAGGTTTTACTGACCCTTCTCCCGCAACTGGGGAATCTGACCCATGTGCAGATGAAACTCAGGAATCATTCGAGCTCAGAAGAAGCCCTTGGTTCTCCACAGAGACTCCTGGAAAGGAGGCTCTCCTCTGAGGCAGAACCAGCACTTCAGGCTCTCATTTCCAGGGCAAGTTTCCCAACTTAAAAAGGCCTTTTCTCTTCAAATCTATTGCTCTGGTTAATAAAGGTAATACTTGAGCAACCTAAGTTCCCATCATTCAGCAAAACTATCAGAAACTTCCAGCAAATGTACCTAAGCAGTTTTCAACAAAAGCTGAGATTCCTGAAACCTCCTCAGCTGTAACACTTCATTAATTGTTCAGCTCCTGGTCAAATATTTGCAAAACAGGCAGAGGTACATTCACTGCAAGAGTCTAATTAGATTCAGAGAGTGGTGAGAAATCCTGAAGGGAGGTAAAAAGTGAGGAAAACTGACTGGAGATCCCAAAGCTGCAGGCCAAGAGATCCAAGTTCTGAGCACTGTGTGACACAAAGTGACTTCATCTCACCGTGCCTCAGTTTCCCACAGCTTAGAGCTGCTGGACCACATAGAATTGAGTTTTCTTTTTTAAACAAAAACAATAAACATGTAGAGAGCTACAGACACTCAAAGTAAAAGAATGTCAACTATGCTTCAGAAGGACCTCAGTCAGGGTGCCACCAATTAATTCCTTGGAAAATTTTCAGCATTATTCCAGGAAGATGCAAATATACTTATTTCTTCCTGCAGTATGTAGAGGCAACTCTTCATCAGAAATTACTCCTATGGGCAGAGAGTTATTTTTCAAAGAGAATGGCAATACCCTCAAGCAGCCTGGTTTCCTTAAGAGTTTCTTTCCAGTCTCAGGCTGGGACAAAAATTCATTTCCACACAAACCAAGACTTACCATGGGAATGATGCCCGAGGAACTGCCCTGCTTGGACACAGCTGCCTGGTACTTGGCCAGCCTGTCCTTTATTGATGTCTCTGATAAACGGGGCATGTCCAGGTTCTTCCTGGTCTCTGCCTTGTCTGGGCTAAGTCCTGAACTGGTCTCTACAAGATACCCTGGTAAAAAAAAAAACCAAACATGAGTAACAGATAACTTTCAGAACTCTCACTAAGATCCTTTTTGGGGAGAATAAACACATTGTCCTTCTCTCCAGGATCATTCCAGTGAGGACATAATGTGTATCACTAAGGAGTGAGACCCAAGGAACAGCTGCAGCTGTGCCAGCCATTGGTGGAAACTCCAAAAGATTGCAAATGGTTTGCTAGAAAAAGGTCTCCAAACAGATAAAAATACATACTTTTGTTTAAATCAAAGCTCACAGTAGCTCCCTGTGTCTGGTCAGGATAGGAGCGATGAGGATTGAAGCAAGGAGGCAGAAGGAACATTGACTGTCTGTTCACTGCTTCCTAAATTACCTTGACTATTAAAACTAGTTCTAGGATAGAGACACAGGAAAGAATGGGCTGTATTCCTTCATTTGTTGGTTATTCCGTGTGCCTTGGTTTCCCATGCTTAAGAGTGGAATGGTTTAAAAATCCCAGCAAGGCTTCACTAATTAAATGGGATGCTGATGGACTTCCTTCCATTTTGGAAAGGCAAAAGTTATTCCATAGAACCCTTGAGATTGGAAAAGCCCTCCAAGACCAGTGAGTCCAACCTCCACCTGATCCCCACCTTGTCCCCCAGACCAGAGCACTGAGCACCAGATCCACCTGTTCCTTGGACACCTCCAGGGAAATTTCTCTTGTATAAAGTAGATTTATCTGTTAAACAGAACCCAAACCAAGCCACCCAACCCCCCCACGAGGTTTTCTGACCTGCTGTGCTGTGGCTCCTCTCTCCTTGGGCAGCGTCGCAGTCCTCCAGGGAGAGGCTGTTCTCCGAAATCCTCCTGCCCGCGCCCGCCCTGCGCAGCTCCCGGGGGCCCTGCTGGGGACAGACCCACCCATCAGCGCCTGGACACGCAGGGATTGCTCTGGGTAATCCCTTAAGAGGCACAGGTGTCACTAGCAAATCTGCTTTACTGCAATAAACAGGTCTAGCAGGTAACATCTTATTTAACCAATATAAAGTTTGATCACAGAGTACCTGACCCACTGTCACCTGGGAGACACTTTCTTGAAGAGGTCAGTCAGTGCCCTTTGGAAGTTCTCTTGGTTTAAAAGGACCACAAAGATCAGATTTTTAGGTCATTCCCACTACAGATACAAAACTTCAGTCTAGATTTTTGCATTTCCTGCGATTTCTGTTGAAGCCAATAGTCACAGTCATTGTATGAAGATTTAAAATCAGAAAAAGGATGCAAGGAACAACTTATCCAAAATCTGCATTCATTTTCAGCCACAGAAAAAGGAATTAATAGTATTGTAATAAAAGTTATCTAGAGTTATTTGTTTTGATTTGGATAGTTCATGCATTCGGTACCAAATAATTCCCTAATTACATCTGATAAGGCTGAAGCTTAAGCAGGAGTGTTAGAGATAAATATTCTCAGATCTCCAGGATAATCACTCTCTGCTGCAGAGCTGCACAGGGTGTCCTGGTAGCACCACACAGATGCTCTGGCTGCCTCAATCAGATTTTATTCTTATTTATCTCAACAAAAGAAAGCACAAAAAGAAATTTCCACAGCTATGATAAAAGCTGTTGAGCACAGTTAAACTGGACTCCATTACAGGAGGATGCATTCACAGCTGAAAGTCAGCCTATAAAATCCTAGAAGGTGCTGGACGACCTTTGTTCTCTCTGGGAAGACTTAAATCACAGTTGTAAATTCAGACTGAGGCTAATGTAGAGAAAAAGGCAGGTTTGGCAAGATGCTCCAACCACACATTCCCCCTCAGTTCCAAAGACTTTCTTATTTGCCGGTCACCAAACTGAAGGAAATTCCAAAGTTTTATTTTTGCAGAACTGCAGTGTAAGATAATCACTATGAAAAATCAGGCTGCTTTCCATACAAACAGCAACTTCACCAGGAAAGGAAAATGCAGCTGGAAAACCTCATTTTCCATTAGCACGGGAAATAGTTTCTATTTCTGTGGTTTCAGACTTTGGTAACTTTTCTTACTGGAAAAGAGCTTTAGCTCTGACAAGTCTTGTGCTCACCAATAGGCTCAGGTCTGCGAGTGCCTGCACACTTATAAAGACTTGCAGGTCCCTCATTCCATGAAAACTATTCTTAGATTATTATTCAGTCAATGTCCCCTTTAACATCACCCCTAGCCCACCAGTCTGGGGTTCTTGCAGCTCAGAAATTTGGGGTCCAAAGGGTCCATCAGGAAAAGTTCAAATCAGCAGAAGCAGATAAAGTGCTCCAATCCACAACTGCAGAGCTCTGCCTGCTCCTCCTCCTGCCCTTTGCCACCTCACATCTGCAGGTGTTACAACTTCACCTGAAGAGCTTTTCTGTGGGTGAGCTGCAGAACACAAGAGTTAAAATCCCAACAACCAGAATGCAAAAGCTTTACAGGTCAGGGATATTTCAATGAGCCTACAAATATTCAGTAAATCTATAAATATCCTACAAATATGTGTCGGTTTTATATCGACAGTTTTATCTTGGGGAAAAAAATAAAGACTAAAAGGAAAAGAAATGTTTAACAGAGAAGATAAGGGACTTTTCACATTACAACTGATGGACTGACCAACTGCAGGGAATCAGCAGGATCATGGCTCATGGAAGGTAACTCCTCTCACATGGAGGAAGCCCCCTTAGGGATTTGTCACTCTGCAGCTGGGCCATAATTCCCAGGGCACAGCTTCTCCTTTGGAAAGGAGACAAAGTATTCCTGGTGTGTGGAAAGCCCCAAGTTCTCAGACCTGGGCAAGTACAGAAGCACTGTGAGCACAGGTAAAGCTTCGCCTGGGGCACAGAGTTGGGCAAAAACCCAAATCAAAGTTACACCTATTTCATTACAAACCCAAATCAAAGTTACACCTATTTCATTACAAACCCAAATCAAAGTTACACCTATTTCATTACAAACCACCTGTGCCAGACATGACCCTGCCACGAGGTCACCTACACACCACAGCCAGGTTTTGCCTTTAAGGAAAAACACAATCCAGCCCAGAGACAACTTTTTCAGAAATTGCAGATCTGATCCTCCTCCCCCCTGGGTGTGCTTTCACTATCACTTACAGGAAGAATCCTTTGAACATCAGGTCTTTTATCAGTTCCAGTCTTTGCTTAGTGCTGAACCAATCCAGGCTGCCTGCCTGCCCCTAATGGGATTAGAGCAGTTTGTTTCCATGAAAATGCAATAAAAGATCTGCCTCCTATCTATTGCTAAAACAGAGCAAGATCTGAGTGAATGAATGAATAAATGATGAGATTTTACTTATAATCCTGAAAATGAGAGCAGGTTTGTTTAAAGGGGGAGATGGAATCAGGAAATCCAGGCTCTGACCTGGATCCCTGCCCCAGCTCTGCCCAGCAACCATGGAAGTTGATTTATCAGCACTGCCACGAGCCTCCAGCCGTGGTGCTGCTTAGTTCACACACAGGTTTTGCCAGCAAAGCTCTGACAGCACCAAGGCATCAAGTCTTCAGTAAAGTCCAAGGAAAACTGCCATCTCTCAGCTGAATTTACAGTTGGACTTAATGACAGAAAGGAATTTTCCACCAAAACGGTTCCATGAAGTCTCACTCAGGAAAAAGCACAGGAAATAAATGGGAGAGGCAACTGCAGAGCTGCAGTGCTGTTGTGGCTCCCACCTCACTGAGCCACACCTGGGTCCCCAGAGCACCCAGCTCCCTTCTCTGCATCGACCCAATCCTCCCATCACAGATCAATTCCCAGAACGAGGAATGGAATTCCAAACACGCCCCCTCTCCCCCACATCTGAACTTCAGAACACTCATTTTCCCTTCTACTGTAACAGATTAACTTGGAATAGGGATTTTGAACCGAACCTGAGCAGTTCTGTGCCTCCTGCATGATGTTTACTGGCTCCAGTTGGTTTTCAACAGCGTTTGAATTGCTAAACTTGACAAACTATCAGTTTCAGATTCACTCAGCTCCAAAACAATTTATTCCCCAGGCTGAGATAAAGTTACTCGAAGCCCATCTGCAGAATTCCTGGGGAATTCCGAGTGATTAATCCTGCAGCAAGAGTTCAGGGAAGGTCTGTCATGGGCAGCTCTCATACCATGACAAAGACTCCAAAAATGCAAGTTGTGAAATGACTTCACACAGACCCAAAATTCCCTTTAACACCGAGCTGCTCCTCTGAGCCCTAAATTGTTACATTTGAAACAACTTTTATCCAAAATATGTTTGCTTTAGTCAATATTTCAAGAAAACCAATCTCAGTAAAACAAAGCCAGGAGGAGAGGAAACTATGAGAAAACTGGAAAATCCACCAGCATCGAGGCCTCGGGACTGTGTTGCAAGTCCCCAGCATATGCAACTCATTTTGGAGTTAAGCAATTCCCCCCGGGACACGCCGGCTGCAGTCCACATGCGGGATCAGATTTCATGAGCAGTTGGAAGAAAAATGCGAGCCCTGAGCATTTGCAAGTCAAAACTAGTGAGGGCAGGAGCTGCTCTGGCCATCTCGGCTTCGTTTTCCCTCAGTGAGATTTTTTTTTTTCGATAAGAAACATTTTGTAAAACACACAGATGAGGGAAGAGCAAGGGAAGGATGGGAGTATTTCACTATGTGTGTGTGTGTGTTTGTGCAACTCATACTGATACAGATATCAAAAACTCTCACTTGTTAGTGCTTTATCTCGACTGCAACAGTCCTGATTGCTGAGCCAAAACTCCCTTACTTTTCATATATTAAAAAATACATAAATACCTACATATGCATTTTACACAATTCACATTTGCATACCTCATTGCAATCTTCACACAAGACACAAACAATCCCTACTTTACAAACCTTAGTAAATTCCATACTTATTTTCCCCTCTTCCACTGAACTCTATCAAAGCAAATTCACTTTACTCCAACGAGCAATCACGAGCTGCCACAACTCCGAGCACCACGCACATACTTGCGTGGCTCGAGTAAGTTACTAACAGCACGATGTTCTGTTTTCACTAAAACAATGAACACAATATTTGCAGAGTCAATAGCTGGAGCCACTCCCTCCCGGGATTTTCCTGATGCCGCGGAGGCAGCAGCTTTAGTTTCTCCGAGACTGGGAGGGACAGATCCTTACCTTGGGCTGAGGCGCTTCACCCTTCTCGAACATCATCTTCAGCTTGCTCAGGGGCACGTTGTACTTCTCGATCCTCCCCGGAGACTCCGACCTCTCGCTGCCTTCGGGCTTTTCCATTTCACGGGGCTCTCTCGCACAGTTTTCCATGGTGGCACCCTCGCGGGAGCGGCTGCGGGGCTCTGCGCTGTCACCAGCGGGGCACTGCGGCCGGCCAGGGGCAGCTCCGGCCCCCGGGGATGGAGAAGGGGCGCGCCCAGTCCCGACCTTGTGCCTCACCTCAGCGCCGCTGCCCCGGACCGCTTCCTTCCCCGACTCCGCTCCCGGCACCGGATTCTCCCACTTCTTCTTCAGCACGCTCAGATTCCCCCTCGTCAAGTGAGCGGGCAGGTTTTCTGTGTTCTGCAAAGAACGAGGAGTTAACTGCAGCTCTCCGAAGCACTTCCTTTCCATGCAGGAGGAAGCTCAGCACCGATCCCTGCTCCCGGCCAGCTGTGAATAGTTACAGCTGTGCCACATGGAGAAAGCATCCAGGATAGGGAAGGAAGGAGGGGGGAGAAGAGAAAAGTCAGGAGTAAGGCAGGAAGTGAGCAAACAGGAATGGCCTTATAAGGCAAAAGGGAGTCAAACCCCAGGAGTTAAATGCCACACAAAAGACCTGAATCCACATATGAAGGAAATGGGACTCAAATCCACACAAGGAGGGTCTCCAGTCCCAGAACAAGGAAACGGGAGCACAAGAGCCATAGGAGATGGCTGGTGTGCCAAATGCTGCAGTGTCTTCAGAAGACAACACTACTAGACCTTCCAAAAGCTACAAATTAGCTCTCAGAAACCGCTAAATCCTTGGAGTTACCTGTTTCTGCAACACTTCAGTTCCCAGAGACCTGCCCAGGATTTTACACCACACACCCAAAGCTCAAGCCAAGCACCCACAACAAGCATCCCTCTGCTCCAGTTTAAAAATAACCAGTAACTCGCTGGGATTTTTGTTCTATTTCACTCAACCCATTGAAAGCATCACTGGGGACACACACACACGAGTCACTGGCACTGCCTCACCCCCAGGGGAACACCCGGAGCAGCATCGCCTCCCATCCAGCTGCTCCCAGCAGTTCCCTCTCCCCAGAGCAACAGCCCAGCCCGTGTTTGAGCCATTCCAACCCAATACCTGCCACCATTGCATGTTTCCTGTCTCTCCCTTACGGAGACCACTCCAAACTCATTGCAAGTGGAGCAGGGCTGCCAGGCTTACAGGAATTAACCAGCATTAGTGGCTATATTGGGATTTAAGTCTCTCACCCTATTACTCTTCTGGTCGCATTTTGAACGCTGCTTTGCAAATTGACTTGAATCCACTTACACTTCAAAAAAATCAGTGTGTTTGCTGACTGTATTGAAGAGAAAGTATTAAAATTGTAAAGGAAGTGTTGTAATGGAACAGAAATATTGAGAATTATGTGACAGGTTTCTGTGGGAACACCTCCGAATCCAGCACGCTTCCTAACACAAGTCCCTCCTGCTTGAGATTTGCCTGTTCCCTGATCACAGGAAGATTGACAGACACAAGCACAAGCACTGAAGAAAATTTAAGACTGAAAAGTAAAATTTAGAATGCTTATTTTATCCCACCTACATCCCAAACAGCAGCTCCCCAAGCATTAGAGAAATCAAGGCAGCAACTCTCCTAAAGATCCTGAAAATACTGGCAGTGCTTTAAAACACAAATTACCCCGAGGACCAGGACAAAGCCCTGCAACCTTTGTCAGCCAAGGTTCCCTGACCTCTGAACACCTGAATGCAATGGAGGTTACAGGAAGGAATGTGGGGCTGTAACAGAGCCAAAAAGGTTGGTGCTGCCTCATCCAGGGGCATTTGCAGCCCTGGGAGTCCCTTCAGAGAAGATCCTACAGTTCTCAAAGACACATGTTGGATTTCAGGGAGGTTTGGAGGCTCCTTTCAAGCACTTTTAAATTTAGTTAAGAAAGGAAGAGGCACCACACAAGTGCCTCCAGCTAAGAACAGGAGGTGGGTATTCCTGGCTTGTGGTTAACTCATTTTGCCTTTTGCTTAGGAGAGAACTGGTGATTCAACACAGCTTTGGGCAAGAAACTTCATTTCCTTTCCTCCACGCTGGGAAAAAGCATGGAGCAAGAAGCAAAAGCAAAGCCTATGTCTGAGCCAGGTTTTCTGTAGGACACGCAGCAGCAATTTTGATATTCCAAAAATCAGTTGTCACAGCAATATTAATGCAGGTGATCCATCCTGATTTCAGGCTGTGCTTATTCACAAGGATACAAACACTTACACTTCTCTTCTTCTCAGCAGTGGCTTCTTCAGCAGCTTTCTGATACCTTTGAGAGAGTGAAAAACAAACAAAACCCAAGTTTTAACCAGAATACTGAATGCTCCTAAAGACAGCTGAGATTTTTCTTCCCCCACCCCCCGGATGAACTAAAACGAGAGGCTGGACAAACAGCAGCAAATAACACAAAGCCAAGTGACAGACACATTTTCAGTCATCCAGTTTACAATAATAACACCCATTAATACTTTTCATTCCCTAAGCACTCTGATTCCCAAATAGAGACAGTTTACCTTGGAATAGCTGTATTGTTTCCGCCACCCAGCTGTCTGCTGTGCCCCCTTGCAGGAATAATTCAGCTCTTTATATAGCAGCTGCTGAACCAGAACAAATTCCAGCTTGGCACATGCCGAAAATCTCCCTAAGTGCCAGAGGATTTTACTCTGTGGGCTGGGAACTGCCCCCATTCAGCATTTGCCTCCTGGGCAGCTGAGCCATCACAGCCCTCTGGAGATAAGCCACCCTGGATCATGAATCAAAGTCCTTTAAGGAGCTGCAGGAAACTCCCAGCAATCTGCACTCCTCTGGGTGTGAGTCCCTCCACAGTCCCCGCTGCTTACTACGCTGCACAAGGTGATTGCACTTGGCCTTTGAACTATGAAAATTGGTCACAAATTTTGCCATTTTAAGGAGACTTCTGCATTTCAGAGAGAAGGAGCCCAGCGTCTGCTTGGGCAAAGAGTGTTTGTTTTCCTTATTTGTGGAATTCTGCTTTTGACACAGCAGTGAGTGTGTTACAGGCTGTTGCTCCTCTTAAATCCGTGCAAACATGCTAACCCACATCTCTGCACTATAAAGGGTCCAAATTTGAAAACAAGGTGCTGAGAAAGTGATGCTGAAGGAAGAGGGATCAATACTGGAAGAAGAAACAAAGAGGAGCACAGATGAAAGTCAAGTAGCACCTGGAAAACAGATGATGACTGAGGAGTCCCAGCCCTCACTCCAAGAGCCAGCCCAGCATGGGGCACTTTTCTAATCTCTGCTGTTGCCTTTTGTGCCTCTGACCTGACAAAACTGATTGTGTGGGATGGAGAAAAGCGTTTTCACATACAAATATTTAATTTACAGCACTTAAATGTCACACTCCTCCCTGTGGGCATCAGGGTGGCAAAGCCAGATAACAGGACTGTGTTTTTCCAAGGCACTGACCCTGCCTATGTAGAGGCACGCTACTTGATTAAGGAATAGCAGTTTGGATTACTTCCCGTAAGCCTTTTTCAAGGGATTATCAACATTTAGCAAGATGACCAGGTTCTGTAATCAAGCTTCAGCGAGTGAATAAATTACCTTAACAAGGTGGTGACAGCAAACAGCTTCTCCCTGGGCCAGAGCTCCACAGAGGAACTCTGGAGCTGTGGGTGTGTAACTATCCCTCTCCTAAAGATTCCATAAAGTTTGTCCCACTCAAGATCCAAATATTCCAAAACTTTGTTACACTATTAAAGCAAGAGCCTCAGACTCTCAGTTCCCCAAATCCCATTGAAAACCCCAGCTGAAGCCTATATAATTCCTTAAGGAAATAAAGGCTTTTGCAGGGAATGCATTGGTTATTAGCACTCAGCTTTCTCAGGGTATACAATATTTATGGTTTGAGTTTAACCTTTTATCCATCTCTCAGAGAAAAGGGAAGCTTAACATTCCTTTTCTATCTAAGTCAGGAGAGGTTTAAGCAGGATATCAGGAAAATATTCTTCCCTCAGAGAGTGCTCAGGCACTGAAAAGGCTCCTCAGGGAATTGTCACGGTCCCAAGACTGCCAGAGCTCCAGGAGCATTTGGACAGCACTCTCAGGCACAGGGTGGGATTGTTGGGGTGTCTGTGCAGGGCACAGCAACTGTGAGAGCAGCAGTCCCTGCTCAAGGTGGCAGCTGTCACCTACACACAGCTGGTGCTCCCCAGCCCCACAGCACTTACTTGGAGAACCTCTCCACAAGGGCCGAGGACTTGTTCTTGTTGACCAGGGAAAGCTCTTTGGCAGTGATTTTCAAAGACTGGGAGGTCCATTGCCTTCTATTGAACGGGGAAGGCTCCATCTTATCTCCCCAAATCCCTGCTCAGGAGGAAGGAACAGTGTCAGCAATAGGAACTGTGAGCAGAAAAGAAGTTCCACCGAGTGATTTGCTCCCAGCATCCCAGTGCCACCAATCCTAAACCCCTCAGGATCTCGTTCATCAACTGACTTGAAAAAGGCAGCAGATAACAGTTATAATTTCCTCTGCAGATGCCATTGAGATGGTGCCCTGATAAAGCCATGGGCACAATGGGGAGCTGTGGACACAGAGCGGTGACCAGAGGATGCCAGAGTGACAGTCCTGTGTCACACACACAGAGGAGCTCCAGGAAGCCCCAAAGTGCCCTCGCTTGTTCCGGTTTCAAACCAAATGTGCTGGCATTTATGTAAGAGGGTTTGAGTTACGAAACTAAGAGGATGTAATTACTATACAAACATTTTTCATTCACTCTTGTGTTCACTCTCAGCACAGCAGCGTTTCCTCTGTGAGCTCAAACAAGTCTCGTGTTCATGGAGGCAGCTGTGCCCCTCCTCTTGCAGTAGTTACCATAATATCAGTTAAAGAGTATTAATTACCTAAAAAACAGCTCCAATCATCCTATCCTCCTGGAAATGGGAAGAGATTTTGTCCAGCTTTTCACCACAGAAGCCAGCAAGACTGTATCAGATTTATTTTTTACATAGTTTTCTTTCGTGAAGGAGGAAAGGAGGGGAGATTAATTTCAAGAGTTCTCTGATAAGACAAAAATAAAGCCTGTAGGGAACGCCTTTCCTTTTTTCCTCTTATATTTTATCCCTGCTCCCATGTCACACAACGCCTGTGGCAAGGGCGTGAACTGACCCTGCAATGCCAACTCCAGGCAGGCTGAGCTCTTCCTTGCATTTTCCATTAATTCCTTTAACGGATTTGCACAGTCACGGAACTCTGGATCCAGTGTGAGTCCAGGTCTGCCGGACAAACGGTCACACACAAACACCTTCAGACAAGGTGGCATAAACAGCCATCAAAGGGAGGAAAGACAACATTTCTGAAATCCTCACAGGTACAGAATGCACCTGCTCAGAAATGACAGAGATGTGGGATTCTGCAACACCTCAGTCCAGGGGAATTCAGGGGCACAGGCAGAGTCCGGCAGCTCCCAGTGCTGGAATGGGAGCCCTGGGAACAGAAAAGCCTCTCCAGTGCTGTTCCCTGCCTGGAACAGGTGACAGGTGAACACATCTCTGCACTGGAAGATGCAGTCAGGAAGAATAGGCCTTTCTCTCACATTCCATAATTCCTCTGATGTCCTGGAGAGAACAACATGCCATGACAGGACAAGTTTTATCAGAACAATGATTTTGGAGGCGTTTTCAAACATGCAGGTTGAACTATCGCTGCAAACAAATGACACTGGTTTTGTGGGGATGTTGAAACAACTGAAACCACTTATCAATGCTGCCTTTCCAGGTGCAGCTACCTGCAGCCTCAGCCTCTAAAAGGCACACAGAGCCCCTTCCAACCAGCAAGAGAAACCCAAACTGGGGTTACTTTCTGAAATTCCTGCCTTTTTGAACACTTTCTGCATCACCAAGTCCCCTGTAAACCTCCATCCAGGCTGCACTGAGAGTGCTCTGCATCTGACAACAGCACAAATCACCATCCACAAAGACAAAGGATCTCATTTCCACCTTGTCCCTTTTTAAAAGTCATATTGCATACACAAATAAACCCAGTATTTCTGTGATGCAGAATGCAGCCTCCACTCTCAATCGCCAGGAGCCTCAGGATACACAGAGAGAGATTACAGATAGAATTTACTGCTGGAAAATCCCAGAGAAACAATTCTGTCCGTGTTAAAGACCAACGATGAATGAGCCATGTCATGCCACAGTTTGAACTTTGTTTTATGACTAATCTTGAGCCAAAGGGAGCTCACCTGAGGCCCCGGTGCAGTTTAAATGGCCTTTCACAGAGCAGAGTCACCTGTGCCCAGGAAACAGGAGCAGGGCATTCATCAGAGCTCCCCTGGCACACGGAACAGGTGCTCATTGACTCACGGAAGGAACAGCTCAGTAAAACACTGAGAAACAAAACTGAATGTAATTGTTTGGAAAATAACCCCAGTTTGGATGCCTGAGCATCCCACTGCATCTCCAACCAGCCCTGTTCAGGGCTGCATCTTCTCCCTATTGAGTTCTTCTGTTTCCCTGCCATTCTCCATCAAAGCCACAGGTACATTGAGTTGATCTGGCCTGTTTAGGCAAAAATCTCTCCATAAAGTCAGTACCTGCTGCTGGGACATTCAGCTGGAAAGAGAAGCAGCCTATCTGGAATCTCAGTCACTAGAAATGACATGAAACAGAACTCTGACATGCCTTGAAACTTGTACTCCCACATTTTTATGCCATTCCACGTTCTTAGCACTTTCTCATTAATTTACAGTCTTGGCATGTTCAAGTATCTCTGGGCTTTCTTTACTGCTCTTTCTGAGTAGTTCACTCAGAGAAATTTCAGAAAACACATATTAAGATATAAACAAGACTATGAATGTTCTGCCTGCTGCAATGGAAGCAGATTCTGTGGAAGGTGGCATAGAGAACAGAGGAGATGGAGACAGGGATGCCAGAGGTGTGCCAGATGTTGGGGAAGGGATTGAGCCACAATCCAGCACAGCACATCGAATCTACCTCTAATAACTTCACCCACAAGTTTAACAGCAGAATATAAATCCCTCTATGTGGAAAGAACCTGAAAGGAAAACTGACTAACGCTTGCCCGAGGCTGAAGTAGCCTATTCATTACACGCGGCCACAGGAACGGGCCACCCACGGGCACCACGCTCCAGCCCCGGGCACGAACCCGCCGAGAGGCTGCGGGCAGCGGAGGGCGCGGCCCCCCGAGCCCCCGGCCAGCCCTGCTGCTGAGCCCCGCCACGGGCCGGGCACGGAGAGGAATGAACGGAGCGGGGCCCGGACTCACCCACGGCCCGGCCGACCCCCGCGGCCGGTCCGGCTCCGGGTGGCTCCGCTGTCGGGGGGAGGTCCCGGGGCTCCCTACCCCCGTCCCGCGCTCTTATCGCGGCCGCACCGGGGGGAGAGGTCCCACCGCACCTGTCCCGGCCCAAGCGGCGGGTCCCGGCACACCTGGCCCGGCCCGGCCGGCAGATCCTATTGCACCTGTGCGTCGTCCTCCCGCCCCGCCCCACGCACCTGTCCCGGCGGAACTCGGGAGATCCCAGCGCACCTGTCGCAGCCGAAACAACGGGTCCCAACGCACCTGTCCCGGCCGAACCGGCGACTGCACCTCCGCGCCCGCCGCAGCAACGGGCAGCGGCTCCGGCCACGCCCCGGCCACGCCCCCGGCCCCATTGGCCCTTGCCCCATCGCGTGGCCACGCCCCCAGCCACGCCCAGGGCCCTCGGGACACGCCCCTGGCCTGGCTCTGGCCCCCTGGCCTGGCTCTGTCCCCCCGCTCGCCTCTGGCCGCCGGTGCTCCCCAAACCCGGCACAGTGGGAGCGGAATGAGGGGTCTCGGATCTGGGGTTCAACCCCACCGTGGCTCCCGAGGGCTCAGGAGGGGCTGTGCTGGGGGAAGCTGTGCCCGTGCCAGGTGTTTGGGTCTCCTGCAGCCTTAATTTGTTTGGAAACAAGAAAAATTGGCTTCAGCAGCCAAATGAGACAGCCAAGCATTCCTGAGATTTAGAACATCCCTGTGTTCCTTAGCAGGACACCAGTGCTGCTCCTGGCCAGCCCTGCAGGCCCTTGAGGGATTTATCTGAACAATTAATTGTTTTTCTTTAGGTGTTTCTAGTTCTTTCCTCATTATTCTTCCTAATGTGTCAAGTACCAAATTCCTGAGTAAAAAAAAAAAAAAAGTATTTGGTGCTCCAGCTCCTTCCCCAGCTGCAGGTCTTGGATGTTGATGTTGTCCCAAATTCTTGGCTGTCCCAAATTCCTTGGGAGCTGCTTGCAGAGCAGCAGCCATTAAGACAGGAAGTGACTAATTAAATTAATATGTTGATGTTACTTTTATGACAGTCTCAGCACTGGCATGTGAAATTTAGTCATTCCAGTCAAAAGTCTGAATTACAGCCCAGAAAATCCAGACACTGTAAATTACAGCTCCCATGGTTGGATCCTGGTGGGATTGAGGCAGGTCCATCCAGCCTGGCCTTGGATGGGGCTTGGAGCAACCTGGGATAGTGGAAGGTGTCCCTTCTGGACTGGCATCCCCCCCTTTTTCTGGTGACAGGAACACCACGGGGCACCTCAAATGACACCAGACACCAATGTTGAGGCACTTCTGGCAACCCATCCCTGCTTTTCCAATGTGCAGCCTCATCTGGAATGCTGCAGTGATGTGCTTTGACTCAGGGTTTTATGGAAAACTTTTATTCCAATAGACTCAGATTTTCAAAATGAGAAATGGATATAGACAGAGAGAGAATTTTTAGGTTACATAGGATGGAGTAGTTCTTTGGAAATGTTTGGAATACAGGATGCACTGCAGTAGCACCTGAAAGTTTGACTATCCAAATATGAAGGATAAAAGAAAGGATCTCACTGCTTGCATTACAGCAGCCCGCAGACTGCTGATTGGAATCAGGGAGGAAAAATAACATGGATAAAAAATCAGACTGTGCATCAAAGACAGTGTAAAGCCTCAGCCTCTGTGCCCATGTGTGAGAGCCCCATGTGCCAGAGGGATCTGCTGTGGGATTAGTGTCCAAATGAGGCTGTGCCAGAACGTGAGGCACCTCGCAGAGCCATGGGATGGGCCATGAGGAGGAAGAGAGCAGCATTTAGGAGATGCCTCCTTGCCTTAATTAATTGTGTATGAGGTTTCCAGGGTTTAATTTAGGGTGTCACAAACATCCTCCTGGATCAGACCACGACACCTCCAGCACAGGGACCCACCTCAGGAGGCAGCAGGAGATGCTGTTTGGGCAAGTGTATGAGCAGGGAACATGTCACAGAATCATGGAATCCTGTGTTGGAAGGGACCCACCAGCCTGCGGCTGCAGAGAACTGGCAGTGACAGTGCTGTGATCTCACTCCTGAGGTGCAGCTGAGGCCTCTGAGCTCTGATCTCATTCCCCAGTTGCAGCTGAGGGCTCTGAGCTCAGCATTGATCTAAAATGGGGTTTCTGGTGCTTTGGTGAGAAGTGGTGAATTGCAGGTTGATGAGTCAACGAGATAGGAACAATTCTCCTCCAGGAAACAACCCCAGGTGTAATTATTAATCTCTTGGTAGTGCCTCTTGCTATCCAGGGATATCTGGAGTCACTCTTGGAGCTGCAGAATGGGACCACTTTGATAGGTTTATACCCAGAGGGGAGAATCCAAAGAAACATTTTCTGTCTTCACCCCTCCCTTTCTGATGTTTTACTGAGTCTCCCTCAGGCATTTCCCGAGGAGCCGGCACGGCACTGACTCTGAGTGTTGAGGCTCCTGAGCTTCCCACAGCCCAGGTCCAACACCAGCAAACAGGGTGAAGAAACCCCCAGAAAAGCCTGGGACACCCTCATGGCAGTTTTTTGGTTTTGAGGTCCCCACCCAATCCGTAAACTCCAAGTGACCCCTCCCAAGAGCACCACTGGTTTGTTTAATCAGTGATTAAACTGGAATTTTATTTCCATTTCCAAACATACTCTGTCAGTCTGCACATTCCCTTTTTGCTTTGTGATAAAACCAAGGTAACAGAAAAACACCACCGTGGAACTTCTGTGGCATGGCTTTGCTAAGGCAGGGCTGCACACCTGGGGTTCTGATGGCACAGCCTGAGCTCTTCCCTGAGCTCTCCCCTTTCTGCCTGCAGGTAACTTTAGCCAGGAGCTGCTCACTGAGGCTCTTTTATTCCTGGACAGTCAGAGCTGCTGCTTCTTCTTGGGTTACAGAATCCTTTCTTCCTCAGCCTTGGGGACTGGGAGAGACATTGGATCCAGCTGCTGAACACGGCTGATTCCTTCCCACCCATGTCAGGTTATTGCAGAGGCCACAAATGAACAGGATGGATGGATGGATTCCCTGCAGGTTGTGTGTTCCCTGTGGGACAGAGGCAGAACTGCTGAGCCCGTTCCTGGCAGCTCTTGGCTGTCCTTGGCATCCCGGCTGGAGGAGCAGGAAAATCTGAGTCCCTCGTCCTCAGCAAGGGAGCATCTCACAGCCACTCATCCATCCAGTGTTTTTGGACCTTTCTAATTAGCTCTTAGACGTGACTCTGGCAGCGTTGGGAATTCAGGAAGCACCATTCCCACTTTACAAGGGTGAAGCGAGGAACAGGAATCCAAAACTGCTGTTGAGTAACCTGAGCTGGGATTATCATCCTGGGTCCTGCCCTGCCCTCGGGGCACTATGTGCTCCTTTTTAGCCAAGACTGTCATGCTTGGATTTAAATGCCCTTGGGAAGAGGAATGAGAGATGGAGAAAGAAAGGAGAGCAGGAAGTCCTGCGGCTTTGCCAAGATCCTTGGTAACAACATATCCAAACAACTCATGAGCTTTTCCTTATTGATGGTGGGAACTGCTGTGCCTGGGAAAGGGCTGCCCAGATGAACAAATTAATGCCATTAATGTCATTTCTCCATCTCTTTTCTGGTGCTTATCAGGACATTGTGAGGCCCTTTGGACTTTTTTGCCTTTTGACTTAACTGCCTTTGAGGCACAAGTGCAGCCCTGCAGGACCATCCCAGCAGAGCTCCTGGCCAAGCAGGATGTCTCTGGTGTCTCCAGGGCCTTGCGCGGAGCCGAGGCCTTTGGAGGAGTTAAACATTAACTCCTGGCCAGCTCCATCTGTCCAAGGTCCAGGAGGAGCCATGCTGGGTCAGCCTTGCAGCTGCATTTCCTGCTCCTGCCCTTTCCTGGTGATTCACTTGCTCCTCCTCCCTGCCAGGAGGTCTGACCTGGATGGAGCAGCACGAGGTGGGACAGGGACACCTGAGCTCTCCTGAATGTACCTCTGGAGATCAGCTCCTGCTGGCTGGATGCCCTGGAGGGTTTCCTGGCTAGAATACAGTGTAGCAAGAAGGGAAAATCCTGGGTACCAACAGATCCACCTGAGATATAGAAAAATCCCCCACACTGTGTAGCCAAGCTGGTGCTCCACTGCAGGTGCCTGCTCCTGACAGGCAGCTGTGAGTCCATGTGTGCCTGTTGTTGTCCTGCTGTCCCCTGCATGGATTGTTTTATTTGATCATGTTAAATAAAAGGGTAAAACCTTTTCCCTGTGGCCATTTGAAGAGCGTGGCCCAGCAGCAGGGCAGGAGGCAGATGGGAAGAGCTGGTTTATTTGAAATTATAGCACAGTTTCTACACTCCAGCCCTGCCAAGGCTTTGGGTGTAGCCAGGGTCTGCCACAGGAGATGGATTGCTCAGGGCTGGCTGCCCCTGGAGCTGGGTTTGCCTGGCACGTTGGGATCAGACCCCGTGATGGCTCTGAGCTGCCCAAGGCACCTCTCCCACAGCGGGACTCGGTTTTGCCTGGAAAAGCCAATCAGTTACCTCAGCACCGATGGAAGTTTGTGAAAATACAATGGCACAATCTCTGCTGAGCTCAGGCCCAGAAGCAGAGCCAAGAGTTTCCCTGGCTTTGGATAAAACTTTGCTGTGGTTACCACGGGATCATGTGATGGCAGCTGATCTCTCCAACCTCCAAAGTTCTCACTCCAGGCCTCTTCTACTGCACAAAAACACCCTGAGTGTTCAAAACATCTCCCTGCTCGGGTTTATTGATAGCAGAATTATCAGCCAAGTGTTGTTGAGTAAATTGCCACTGCTGGTGTTTCTGATTCTGCCAAGGCCTTTTCCCAGCCCTCTTCCCAGCCTGCCAGCCCAGCCACAAACCTTCAGCACCCTCATTTGAAAGGATTTCTAAACAGACACAGTTTCTCCCTCCAGCCCAAGGACACCCTTTGGCCTGCTCAGCACAACATGTCACTTCTGTTGATTCTTCACATTTGGGTTCTTAGCCCAGGGAATTTAGGGGTAATCTAAGCTGGACTCTGAGCCCCTTTGAACCATGCTGATGGAGGAATGTGTGTCTAGAAATGACTTTAAAAGAACAGAAGAGCAGGAACCTGTCAGCTGGGAGCTGCTGCTCTATCCAAGATCTCTCCCCTGTGAGAAGCACAGCTCTGAATTTTCTGGGACCTTCTTCCTGCAGGATAATGCAGGGTAAGGACAGGCAGAGTCAGCTTTGCCACAGGGTTGGTCCTCTGGAGAGATGAAAGGGACGTGGTTTGGTGGCCAAATGAAAGTCGTGGCTTTAAGGAAGAATTAAAGCCAGATGTTTCCAGCAGCAGCTGAGCCCAGCCTTTTGTGTCAGAGCCACCAAAGAGGCCCTGGCAGCATCTGCTCAGCTCCATGGTGGGAACACCCTGTAATCCTGCAGGCTCTGCCACGCTGCTGGAGGCTCTGGCTGGCTGGGAGGAGGCAACAGGAGCTGAGGCAGAGATAGTGAAGCCAGCTCAATATTTATTCCTTGTCCAAAAATATTTATTCCTTGCTGATAGTGAGGATGGCAGCAGAGGTGTGGTAACCAAATTTAGCACCTTTGGACAAAACACTGGGGCCAAGAGGTGGCTGAGCCACGTTGGCATCAGCTCTGCAGGCGCAGGGCAAGATGGGAACAGGGACAGAACATCCCTCCTGAGCCAGGGACTGGCCTTGGACTCCTTGGGCAGTTGATGCACAGGTAACCAACAGATAAATCTGCTGTGCAGGGAGCTCATCAGAGTCAGGGACAATAAACAATCCCTGCCTTTATTCTGGTGTTTGTACTCAGCTGGGACTGAAGTGAGCACCCACTCCAGAGTGGATGTAACTCAGTGAAACTCCAGGAAAAGGGAAGCTGACTCCTTGTTTCAGCACAGTTGTGGAGGGAGCAGCACTTTGCACTGCGAGGGAGAGCCCAGACCTCGGCGCTGCCAGTGGGAGGTCCCAGCTCACACCCAGGAGCCATAAATCTCTCCCAGCACTGTTCCTACTGCTCCTTCACGCTCTGCCTGGTGGTTTTAACATTCACTCCTGGCTTCCTAAGGCCAAATTCCTGGTGCCCTCTGCTCTACCCCGAGGTGGAGTTTCCTCTTGCGAAACCAGTGGCTGTCCTGCTGGCTCTGAGGGCTGGGAAAGGCTCTGCTCGCTCTTCAGGTCTCTGTGTCATGGTCCTCATCTTCCTCCTGCCCTGTCCTGAGTGTTGGGATGCTCCTGCTCTAGAGGAACAGGGGAGATGCCCTTGAATCCAGCTGGATCCCTTCTGCTGGGGAATGAGGAATAAATCCATAAGCTACGCCCGAAGCAAGGAAAAGTCAATAGAGCAGAGGGAGGTTGGTGACAGGAAATCCCAGTTTTTACTGGCATCAGCTCACATCAGATAATCTGACTCTAAGAAAGAAAAGGCTCCATTTTCTGATTCCATGGAGCTGGGTGAGGGACTGCTGCAGGAAAGGAGCTTCTTGCCTTGCCCTTTGCTTGTTCTCAGACTGGGATGTCTCATTTGTGTGTCCACCAGCTCACTCTGCTCTGGAACACCCTGGCAGGAGGAACAATTGTTTCTGCCGTGATCCCAAACCCAGCTGTTGGGAGAAGGCTTAGGGAGCTCTTGGGCTGCCTGGATGGGGCTGCCCATGCCTCAGTCACAGCTGGTGACTCACAGGAAAGAACCTGCCTGGGTATAAATACAGAACCGGGTGTTTCACCTCCCAACAGGTGACAACAGGACCTGGTCGTGTCCTGGCTCGAGTGGTGTCACTCCTGCGTTTCTCCCTTGGCTGACACGGAATTGTCACCCAGCAGGAATTCTTTTCTCACTCTATGGAGAGAAAACCAGGCCTGGTTTTCCGTCCCAGCCAGTGAGGCTGGGACTGTTCCTGAGCTGGAAGTGCCCTGGTGACACTGAGCCTTTACCAGCTGGGTGTTTCCATGGAATGGGCAGAAGCAACTGCTGGGAAATGCTCTAATCTGAGCATTAGTGGTAATTTACATCCCAGCAAAGCCTGGGTCCAGGAGTCCTCAGCTCCTGTGGGATCTCAGGTGCTCAGCAGGTCTGGAAATGGGGCTAAGAACCGTTCCATGCTGTGATCCCTCCGTTGCTTTGGGAGCTCCATTTGGGCACATTCAAACTTAAGGAGCAGCTTTGGAGCTCAGGAGGTTTGTGAGCCAGGGTGATGCTTACCCTTCCCGGGGGTGGGAGTGAGGATTAAGGAGTTAATGGTTGCAAAGCGCTCTGGAGATGACAAGTGCAGGGAAGGGGATGAGAAGGAAGAAGTTCCCACTCCCACAATGGACCTATGAGAGTGTTGTTCAAATGCTCCTGGAGCTCTGGCAGCCTTGGGGGGCTGTGACCATTCCTGGAGAGCATTTTCAATGCCTGACACCCCTCAGGGGGGAGAACCTTTCCTGATATCCAACCTAACCCTCCCCTGACACAGCTCCAGCTGTTCCCTTGGCTCCTGTCCCTGGTCTCAGAGAGCACAGACCAGTGCCTGATGTGACAAACACTGATCTGACAGGGGTTTGCTCCCGTGCGGTCCCTGTGGACTGAGGTCGGGCAGCTCTTGGCAGTGAGAGGATTCAGTGTGTGAACAGTCCCCTCCCATTTATCCTGCTCCAACTTATTTATTCGATTTCTGTTTCTTTTTCTTCCACTCCTCCAGGTCTTGGAGCTGCTGCCCACGGAACAGCCAAGGGCCTGCCAGCTGGGCCCTGTTTGCTGGGCAGCTTGTGCTCTGTGTCTAATCTCCTCAATGGACCCTGATTATTCCCTGGCTCCGACTTATCCATACAGATCTGCCCAGCCCTAATTGCAGGTGATGGCGTTGGTGAGGTCCCTCACAGGGCAGGGGACCTGAGGGCTGGAATTTCCATCCTCCACCCACACCGCAGTGTTTAATTCTCTTACCAAAACCAGCCAGTTACCCCTCAGTGCACTGTAATATATTTTGTGGATGTTTCTCTAAAGCAAAGTGGTTTCAAGGTGTGTTTGCCTAGCAGGAATCCCCATAGAGCATCATTCCTGCTGCTCCCTCTGTATGTCTGGGGGGGACACCCAAGATGGGGTGTAGGACAGGATTTTGGGATCTCAGGACTTTCAGCAGGGCAGTTCAGGCCTTGCTCAGCCCTTCTGATACCTGAGCTCAGGTGTGTCACCCCCGCAGTGGGAGCGTTACCTGGGCAAGGCACAGAATGGACGATTTGGTCTCCAGCAGACTCAGCCAAGCCCTTCCCGAACAGATGAGCCGAACCAAGGGCTGCCTTCTGCAGGAGCCTGCCGTGGCTTCGTGCCCTGGCTATATCGCTGCTGTCTGGAGGAAATCCTGCTCCGGTGACATTGCCACCGGAGCCACGGCCCCTTCCCAGCACTTCCCCACCCGTTCCTGGCCGGACCGAGCCCTGGCAGCCGCTCCGGCCCCTTCCGCACCTGCGGCCGGGGGTCCGGGGAGGGTGAACGCGGGTCTGCCGGCAGGATGGGGGACAGCGGGAGGGGACAGTCCCTCGGCACCCCCGGCTCGGGGGCACCGGGCACAGGCATAGGGACTGCGGGATCGCAGCGCCGGCGCTGCCCTGTTCCGCAGTGTCCCTGCGGGATCCGCGGGGCTGGCCCGAAAACTGGGAAAATCGGGAAAAAACGGGCAGGGGCGGCCGGTGGGGTCGCAGCGGGGTCTGACCGTGCCGGTGTGTGCGGTTTGTTGGAAGCATAAAGGATTATGAGTTCTTTAATTAGAAAAAACAACCAACGAACCAAAACCACCCCCCAAAACCCCAAATCCGAGAATTTTCCACAAGGCGGCTCACGGCCCTTCCACTCCCTCCGCGGGGGACGCCGCATCCCCCGCGTGGCGCTGCAGCCACCGCGCCCTCTGGCGGCGCCCGGCGGGGCGGCCGCACCCCCCCCCCCTCCGCGCGGGAATGGTCCGTCCCGGCCGTGCCCCGGACGCGCTCGGTGCGCCCGGAAGAGGCGGCGGCGGCGGGCGGGGAGCGGGCGGGACGGGCCGGGCCGGGCCGGGCGGCGCGGCCGGAGGCGGAGCCCGCGTGTCCCGATCGCCGCTCCGGGCACCGGGAGCGCGGGCCCGCCGGCCGCGGCGGCACGATGCTGCTGTTCGTGGAGGTGAGGTGACGGCGCCGGGCCATGTGGCGGGAGGCGGCGGCGGGAGGCCGCGCACGCCGCGCCGGGGAGGGGACGGGGCTGACACAGCAGATCCGGGGGCGGCGGCCGCGGGCGGGTGGGGGGGTCGGGGGGCGCTCTGGAAGGTTCCGCCGGGGCAGGGGGCGGGGGAGGCGCCGCTGTGACCTTCGGGTGCCGCCGCGGCCCGGCCGTGAAGGTGACGCGGGACACGCGGGGCCTCCCCGAGGCCTCCCAGGAGCGGGCCCGGCCCGGCCGCTCGACACGCGGAGCGGCCCCGCGGGGCCAGCCCCGAGCGCGGCGCCTCGTTAATTGCGTTAATTAAACACTGGGGTGGTTTATGGCGCGGGAGGGGGGGCGGTTCTGCCGTTCCCCGGCGCGCCGGGTCCGGGCGGGACGAGCAGCGCGGCCCGGCCCGGCCCTGGAGGTCACCGAGGAGGGCGGGCGCCGTGTCCGCTGTGGCCCGGGATGGGGCTTCACCTGCTCACGGCCTTTCACGGGTTCGGCCAAGCGCTTTTAGCCTTTGCTGAACGAACCCGGGTGGCCGCCGTAAACTTTGCACCGAGTTTTGTCCCGAAACGTGCGCGGAGCAAGGAGCTGCCGGGGCCGGGGGAGTCACGGAGGGAGCCGGGCGGGCGCTGGGCTGTGTCTGCACGAGGGGTTCGGCTCGGGGAGTTCGGGTTTTGTTCGGGTGACGGGTGAGATGGTCCTGGTGGGCTCACACACAAACACCAACATGTGCTCCGTGCCTAGGAACCTCTCAATAAAGCACTGTAGGAAACGCGTTCTGTTTTTTAAGTGAATCACCTCAGTTCTGAACTGAATGTTCCTTAGCTTTGCGGGGAGGACTAAAAGTTGTCCTGAACACGGTGACAGGCCTGGAGAATTAGGGGTTGCAGTGTTCTGCTGGAAGAGGAACTGCTGAGGCTGATGGGAGGCATGAGCAGCTGCCTCATCCCAGGCTGAGCGTGGCGAGAGGCCCCGGGTGCACGAGGCAGGTTCTGGAATGCAGGGATGGAGATGTGGACGGGAGCTGGAGCAGATCAGGCAGCACATGGCTGCTGCTGGTGCTAGGAGCTGGAGCTCATCAGCACTTTGAGATTTTTGGGAGTCCTAAAGCACAAACTCAGCTCTGATGTTCCTCTGATAGTGTTGGGAGTTTCTGTGATCTTCATTCTGGAAGCCTCAATAATATTGAATTTTGAGTTCCTGGGGACCATATGGACTTTCTGAAAGTTTATTTTCACTGCCAGGACAGAGAACTGGAGCTCAGAGCTAGGTGTCCTGGAACGCTGGAGTTGGTTGCTTGGGAGCAGCCAGCAGCTTTATCTGGGGATCTTTGGGGATGCCTGGAAAATAAGGCACAGAATGTGTGGAAGTTCTGAGGTTTTCAGGGGGACTGGCTCAGTTGCTGTAGCTGTCAATGTTTGTTTTAGACCTACTTGAGATGTAAACGTGGTGGTTGTGCCAAGCCCTTCACAGTGTGTGAGGGGGAATTTGGTTTCCTTCAACATCCTTTAGTTCCAAATCTGTGCAGTGGTGGCTGTGTAAGGGCTGTATAAGGCTCGTGCTCTTTCATGTCTTTATGTTTGGGGCAGGCCTTTTTTCTCCCTCTAAGCCAGGATCTGTGCGAACAGTTAATAATTAGGTGCATTGGAATATTATTAAATACATCCAGACAAATGGAATTGATAATGGCTGCTGGGCTCCACTCAGATGGGTATGTGCTCCTAATTCCATGTATTTGTAATTTATTGGGGAAACGGGAGTCTGTGTGTTTCAGGTGGATGAAGTGCTGCCCTTGCTGTCTCCTGGTTAGAAATCCAGGGCTGTGGGAAGCACTGAGTGTTGTTGGCCCTCTGGAGCAGGTGAGGCTTCCTGTGACCCCACACTGCCCCTGTTCACACCCCTCTGACCCAGGTACCACCTTCAGACAGCACAGCTGTGCCTTGGCTTTTCCAAGGGGTGGAGGAGGCTCACCAATGGAAAACCCTGCAGCTCCTGGTGGGAGGGATGTTGCTGTGACCACTGAAGTTACCGTGAGCGCTGCATTGTTACCTGAAACCTGCCAGCAGCTCTGAAGGAGTTCTGTGTGTTGGTTTGACACCAACCTCTCCTTATCCAGCCTCTGAGTCTGCATCAGCTCCCCTCAGAGAGGGTGGTCGCACCGTGTCTGAGCCCCTCGGGGTCCCCACCTGCCTGTGCCCCAGCCAGCACAAGGCTTCTCTCAGCTGCCTCCCGGAGCTTTGCTGACCTTGGGGTTTTTCCATCTGCTTACGTTTCCATTTCTGGAAAAGGGTTCGTTTGTCCCCTCACAAGTTTGGTTAAATCCTCTTCTGGATTTTTTGCTTTGTTTCCGTTTCAGAGAGTTTGTGAACTCCAGGAAATCTATCACAAGATCTGAGTTAGGATTTTGGTTGCAGAATAATTTGAATTAATATTAAAATCTAATGCTTTAAAACTCTTGAGTGCCTGCGATTTTGTTAGCTTCATTGAATCGTTGAGTGTAATTTAGATGTAATTACAATAAGAAAAATATCCTTTGCCATGTTTCAGAATGAGAATTTTCTTCAGTAGCCAATTTTTAGGAGTTACTGGAGGAGAATCTTTGATCCACGTTTGCTGGAAGTAGTGTGAGCAAGAGGGAAGCTGTGCTGAGGAGGAGAGCTTTGTAAGCTTGTGGATCCCAGCGAGTGTTCCCAACCTTTGTCACTCTGTAAAGCTTTAACCTCGTCATGAAAGTTCCAGATAGCAGCTGGGAGGATCATGCTGCAGCCAATCCCACGGGCTCAGTGTTTGTAGCCTCAGTTAAATAAGCAAGAATTGATATTTTGGCCTTCTCTTCTGAAGAGCCGCTGGCCAGGACGAAGCAATTTTGCTCGTGGAGCGCAGCATGAATTTCCCAAAAGCTGATGTAAATTAGGGACTTTTTATCCTCTGCAGTCCGTGGGGTTTTGCTCTTAAGATGAATGAGAGCAGGGCTGCATCCTGCTGGGCTGTTACGGCTCAGTGTTTCTAGCACAAGGGGAAGTGGCCCACGCTCTGTTCCAGGTGTGTTTCCCAGCCATTGTGTTCATCACTTCATCAGAAAGCTTTTAGTCCCAATCACCTCCAGAAACGCAGTAACCACAACAAAGTGTTTCAGTTTCACTTTATCACATTTATTCCTGCAAATTACTTTAGGCCTGAGCTCAGTGCTACCCTTAGAGATGTAGGTAGTGAGGTACAGTTTATTTTTAGAAAAGAATGAATCATCTCCTGGATGTGTCTTGTTTCTTTTTGCTTTGTTGAGAAGTAAGTTCAAGGAACTGCTGGCTCTGGATCTGTGAGCCAGGAGCCCATGTGGGCAGGTGATGCTGCCCCAGGAGTGACCAGAAGCTGAGCAGAACTTAGTTTGGAACTGCTGAACTGCAGTGACAGCCTGTGGTTGCAGCAGGTTACTGGGTTTTACTTTGCAGGCTTTGTTGGGGAGCAACTACTCTGAAATCTGCAAAGGGAAATACACGTGTGGCCTTTCACCCTGAACTATTTCCAGTTTCCAGCTCTGCTCCTGGGCAAAGATTAACGGGAGGGGAAGACTCTGTTGCTATGTGGATTAAGTCAGTTGTGTGTGGGGGGTTTGAATCTCAGAGCTTTGCAAAAACCGTGGTCTTTGTTTTGCTTCTCACACGGTTGTCTTGAACTTCTCCAGTTTTTGGAGGCTTCTTGTTACTGAGCTGGGGCTTGTCCTTGCAGCAGACAGCTCTGGCACGAGGTGTGACCTTGGCAGAGGAATTATCTCTAAAGCTATTGCAACTGCTTCCTTATCCTTGTGCTGTGTGTTTGAGGCCTGGTAGTGAGCCACTCCTTAACTTCAGGATCCAGGAGCCTGGCCTCCAACATGCCCAGCTTGCTTATCTGTGTGTTTGTGGATATGAGCTGGATTAATGGCTTTCACCTTTTAAAGTCCAGCAAATTGCAGCAGTGAAGTGGAGCATCGTTCAGTGGCTGGAGGAACTGTTACAGCTGCTTGTGGGGTGTTGGGATATCCTGGGGGGAGAATTTTTGCAAAAGGGTAATTTTACTCACTACCCTATAACTATAGTTATTATTTCACTACGTGAAAGGACAAAAGCCATGTTTTTCCTCCGTGCCACTGCTGTATTGTTGGATTCCTCACCTAAAATGCCTTTGAGCAGCTCTGGGAGAGGGACCTTGAAGGACTCTTGTGCTGTGGGAATGAGTGTTTCTCTGTGTCAGGTGCCAGGCTGGAGTCTTGCAGTTCTTCGTGTCTGTTTCATTTGTAACCCTTTGACTCTAATTATGGTCCTTGTTGCCCAGGCCCAAAGTGAGCAGATCCTGTTCTCTCCCCAGCAGGCTGGGATGGTGTGTAAGTTTGTCTTGGCAATTCAAAACCTTTAACCTCCTTGGTTACCAGTCTAAGGAAATCATTAGTGTCTGTTGATGTGTGTAAGATTCCTGGGGAATGGGGTAGGACTGGGGTAAGTTCAGGAGGAATCCTGACACAGCACACAGGTGATGCTTGGTTAGTATAGATGTCACTAATTCGGTTAAGTTATACAGTTTCTTCTCCTTGACATATGTTTTTTTACCTTCCTTTCTAGGAAGGGGTCTGGAGGAGGGAAAATTTCCCTTTCTGATGAAAGGGGACTGGAGCATTATGACAGTCAAGTCTTTAAAAGCTTATGAGTTCCCAGAGTCCTTGCCGAGTAGCCGCTGCCTCCGCTGATGTTGTCGGATGTCAATAAAGAGAGGTTGAAGGCAACACTTCTCATGGAGGTAGAAACGAAATACTTGGAAAATACCAAGGATTTTCCTGTTTTCATTAATAAAAAAATCACATAGGTGCTTAATAGCTGGGTAGACACTTGAGATGTGGAACTCTAGAGACAATCACTAAATTTGCCTGTATTTCCTGGCTTGACTTCTGAGGCTTCTCTGGGTTGCTCTCACTAACCAAAGTGTTCTGCTCTCTTCAGCAGGTAACATCGAAAGGTGCTGGCTTGAACCCCAACGCAAAAGTGTGGCAAGAAGTGCCCCAGGGCAGTGGTGAGGCCGTACCCCCCACCAATGGCACAGAGCACACGTGGCAGGAGACAGCAGCAGCCCAGGGGACTCCAGCTGAAGGTGAGGTGTTGGGATATGGCCCCTCCTGGGGACACTTGGGGAATTCAGCTGTGAGGAGCAACCTCTGGCTCCTGTCCTTGAGTGCTGATGGAGCAGTGTTATAAAGGAAGATGAGAAGGCAGCAGGTGGTTTGAGGGTGGTGGGTCCCAGCAGTGCGCTCTGGTTCAGGAAGGGCTCTGAGCTCTGCTGGAACAGGATTCAGGGGCCCGGTGATGACCAAGTAACGCGCTAAGAGGGAGCAGGGTGCTGAATGTGTAGAAATGGATTCATGACATGGCTGCACTTGAGCATCCACTGGACCCTGTGAACAGGAAACTGAGATCTGAGGGCCACCTGCAATCCTGGGGGACCGAGTTGCTGCTGAGCACTCTCAGGAGCGTTTGTTCTGGAGCAGACCCTGTGCAGTACCCATGGTTAGCTCCTTTCCATTCAGGCTGTTCCACTGCAGTCCCATTCCCATCCTTGCCACACAGGCAGGGTCCAGAACTAAGGATTCAGCTGGTTTCACTTGTCTGGCTCAGACTCAATCCAGGGTGTAGCTAAGGTGACTCAAAGCGTGGCAGAGGATGCAGAAGATTCCCTGCAAAATGGTTTAGTAAAAGTTAGGGATAAAGAAGAGAACATTCAGCTTGCATGGCCTTGTCAAAGGTTTCTGGTAAGTCAGCAGAAGTGAGGAGAGAGCGCCGGGTTTGTGCTTTGCCTGACAGAAACTCATTTGTCTCTTCATAACAAAGTGAAGCAATTGAGGCAGTGTAAGCAATTTCATCCTTTGTTTTTAGCAACCTCACATAAATATTTTAAATTTCATGTGGAAGGACTGGTTTTTAGATTCTCTGCCACTTTGGGGATCAATTTCAGGATTCTTTATTTACTTTTATTTGCTTTTCCCTGAGAGCCTGGTGCAAACCAGGTCTTCCTGAAATTGGAGAGGTAAAAGTTCTATCCAACACAAGGTCTAAGAAATACAGGCTAAGGTTAGACACTCTCAGGTACAGCTTTCTTGAGTATTTGTTTTAGTGTTGGTAGCCAGAATTTTTCAAATGGGAAATCTGCTGAAGCTGACAGGAGTTTTTCTGCTGCCAGGTAACATAGAGATCTCAGAGGACAGCTGCAAGCAGTATGAAGTGATGTATTCCCCATCCTGTGAAGCCACAAGGAATGGCACAGGAGTTGATGAGGCGTCAGCAAATGGAATTGTCCTGGCAACTGAAGATCTGGGATACCAAATCTATGAAGTGTCTGGTGAGTGTTAAAGTTCAAATGCTGCTGTCAGTGTCTGTAACCCCCCTGGAGCTGCTCTTAAGTGTGCTGTGACCAAGTTAGAACTCTGACATGCCCATGTGTATCCAAGAAGCTCCAGTATGGCCTCAACACATGGCCAAACAAGTGCAAAGTGGGATCAGAGTTATTTTGAGAGTGTAGTCTGGGGGTCTTTAAGCATCTTGGATGAGCTTTTCCTCTTGGTCCTGCCCAGAGGGATTTATTCTTGTATTCTGCAATGAGATGTGTCCTTGCCTGGTCTTGTTGCCGTGAAAGTGGGAACTGATGATGGATGTGGTCCCTTTCAGGTGATGGCAGCTCCACTGTGTCCACAGAAGACATTAGAGAATGTTTGAGAAAACAGCTTGAGTTCTGCTTCTCTCGGTAGGTGCAGTGGTATAAACCCTTTATTAAAATCCTTGGCAAATATCCCTCTTCTTGGCTTGATATCTACCATCATCCTGATAAAAACACAAACCAAGATTTGCTGATGTGCTGTAGAAGCCCTGTGGCACCTTCCAGCTGTTTCAGTCCTGTCTGTGCAGCTGTGTCCTTGGATGAGGATGACTTTGTGCTTCACAGTCGTAAGACATTGAGATCATGTACTATGTGGCACCAGAAGTCTTTTTGGCTGATCCTTTTTGCAGACCAACATGTAGGGCACTAGAACTTCATTAAGTTTTTAAAATTATCTTACTCTGCTTTGTGTTGATTTACTGGGATTTGTTCCAGGAGGGAAAATCTGAGGGTGTTTTGGTTGTGAATGGTACTGGTGAATATTTATTTAAGCCTGTAGTTATCCTCTTGTTTTGAGTTTTCTCTAAGTTCAGGATCTTTATTAAATAATAATTTTATATATTTTTAGAGAGAATCTTTCAAAGGATCTCTACTTGATGTCTCAGATGGACAGTGATCAGTTTGTTCCAATATGGACAATTGCCAACATGGAAGGGATTAAGAAGCTGACAACAGACATGGACCTTATTCTTGAAGTTTTGAGATGTAAGTCTGGGACTTTGGTGTCTGTATCAGTAGCACAAAGAATCCTTCCATGCTTCAGAGAAATGTTGCAGTCTCTGAGCTGGTTATGGTTTGTTGTTCTGGTAAATGGTGACAGGAACTTTACTGAGTTGGAGGCTCTTCCAAACTCCTGAATTCTCATTCTTTGTTCCAAGTTCCATGTGAGAGTCTGCTACTGCTGAGATGTCCAAATTTCATACTTTATTTTCAGCTTCTCCTATGGTACAAGTGGATGAAAGGGGGGAGAAAGTCAGACCAAACCACAAACGATGTATTATCATTCTCCGTGAGATCCCTGAAACTACACCTATAGAGGTAAATCAAGAGAAAGGAAATAAGTCACTGGTACTGGTTTTGGAAGGTGTTTTCAACAGGGCTTCAAAGAGCACCAGAAAAAGGTCAGCTGGTGTTTAATTGGATTAAACACGGATATTTTTCTTCTAGACCACATCAGTAACTTTTTCCACTTGGGTGCAGTGTCAAAATATCCAAAACAAAAACTTATTGTCATTATCCCTTCCCATTATTTACTACTATATTTAAACCTTCTTAAGTAAACTTTTTTTCCACCAAAGCTGAGCTAGCTCGGCTTTTCTGGAAGGAAGTTTGAACTGGTTTCTTTTCAGATCCAAAAATAAATCAGTCCAGGGCATAGCTTGGAATTCAGGCTAAATTTTTGTCACAGCAATAACTTTCCTTGAAGTCAGACAGTTGTTTTGGCAAGCAAGAAATGTTGCTAAACATTTCTCATTCATTGAGCCCCAGCATGAGCTGAGCTCATTATGCCCGAGGAGGGAGGATAATAAAATTCCTCCTGATACTTGGCAAACAAAATGATTTAGTTCTTTGTTTTTTAAAGTTGTAATTCATGGTGTTAGTCTACCAGCATTTTTAATGAGTTCTTTTAATGCAAACTCTTGAGCAGCTGCTTGTCCCTCTCTTTACAATCTGATTATTGCAAAGCTGTCAGGTCGCCTTGACTTAGAAATATTTCATGGAATCACTGTTGTCTCCATGACTCTGCTGATCTAAAGCCACACTTTTCCTACCTGTTTCATATGAAAATATCACCAGGCCTACACAGATCTTGATTTTTCTTACCAGCTGTGGTTGCTCTGTTTTATGTTGGGGAGCCCAGGAGGCTGAAGTAGGATTTGTGGGTTAAGAAGCAGGTAGAGGGTAATTTGGTCAGGGGAATAAGAAAACATCCCTGGTCACGGGAGAGCAGAGCTGAGGAACTGGAACATAAACTTGGGTCACTTTAGTGTTCGCTGTACAAGGGCCCTGAACTTGTCTCCCCAGGAGGTGAAGGCTCTGTTCAAGAATGAGAACTGCCCCAAGGTGATAAGCTGTGAGTTTGCTCACAACAACAACTGGTACGTTACATTCCAGTCCGACACAGACGCCCAACAGGTAAGGCTGCCTTCCTCTGACACCCCAGCGTTAATCCTTCCCCTGCTCAGGGAAAGTGCACTTGTGCTTCCTGTAGCTAAAAGAAATATTTATTTACTGATCCCCTCTTTGTTGTTTTAAGAGATTACTGGCAGATTCTGGTTAATAAGACCAAAGGTGAGAGATTGTGGGGTTATAATTCCCTCGCCTGGCTCTTGCCTTGGCATTCTCTGGCCATGACTAGCACTAGAGTCCTGAATTTGAGGTGTTAATGAATTTAGCAGGGCTGACAGGGAAGCACATGACTGCACATTTGTGTTAAATCATGGAACATCCTTTGGGAAGTACAACTTTATCAAGATATTCTAATATTGATTTGTTGGGGTTTTTTTTGTATCTGCAGGCATTCAAATACTTAAGGGAAGAAGTGAAAACCTTTCAGGGCAAGCCAGTAATGGTGAGGCTGCTTTAGCTGCTATTTCTGTTGGGACTGCATTGTGTTATTTCTGTTTGGATGATGGTGACCATTTCTGAGGGGTGATCCAAGGACTCAGCAGTGGGATAGTCCATAACTGGCTCTGGAGGCTGAAACGTGAACGAGGTCATGGGGAGCTCTGACAAATTGCAGTTCAGTGGCTGCTGGTTACTCACAGCACTGCTTCCCAGGGGGCGTGAAATACATTCCTGTGCTGGCTTCCCTTCTCCACTTGCCCCAGAATCTGGGTTTGCAGAGCTCAGGAGAGGGATTCCTGCCACTGTGAGCCTTGAGTTGGCTGCTGCACAAAGCAGGCTGGTGCAAAGTGCATGGACTGTGAGAGGAGCTGTCACGATTGGAGTCTGGACAGTTCCTGCATTTATCTTCAGTTTTAGAGATCAGCCAGCTAAAGCAACATGTGTCCTTCCCCTTATCATGCTGTGGGAATATGAGCTGGACTGATTTTATCAGTTTTTATTCATAAACAGTAATGAACCTTCACATCCCTCCAGCAGGCAAGAAAGATTCCATGTTCTCCTTTTCTCCCAGCTGACGCCTGGTGTGATTTGCTGTCTTGCAGGCCAGGATAAAAGCCATCAACACGTTTTTTGCTAAGAATGGTTACCGGGTCGTGGATTCCAATGTGTATCCCCAGCCCGTGCAGACCCAAGCCCAGTTTGCCTCCCCCCTGTTTATGCAGCCTGTATATAGCCCTCAGCAGTACTCGATTTACAGCATCGTGCCTCAGACGTGGTCTCCGAATCCTGCACCTTACTTTGAGACACCACTGGTGAGTAACTGCTGAGAAGGGGAGGAGCCCAGCCCATCAGGGGTGATTTGGTTAATAATCACTAGGGCGAGTGGGTGTTCCAGGTTTCTTGGTCAGATCCTTCTGTTTTGTGACGCTTATGTCACGGCCTGATAAAGCAACACTGTCAGAGGAGCTGCCAGTCTCACCATTGGCTGCCACATATTTCAAGGAATTTTGGTGTGAAATTCCATTATTCTGCAGCTTGTGTTACTGGAAGAGCCCATAGCTTTTCCAGGAGTGGGGGAACTCTGCTAAAGCAGATGCAGACTGTGAACCTGTGGGGATTTGGCTGGAGTAGTGAATTCCCACCACAGTAGATGCTGTAGCCCAGTGTGAAATTACAGCCATGAGTAACTGCTGAAGCTGATCATTAATCTGCAAACGTTCTCTTTGTAGCTCAGCCACTGAGACTGTTGTGTCTGTTGCAGGCCCCGTTTCCCAACGGTGGATTTGTGAATGGCTTTAATACACCAGGATCATATAAAACAAATGCTGCTTCTTTGAGTATAGGTCGCCCATTCCACAGGAATCGGTAAGAGAGTTCTGCCAGGGGTTTGCTCCTGCAAAACTTGCACTGCTGAGATCCTCAAGTGTTCCTTGCATGCCACATGCAGTGTGATGGGACCACATTATTTGTTTTATTTTATCAAATGAGTGATGTTTTTCAACTTTACTAAAAAAGTGAAGTGGAAGGTGGCAGCTTAAGAGCCTAAAATAATGGACACAGTGCTGGAGAGAGCCAAGGTAACTCCTTTAAAAACCTCAGAGGAATTTTTGCAGACAAATAAATAACTTCCTCCTCAGGTCATACTTGTAATTATGTTTGTTATACACAGATTATAAACTCCTGCAGCACAACATAAGCCTTCCTGCTGGGATCAGGCTTGTGGAGCTGCTGGTTCCTGCAGTGGGAGTTGCTTGTCCTGATTGCTGCGTCCAACTGCTCGATGCTGGGGCTGTTCCTGTAATTTATTTGCTTTATCCCCATCTTTCCTGAGAGCTGCAAGGACTTAGCTCAGATACAAACACTGGGGAGGAGGAGACACTTTGTATTGCTGGAGCAATTGCTTTGTGAGCACAATGGAGTAGTAACCTGTGTGTGGGGGTGGGAGTTGTTTGTGTGCAGCACTGGGCTGGGATCATGGGAATTGCTGTTGGTATTGTTAGAGAGATCAATCAACAGCTGCCAGGGCTGTGAGTGGGTTTGTGGTGCAGTTCGGGTCTGTGGCTGTTGGCAGAAGGGGAACTTCAGGTTTTGGTCTGTGGTGACTCAGCAGAGTCTTAACACAGACTGTGGAACTGGGAGCGTGACTGCCTGGAAGATGGAGCAGCTGCTCCAATTGCAGCTGCTCAGCTTCAAACTCACATCTTGACAAAGGTGGTTTGGCTTTTTTTTTTTTTTTTTGCTTTAAATTGTGCACAGTCTTAAAACCTGTAAAGCTCTCAGGTATATGGACCCTCATGGAAGTACAGATGCTACAGCTGTGCAAGAACTGTGGTGTCCAAGTGCTAGCACCTTGAAATGCCTCCTTGTACATCACATCTGCATAACCCTAAGCTTTTAAAATCCTAGACATGTAAAGGCTTCAGTTTGTAAGACTTGGATGCTTGAGGTGGCAGCTTTAGGGTCAGTGTGTGCAGGTCCTGGCGGCCCAGTGATGATCAAGTATCGCGCTAAGAGAGAACAGGTCACAGTTGGGGCTGGGCAGCCTGTGCTCCCTGCTTGTCCTTCCTCCTGCTCTTCCTTCCTTCTGCTCTCACATCATTTCTCCTCCTCTCTGGTCTTTTTTTCCCCCTCCTTTATTTTTCCTTGTCTTTTCTGCTTTGCTCTTCTGCCCAGACAAGACTGTGGCCTTCTCAATGACGGTTAAGATTATGAGATCTGAGGGCTGAACAGTGACTTGAGAATATGCCATTTTGAGAACAACTTGGACAAAATGGAAGAATTCAGTTGACTTTGCTCCACCTCCTCGCTGTGGTTGTTGCTGATGGGAAACTAAAAGTTTGTTGGACCCTTAAAACTGGTTCTTGAAGCTGGGAAGTATGAATTCATCTCCGTTCAGCAAATCTCCTCTTGACCTGCAGAATAGCTTGTTTGGAGAGTTCATCCAGCTGCTGCTTTTGGGTTTCTGTCCTGGCCCATTAAACCTGATTTGTTTTGTGGTACAGACAGTTAATAGTTAACTGCTGGAGTTTTCTCTGTAGCTAAACATTTGCTTAAGCCACTCGTATTTATTTTGTGCTGATTTGTTGCAACATGCTTGTGGGAAAGGGAGATGGAGGAATTGCACTTTGGCTGGCACTAGGAGAGTTTCTTCTGATTTCATGGAATGTTATAATGAGATAGTTTAAAAACAGCAAGTGAGCAAAATCCTCCTGCTGCCCTTAAATGATGAGATGTGCAGAGTTTACCAAAGGAGAGAGAATTTGGGTTCTTTGATCAGTGCTGCATGGAAAACCAGTGAGGGGCAAAAAGAGAAAATAGTTGAAGACACCTAAATGCTGCTCCAGAAAACTGTTCCGTATTGTGCTGGATCTGAGTTTTTCTGGAGAATTCTGCATTTAAGACCCTGAGCCTGAACTTGTAGCAGCGCTGAGAGTGCAGAGCTGTGTCTGTGCTCATAGGAACCACAGCTTTAAAGCTGAATAATCAATAACGGCGTGGAACATTTGGGAATTGGGAACTGCAGAGTCAGTGCTGGGGGTTTGGGAATGGGAGCAACCAGGCTGAGCCTGGCCATGCATGGTAGGGCTCAGCTGCCCTGGCCTGATCTGCCATATTCAGTCACTCCTGGCCTTGTGTCTCAGTTCAGTTTGTTTGCCTGTGGCCAGATCAGTCTGTTCCTTGGCCTTGGCTTATTTCTCCAGCTCCATTTCCAATGCCCTGTGCCAGTGCTGCAGACAAAGGAAAAATTCATCTTTGGATTCTTCTGGCTCTTCTGTGACCCCTTGGTTTTGGGATTTTTTTAATTATTTGAGGTTTTGGGGTTTTTTTTCCCCTCCTGGGTATCTTTTGGGCAGCAATCTCAAACAGGAGTTCTGGTGCTTGCTGACCTGCTTTTCTTATCAGCTGTGAATCAGCTGCAGCTGGTGGTGGCTCTGCTGTGGTTCCTCAGCACGGGGGTCCCACAGCTCCTGCTCTGCTCTGGTTCCTCACACGGGGGTCCCACAGCTCCCGCTCTGTCCCTGCAGGGTGAAGCCCCATTTCCGCTCGTCCAGCAGCTCGGAGCACCCGGAGGGGCCGCCCGGCGCCGGGGCCCTGCCCATGGGGGACCTGAGCAGAACCAGCTCCAGGAATTTTGTCATGGAGCGCCACAACAGCTCATTAACTGGGCACCAAGACCAAGGGTATTCCCAGAAGGATTCTCCCACGGCACAGCTGGAGCAGAACGGCGATTACGGCGTCGGCAGGGGCAGGTAAAGGGCTGTGTCCTGTGTGTGCTGTCACACAGCAGCTGGGACTTGGCTTGTGCGAGCCAAAGATATCAACCATCAGCACAAAATACATTTCTGTAAGGAGCAGCCATGAGAAAACTGACATTTAAGTAAATCAGGAGCAGTAAATGCTGACCTAGGAGCAGGAATGGTTCCAGTTTCACTCTCCAGCTGGTAGTTACTCTGACAAACAGCTGGCAGTAAGACAGTGAGGTGTCTTTAAAATAAAGTAACTGACTTGTTTCCAGAATTAAAACAGATGTTGAAGTAAAGTTGGCATCTGTATTGCTGTAAATAATAAGTGAATCCTCAGTTGGAAATTTGATGCTCCTCAGTATTTTAAGATTAACTGTTTTTATCTCTTTGTAACTCAGGGTTTAGACACTTGAAAGGGCAGATCAGTGAGAAATCAGTCTAATAAGTTTATTACTGTAAAATAATTGTCCCTGTGCTTGGTCAGATGCTCAAGCAGGGAGCTGAGAAAGAGGAGCTGTTCCCATATTGACTCTTTTCCAACTTCTTCCAAAGTTGGAACCTAGGCCCCTCGTGAGGAGGGAGAACATCCCAGAGCCATGTGTGGGGAAGGCTCAGCAGGCAGCTGTGCTGCCCTCATGCAGAGCAGTGCCCACTGCAGCTGGCTGGATGCACTGACTGGTGTTCTTGTCTTTAAAGGAGGAACGTGTTCAGAGGTCGGAGGAGACGGGAGGACGACCGGGTTTCAGTGAGTTCTGCTTCCCTTTTTGCAGGGAGTCACACAGAGTGTTGGCTTCCCAGTTATTGAATGAATGGCAGAGTCCTTAAATCCTCAGATTATTTTGGGGGTTTACAGTTTTCCTAGGAGGTTCCTGACACTTGCTCAGGGCTTTCACTGCTCGGTGTTACAACTCCAGTAACTTGTGTTTTCCCTCTCCAGCGACCTCAGCCTTCAGCAGAAACAAAGACTCAGACACCAAAGTTTGACTTGCTTGCATCCAATTTCCCACCTTTGCCTGGCAGCACAGCAAAAATTCTGGGAGAGCCTGTGCTGGAGAGCAGGATGTCCGACATCGTTAAAGGAGTCTGCAAAGAGAAGGTGCCTGGTCCTGTCTCTGTACTCACACGGGCGTATCTGGGTCCTGTGACTCCCTTTTCCCTGTTAAAGGGTTGGTTTGTTAGAGCCAGTGCTTGAATCCCAGACTTCATAGTGCCTTTTCCCAGGGTTTTTGTGGGAATGCAGCTATGGCTCATGCAGTTATGCTGTTGTAAACTCAGTGGTGTTTAGGAATAAAGCGGGCAAAGGAGGAATGTTGGCTGTTGGAGTAGGAGAGGTTTGATGCGCTGTGGGCAGGGGATCTCGCCAGATGAATCCCTTCTTTGAGCTGGTAGGACTAAGCACTGACATTCTGGATGATCTTGCCTTAGTTCTAGTTTTACCCACAGCTTGTTTTGCCCATATAAGGAGGTATTGCTTTAGAGGTGATGGTCCAAAAGAAGTAAAATTCCTATTATCAGGACTTGAGCAGCCTTTGGGGGAGTACCCCACTTCTCAGATGTCTTACAGTGCCATATTGTGGAGCAATTTGAGTATTGTTCTGTATTTTGCAATTTTTGCTCTGTGTGCAGGAAAGCAAAGACTCCCTGTGCCCCTGCCCTGCTCCTGCTCCAGAAGAACAAACGCCCAGCACTGCCCAGCTGCCCGTGCCCAGCGTGAGCTCCCCGAGCCAGACTGAGCCTGTGGTGCTGAGGTATGCAGAGAACGTGGACACACCATGGAATCATGGGGTGTCCTGAGCTGGAAGGGACCCACAGGGATCATCCAGTCCAGCCCCTGCACAGACAGCCCGACAATCCCACCCTGGGCATCCCTGGGAGCAGCTCCTGGAGCTCTGGCAGCCTCAGGGCTGTGCCCATTCCCTGGGGAGCCTGGGCAGTGCCCAGCACCCTCTGGCAGAAGAATATTTTCCTGATTTCCCTCCCCTGGCAGAGCTGCAGTGGTTCCCTGGTGTCCTGTCCCTGCTCACAGGGAGCGGAGATCAGAGCTGCCCCTCGGGATGAAGCTGCAGCCCCCAATGAGTCTCCCCTCAGTCTCTTGTCCAGCTGAACAGACCCAGAGCCCTCAGTTGCTCCTCCAGACCCTCGCCATCCCCTTGACCCTGCTTTGGACCCTCTCGAACACCTTCAGGTCTTTTAGATATTGTGGTGCCCAAACTGCCCCCAGGACTGGAATGAGGCCACCCCAGTACAGAAGAGTGGGACAATCCCCTTCCTCACCTGTGTGGCAGTGCTGGACCTGATGCCCCCAGAGCCTGGTGACCCTTTGGGCTGCCAAGGCGCTGCTGACTCATTTGCATGTTCCAGCAAAGTCTCCCACCAGTGTCTAGCAGTAATGTTGAGTGGTATCTTCTCCAGAGGCCACCAGATGGAAAGAACAGATCATGCTGGGGATGGCTGTGCTGTTCTGTTCTGCACTTGTGACTTCAAAGAGAGGAAATAATCTCTGAAATGTGAGTGTTGGTAGGTTTTAATTTGAATTGTTGTTGGTTTATCAGCATGGTTCAGCCAGAGAGCAAACCAGAAGAAGTGTCTGCTCCAAAGGACGTGGCCAGCCCGGCTTCTCCGCCGGCATCCGTCTGTCCCATCAGTGCTGCAAAGCCACCGAGGACAAACACCTCCTCACCTTCTGCTCAAGCAAGCACAGCTCCTGCTCTGTCAACACAGGTAAGGCCCAGAGCAGGGATTGGGAATGACACAGGGAGCTTGCTGTGGGTTGTGCACCTGGTGGTGCTCCAGGTTGTGCACCTGGTGGTGCTCCAGGATGAGCTGATGGTGCACCTGGGAGCTCCCCTCTGCTCGCTGTGTGTCGTGGCTTTGTGCCTGGCCTAGGCTGGGAGCTGGCTGTGGTGCATAAACCTCGCTCTTCTCCTTGCTCCCAAAGGAGCCTCGCAAGCTCAGCTACGCTGAAGTTTGCCAGAAGCCCCCAAAGGAGCCCCCTCCAGTCCCTGTGCAGCCTCTGAGGGAGCACCGCACCAACATCGTTGCCCCTGCCAAAAATGAAGAGAATGGTACGTCGGAGAAGGCTCCGGAGAGGGCTCCTCACGAGAGGCCCGAAGGGAGAATGAAGGATTACTGCGGGTTCCGCGGCAGCGGAGCTCCCAGGGGAGCTGCTGGGAAAATCAGGGAACAGAGGCGCCAGTTTGGACGCAGATCTTCGCCTCAGGGAGCGCCACGCCGCGCGGGCAAGGAGCAGTTCGTGCCACCCCGGTCACCAAAGTAACGCTGGGCCAGCCAATGATTCTCTGTTTCACTTGAGCTGTGGACTAAAGAGCAGCAGAGAGACTGAGGAGGGAAGGATTCAGGAAGGGGAATAATGAACTGGAGCGTGGCTTGTGTGGAGAAGTTGTGGAGGGTCCCAAAATTCATCTCTAAAAGTGATTTCACAAATGCTGGAGGATTCCAATCACTATAAATATAGAGATTATAATTTTTGTATTTTTGTTTTTAATTTGCAGAGGATTTCCTGCTTGAAATCAGCTTTGGGATTGTGAAAGTAGCGTTTTGACAAAGTGAAAGGATATGAGTTGACAAATTAACCTGTCCCTCGGTGTAGGAGGAAAAGGATAAGAGAATATTATTTTTGGAAAATGAGCATTTCTGTAAAATTAGAACTTTTTTTAAACTATTTAACGTTTGGCTTGTGGGCTGGTGTGTCTGCCATGGATGGCCTGGCATTGCAGAGGCCTCTGCAGCAGCATGAGCGGAGCGAGTGCAGCCAGGCCTGTTGTCATCACTTAGTCACTGATGATGAAAACTGAATGTACTACTGTAGTGTAACCCATGTGTTTCCAGCTTGAAGTAGAGTCTCTTGACCTTACTAATATTTCATTCAGCAAGCTTTTTAAGGTATAAGTTTTGCAGGATACTGGGTTGTAGATGAGAGTGTGTGGACAGCAGAAATTGTCTCGTAGACGCAGTGGAAGGAGGCAAAGGGAGCATGTGAGAATCTTTATTATGCCCTTTTTCCTCGCCTCCTTTTGAGGGCAACTCCTTAGGTTTGGGGTTTTGTTTGTTTGCTTTTTCCCTCTCTTGTTACTTTCTCTAATTTCTTTATTACAGACTTTAGTGCATTTTTCTTGGTGTGTTTTCCTGAGGCAGCCCCAGGGTAGGATGGGCAGGTGGCTACACAGCACCTGGTGTTACCTGCACAGGTAAGGAGCCTGGAATTCCAGCTGCAGATGCTGAATTCTGCCTTGCAGGTGGAAACTCTGGACACTCACTGTCATCTCTGGATGACTGGGCAGCAAACCAGAGCTGTGGCTGGGTTTTCTCCGTGCTGACTCTGTAATAGGCTGTTGGCTGCTGTATTGTCAGAAATCAGGGTTTAGACTCCTGGGAACTCGTCGTTTACAGCTGATGTTATAGCAACTGACTCTTTTTAACTGTTTAAAGTGGAGCTAAAGATGCAGAGTTAAGGAAATCCCCTCTGGAGCAGTGGCTCCTTGCCAGCTGTGTGCTGACTGAATTTGCAACACTATTGTGCAGTAAGTAGTTAAGTTTCAGGGTGATTAATGACCGAAATAGGAACATTCAGCGCATTAATCTGCCAAAATCAGCATACCAGGGTTCAAAGTTCTGTATAAAGCGTTAGAGAAAAGTAGCTTCCAGCAGTAAGAATCACATCTTTATTTTTTCCTCTTTTTTTTTTAGTGAATAGCAAGTGTACAAATTTAAAGTTGTAAGTTGTGAACACTGGAAAACTCAATTGTGATATATTCCGTAACCATCTTAGTAATATATGCTCGTGTTGCCATAGAATGAATGTAAGTGGCAGTTAAAATAACTGTGAAATTTTTCATCTTCTGATTTCTTAGCCAGATAACCCTTGGCAACTTGGGCCTCAGTAGGAATTCTCTATCAACTGCTTGGAGAACACTCATATCTATTTTTATAAATATATATACAAAGCCAGAGTTGTCATTTCTCTAACTTATTGTTCAGCTTGGCAGTTGCTTTGAGTTGATTCATAACACGATATAATGTATTTATGCAGTTAACTGTTAATTTCTAGGCATGTTACAAAGAGAGAGTCAGAGAATCATCGAATGGGCTGAGTTGGAAGGGACCCATCAGGATCATGGAGTCCAACTCCTGGCCCTGCCCAGACACCCCAAAATCCCACCCTGTGCCTGAGAGCGTTGTCTAAATGCTTCTTGAGATCAGACAGGCTTGGAGCCGTGACCACTTCCCTGGGGAGCCTCTTCAGTACCCCACCCCCTCTGGGAAAGGACTTTTTTCTGATCTCCCACCTCAACCTTCCCCAAGTCAGCCTCCTGCCATTTCCTCGGGTCCTGAAGTATGTATACATATATATATTTATATATATAGAGATATATATATATATGTATATATAAACCCCAAAATCACTATTCACTTTAAAGCTACCTGTACTGGGTTTGGGAGGTTTTTTTTTAATTTAGTGAAAAAAAATCGTTGATCACATCCACAGTTAGGGATTCTTACAGACCCTTCTCCATTTATTTTGATAATGCTACTCTTGTTGGAACAATGGGGAAGTTTAAATATTTAGTGTCAAAGTCCTGAAATGCAGTGAATGCGAAGTTGAATTAGTTTTAAAGGCTCTAAACAATTCCTGCAGCCAAACTGGAACAAAACAAGCCTGTTGGGTGGTTCATGGGTGTTTAGGGGAGACGTGTTCTGGGACGTTGAGGCAGCGTTGGGATCCAACAGCTTTGGCTGTTTGGAGGAGAAATTGAGAGGGAAAAGGGGCTGGTGCAGATGTGGCTCAGAATTCCCTGATCCAGTGTCAGTGACTTGCTTGTGCTGCAAGGACCTGAGTGGTGAAATGGAACTTTGTCATTGATCAGATGTGGGAAAACCCAACCAACTGTGGCTCCATCTTCCTCGTGGGCTGTGGGAAGGGGCTGCTCTGTGAGTCCTGGGGTGTTTCCAGCAGCAGCAGCAGCTCGTGCCTCTTGTGCAGGGGATGCAGGTCAGGCTGCAACTGTTGGCTTTTCCAACAGCATATCCAAACTCCTCTCAGCTTAGGGCACTTGGAATGATTGGAATGATTAATTTCACACCTGCATGCAAGGATTTCATGTGAGTGTTTCCCTTCCACCATTTCCAGCTGTGGTTTGGGTTTTGGTTTTTTTTTTTGGTTTTGTTTTTTTCCTTTCTATTCTTTTCTGTGCAGGGGGAAATTCCCAGTTGGATACAGAGGCTGTGAAACTGTGTTGGGGTGGGAGTTCTCCTCGGCACTGGGACCTGGCAGGGACTGGCTTTGCCTTTTCCTCTCGTGCTGGGCTGGGAGGGATGTTGTGTCTGTCTCAGCAATTTACCAGTTGGGCACGCTGGGGAAACTGGGACAGAGGGCTGGTTTGGAACCAGGCCCACAGCTCCTGGGTTCATGGGAGCTGCTCCCTGTCACCGGGCTCCAGGTGCTCTCCAAGTGCCCAGAGCTCTCCGTGTTCCCTCTGGGTGTACCCTCACGGGATACAAACTGTCCTGCTCTGCTGATGTTAAATACCAGGAGGTGCAAATCACACCTAACTTTCAGTTTTAGGAACTGTGACTTGTTTTCAGAGTTGTTGACTTCTGTTAGGGACAGAAATACACTTCCCAGTTCAGGTCTTCTCCAAATTACTGCGTGTGGAAAAGATTGGGGCACTCTCTCGTGCTTCTGCTGGGGAGTGAAAAGAAGAAATTCTTTGCATGTGATAGTAAAATTAAAAGTGCAAAAAGTTTTGTTTCTTTTGATTTCTAACATTAAGTTAGTTTTATAGTATCTTACATTCCTGCTCTTGTTGTTTTGTTGTTTTTTTTGTTTTTCTTTAATTAGCCTGGCACAGTATGATGGTGCAGTTTTAGCTGTAGGAAAAAAAAGTAACCCACTATTAACCAGAAGAGAAAGATGATACTGTGGCAGATCAGTAGCAAATAAGTGACTTAATCAATGCTTTACTGTAGTTTAATAGCTATGGCCTTACTACTTTGTCAATATCAGCTTAATTGTCTTGAAACTGTCTGCGATTTTTACTGTTCCCAGGTGAGTTTACCTGGGCTGAGATATCTGGTATGTACAGATGATATTTTAAATTTGTAAAATGCACCATTGTATTACAGATGATGCAACAGAAATGCACTTCGGGGGGAAATGGCTTCTGATGAGTTTTTTTGTAAATCCTTGATTACTACAGATATGCAATAGAGTTTTTGTTTCTAATTTTGATATTTCCTTCTGAAACGTAAGATTGTTGCCATTAATCTGAATGATTTATCATGCTCTTCTTTGCGTGTATATATTTCATATAGTCTGAGCTTCCTTTAGGATGGTACATAATTTTGGGTTGTTGTAGTATTTTAGTTGGCTCTTCTCTTCAGTGCCTTTAGCGCAGGCACTTCAAGAGGTTCATTGAGTCTGTTTTTAATGTACAGTTGGGAGGACTTGAAATGGAGTTAAAGCAACTTATTTCTGAAAAAAAAAATCCATCTGCAAACTAACCTGTAACAACTTTAAAATTTTATATTTAAGAACCAGATGTTTATTTTTATGGAACTTCAGTTATGGATACAGTTTCCAAAAAAAAATGCAACTTCAAATGTAAACAGACTGTGCATAAATGGGTTTTGTTCTAATTTTTATAGAATACAAAATATTCAGATAATATATTGAGCTCGAGTTACTACAGACATCTTGTTCCTCCCGGATGAATCCAGCTTCCCCTTGGCATTGACGATCTCTCTTCAAAGTGGTAGGAAAGGAGAAAAAAGCAACTTATCTGGCTTTTAGACTGTCTGTTCTGGTTTATTCCTGTTGTCAAAATGTCCAAAACAAAATTTGTGTAAAGTAGGTTCATGCTTTAAGTGTTCAAATGATAATACATGTATTTGTATTTGTTTTTGACATTGCCAAGGTGCTATGGGAAATTGAAATAACAGTTAGAAAAATAAAGCTGATTTAAAAGAGAAAAAAAACAAAAAAAAAAAAAAAAAAAACAAAAAAAAAAAAAAAAAAAAACCCTTAAACCACAATTCCCTGAGTTGTTACTTGTGTCCAGGGTGGAGGGTGAAATGTTTTTAGTGCAGGTGCTGGGAGGGTCCTGAGAATGGGGGTGGATGGGGGAACGGGAGCAGGAGCGGGACCAGGGCTGGGACCAGGGCTGGGACCAGGGCCGGGCATCAGGAGCAGAACCGGGCCTTGGGAATAGAACTAGGACTGGGGATGGGAGTGGAATGGGTCCCGGGACAAGGGATTAAGGGATTGGAATCGGAACCGGGAACAGAACCAAGACTGGCAATGGGGCCTGGCAGCAGGATCAGGACAGAGCGGGCCGGTGGCAGAGCTGGGACCGAGGGTCGGGAGCAGAACCAGAACTGGGGATGGGGATCGGGAGCGGGCCCAGGCCTGGGAGCCGAACCGGCACCGGGATCAGGCGCGGGGCCGGGAGCAGAACGGGCACCGTGATCGGTCCCCGGACCGGGAGCAGAACGGGCACCGGGATCGGTCCCCGGACCGGGAGCAGAACCGGCACCGGGATTAGGCGCGGGGCCGGGAGCAGAACGGGCACCGGGACCGGGCGCGGGGCGGCTGCAGCGCGGGGCGGGGCCGCGCGGGGGCGCAGCGGGGCTCGGGGCGCGCGCGCCGCGCGGTCACGTGCCGGCGGCGCCGGGCTCAGCCATGGCGGAGGCTGCGGCCGCTCCCGCTCCCCCCGCGCCCCGCGGCCGCTGAGCCCCGCCGGACCCGCGCCCGGACCCCGCCCGCCGCCATGGCCGAGCCCGCGGCCGTGTCCTCGCTGCCCCGCGAGGTCCGCGAGCAGCTGGCCGAGCTGGAGCTGGAGCTCTCGGAAGGTGAGTGAGGAGCGCCCGGAGCCCGGCAGGCCGGCCCGGCCCTGCCTGCGGGGCGCCGCGGAGCCTCCGTGTGAGGGGCCGGGGGTGCCGGGGTGCCAGAGGGGCTTCGGGGTGGCGGGGGTGCGAGGAACGAGGCTCCGGGGTCTGTGTGAGAGGACCGGGGGAGGAGGGAAGGACCCGGCCGGGGCTGTGTCTGAGGGCAAGGAGCGCTGGGAGCATCCTCTGTGCGGGGCACCCCGAGGAAAGCCGGGGAGAACCCCCGGAGGGGCCCTCACCTGCCGGGGATGGTGACCTGACCCCCCCTCCCTCCCTCGGGAGTGTTTTTTTCCTTGTGGCCTCTTTTCCGTAGCTCCCGAGCCGAGGATGCGGAGTGGGAGTGAGAGACCCCGGGACGGGCAGTTCTGGGCCGGGGGAGTCGCAGGAACTTCGGGCACAATAATGACGGCAAAGCTTGTGTTATTCCCACTTTCTGAATAAGTTCTTTTGCCATAATCCGTTCAGAGCATGCGCTTTTCGCTGGGGTGGTTTTTTTTTTTTGTTGTTGTTGTTTCCTTTTTTGCATGGGTTTGTCTTTGTTCCCCAGCGTTTAAAATGCTGCTCTCGGTACAGCTTTGCTGTGAATCTCCCTTGTGAAGCCGGAGGGCGAGGGATGAAGCTGAGGCGGAGGGGGAAGGTTGCAGAGCAGGTAGCTCAGATTTGCATAATTTAAATTTTCCTCCCCCCCATCAGGGTACAGAACTTGATGCCAAAATCAGTGGCTTCTCAGGAGGGTTCCCTGCATGAGCGGAATAACCAGAGAATCAGAATATCCCGAGTCCCAAGGGACCCTACAAGGATCATCCGTGTCTCTCTTAGCATTAAAAATTAAGAAAAATCAAGTTGCAGGCACATCTTGCTCTGTTTATCCCAGAGCCAACAGTGCATAAAAGAGACTTATTGACTATTTGGAGATCAGGAATTCACAACCAGGGTGAGCTGGGGGCTGCCAGCCCCCGCTGCCCACACTGGCACTCAAAGCTTTGCCAGCAGAAAAGGCCATGGCACTGCTTTCCCAACACAGCCAAACCCCTGATGTTGGCTGCCTGGGGCTTTTGTTAGCTCTTTTCCAGATAAACTTTCTGCAGACATTTAACTAAAGTGATAAAACTTTATCTAGTGTTTGCTTTTGGGGACTCCGCGATAACAAAGAATGAGGAATGGTGGTGTTGCTCAAAACGTAACATTAAATAGATTTTTAAAGAATTCATTAAAGTTTTAAGCGTTTGCTTGGATTTTCTGAGGTTTGTTTCTTGTGGCACTGAAAGCCCGTTATGATTTGACCCTGTGATAGATTGTACTGCAATTTTAAAAATAAATGAACTCTGTTGCTGGACTGGCTGCTGTGACATCCCACTAATCTTTAACGAGCTGCTCCAATAGCTTCAACTTTGGTGCTACAGAGTGAAGTTTTGTGGGTTATGTAAGTAATTCTCTAAATATTAAATCCACTGCCCCTTTGTGGGTTTAATACTTGGATTTCTTAAAATGCATATCAGGGATTTGTTTGTGCAAATCACTTTTTCCTGTCAAAAAACCCACGAGTACAGAGAATTCTGGGTGACTGTGTCCCCAAACTCTTGGGAACATATTTCAGGGGATGTTGTTGCTGAGATAACTGAGCTGTGGGAAGGGGGAGTGAGGTAATGTCATTGTGGAGTTCTTGAAAAATACGCCCTAGTTTGAGGCTTAAGCTGAGGGATTTTGAGGCCTGTGTGTGCATTGTTCAGCTGAATATAACCATGGGCTGTTGACAGTAAACAATATTGAATAGAAGCATTTTATTAAAAATGGCAGCAGGGCTCCATGTGCCACTGCTCAGTTGTTGCTCAGATAAGAACACTTGATCCTTTTTTTGCCACCCCCTTGTTGCAGCTTCGATTGTCTCTGACTGTTGACTGTGTGGATATTTCTGTCAGGTTTTTTGCATAGGAACATGTCATTTTTGGGAGAGGAGAGGAGCTGCAGCTGCTGGGAGTAGCCCAGGGTCCCTGACAGCAGGAGCTGGAGATGGCTCTGTCCTTCATGGACGGTGTGACAGTGGGGAGTACCTGGCTCCAGGGGCTGGGAGCACAAACATTTTGTGTGCTGAGCCTTGCAGTGAATTCCATCCAGGCTTTTGCTACTACTAACCACCACAGAGTAGAGAATTTATAACAAAACAGGGGGAAATATAGTATTCAAACCTTATCTGGCGTTGTGGTTGTGAAAGGTGCTGTGTCAGCAAGCAGGATGCAAAGTGGAGCAGGGTTACTTTAACGTATGCTGGAAATAGAAATCAGAGTTTGCAATGGTGAGCCATGAGAGTTTCTTAAGGAGCAATCTGTGCAGACAGAGCAACAGGACTAATTATACCCCTGGATTATTCCTTTCTGAGCCTTGTGGTCAGTGCAGAAGTAACACTCATCCCATCCCTGGGTGCAGTGGAAATGTCTGAGCAAAGGAGTGGGACGTGTTTCAGAAAGCATTAATTGTTCATTAATCAACAGAAATGGCATCTTACTCTATGTCTTGGGCCTTGGCGATGGATTTGAGACCAACTCATTCATTTCTCAGTATGCATAAGAATTCATTGTCTTCTGTCAATGTGAAGAGCATTTAAACCTGAGTCTAAACTTAGGGAGAGCTTCCATTCCCCCACAGAAGGGATCGAAGGGATCGGTGTTGATACCTCTGAGGAAGAATGTTCAAGTAACAATATATCAGCTGAGAATTGGGTCATGGAGCTGTGGGAGACCTGGAACCTGCTCATTACTCATGTTTTCCTTCTTTTTTCACTTTTGGGATATTTTTCTTTCTGGTGCTTTTCTTCATCTGTCAGTAACACCCACATTATGCATCACTAATGATGGGAAGGGCTGTCTTTGTATTTACATCTGTTTCTGTTTGATGAGTGAAAGTGCTGGGGATATTAACTTTATTTAACTTTAACTTTCCCCCCGTTTTCACACCTCCGTGAGTGTGGCAGCTCAGTCTCACCTTTGGCTTGAGCTGCAGCCCTGAGTGAAGGTGACTTCAGATCCACCACATGATGCTGTTCCTTAGAATGCTCTCAGTGTGTGCTGAAGGGTGCCCAGAACAACGTAAATGTCTGAATTCATCTCATACTCGGTGAAAAAATGTTAATATTGAAGCACTTCACCACTGGGCTTGGGTGTTTTTACACCTTGGGTGAAACATTCCAGCAGCTCCTCTCACATCAACCTCATCCCAGCTGTTAATGGAACTGGGAAGCTCTGGAATATCCAGACTCAAAGGCTCTAATTAGGCACGTTGAGAGGATTTGTTCCACACAGGGCACGTCAGTGTCTGCTCTACTGCCTGTGTGGGGAATGTGCTCTCCTGGAGGAGAGAGCTCTGGCTGGGACAGCAGGGCAGCCCCACTGCAGGGCCCAGCCTGGCTCTGCAGGGGTTAAACACCCACATAAGGAGCTGCTTTGGCTGCTGGGGTTTGTGTCACTGCGGTTTCTGCCTTGCCTGGTGTTTCTGACTAGTAAAGGGGTGCCAGTGGAGAGAACCCCAGCTGGAGGTACCCAGCTATCCAGGGAAGGACAGGGAATTCCACCTCGTAGTAAGGAGGAGCTCCTATGAGCAGCTCAGACCTTGGAGGTCATTTCAGCCACTTCTGGGCTCTGTGACAGGGTTACTCCCTCCTACCTAGTGGGCAGAAGGAGCTGCTTTCTGTTTACTTTCCTAGCTAAACACACGTTTACTGTCTGGTTTGTGATTTGGGTGGGTGTTTCTGTGAATGGCTCCGTGCACCTGGGTTTGTTCCTTTTAAAGCTGATTGTGTCTCACTGGAGAGCTGAGGCTCTGTCTGCAGAGCAAAGCTTTGTGTGAGGATTTTCAAAGGAAACAGAAGGATGGTGGCATGTATGGAAAAAGGAGTATCAGCAAAATGGTTTTAACTCAGGACTAAGGCCAGCCAAATAGGATAGAACCTTACTGGAAGAAAACATGTTGACTCAAGCAAGTGGGTAGAGCCTTTATTTTGTTTGGCTTGAAAATTTCTTACAGAATCAGGGTATTTCTCTGATCTTTTAAAAATTGTGTGTTTCAGGTTGCAATCTTTGATTGCCAGGCGCCTGTCAAAGTAGGTGAGGGCCTTTTTTATAGATTTAGCAGCTGAAGCACAGAATTTAAATTACAGAGTCAAAGGAAGTAATTGTCTGAGTAGGGACTGGCTGTGTGGATTGTGCTGAGTGAGCAGAAGTGTTTCACTTCAGTTTCTTCCCCCACTCAGGGAGGAACTGTGGGCAAAGCACAGAAAAGGTTGAAGAAGAGCTTTATAAACATGAGCAAGTTGGATCTGATCAGCCTGTAGCTAACAGGACTTACAGGTGGTTTTTGTGCATTTATGCAGCATCTCACCCACAAGTCTTGCATTAGGCAAAACCAGCACTGGGAAAGCTTTAATGTTGCTTCCTTAATTTACCTGCAGGACTGGCAGCAGATGGGTCCCAAATCTGCTGAGAAATCTGTGCAGGGCTTTGACGCAGTCTCTGTGTGCAGGTACAGTCTGAAAGCTTTGAGATGCCTAAAACCCTCCTGGAGCTGTCGCAGGGAGCTGGCTGTGCTCACCCAGGGATCGTCAGGTTGGCTCTACAAAGATCCCAATAAAGATCCCTCATCTGCTTTCACTGTGGATGAAATTGTATTTTCTTGAGCTTCACAGCCCAGGAAAAAGTGATGTAAGCACGGAGCACATGGATTCCGTGCAGTGTCTGTGGCACAGGAAAAGGAAATCCAGCTCCAGTCGTGACCAAGACGAGCAAAGTACCAGATCTATCACCAGTGCAGCAAACAGAAGGTCCACAAGATGATCACAGATTTCTGCTCTGCAGATGGTCAAAGCAGAATGATTTAAGTGATTAATGGTTTGGAGAGAGGGAGTTAAACACAAATACTGGATGAAATATTTTGGCTACTGTGAGTGGGAGTTGGTTTTACTGTTGGTGCATGATTGAAGCATGTAAACATAGGGAAGGGGAGGAAGGTTTTTGGAGCATCCAGACTGGAATAATAAAAAATACCCAGGAAGGTTAAAGAATGTGCATATTTTTGCGTTGTCCCTTTTATACTTAGGAAATGAGGAGCGAGTTTGGGGCTCTTTTGAAGGGCTGCAGCTCTGACCCTTTGCCTTGGGGAGAGGAGGAAATTAGAGGCTTTAAAGAGAGTCCTGCGCCTCCTCCCTGGTTGCTCCTGTGAAGCTTTGCTGGAGTTAGAACCAGTTTCCTCAGCTGGGTGAAGGGGACATCTGCTAGCAGTGGTTCCAGTGGGGATTTTATGAGTGTTAGTGTTCCAGGATGGGTGATGTTTGCCATTTCAGCTGGGTGCCCAGGCTGGCAGTGTTCACCAGACCTGCTGGCCTGGCACAGCTGCGCTAAAGCCGCATTTGGAGTTTGCTGTGGTGTCCTAGATAACTGATCTCCGGTTTGCTATTTTAAATGCTGTAGCATGAAATATTGAGTAGGAAATGTGATGGGTGGCAGTGGAGCTGCACAGAGCTGCTGCCCTTCCCAACATGCAGCAATCCTTGGCGCTCCACAGGGAAGGGCACGTGGAGCACCCCCCGTGTTTCTGGCTCACTGGTGATGTTGTGGAAAGGGTGATGGTTCCTTCCTGATTCCCTCTCTCTGATTAGTGTTTGTCATGAAGTTTTCTGTTCACTGGATTTATCGTGTTTATTCAGTGGCAAGTTTCAGGAGCTAAAGAGTGAACTCATGGTGAGCATTCCCGAGGGATGGGCAGAAGCTGGAGAGTTCCTGTTTGCATTTCTTTCAAATACAATGTGCAGATAATTTCTTAGGATGGTTTTCTTTAAGCCATGTGTCTCAGTTATAAAAAGCATTTCCTGAATCTCTCAGTGAGTTGCTCAGTTGCTTTTTTGGACATGGATTCACAGAGAGAGGAATTGAAGCATTTCTCTCTGTTGAGGCTGATTCAATCCATTATTTTTTTGGAGAGCTTGTGAAATCAGGGACGAGTCATCAGACCAGGATGTCTCATTCTATTAATTAGAATGGAAGACTCTTACATTTGCACCATGTGCAAGGAAACAGTGATTTAGAGCTAACGGATGCTCTGCAGGCAGCAGCATTCCATCTGCTGCACAAATTTTCCCATTGCATTTCGTGAAAAGCCTTGGGAGAAGCCTCACACCTGTATTTCTCATCTTGAATCATGTACTGGGTTGTTAGTCTTGCCTGATATTTGGAGTAAAATGCTTGTTTCCATCAGTTTGTGTTCTTTTCAAACTTCAAAGCCCAGAGTTTGTGACACACCACTTGGAGTAAACATAGGCAGGACGTATGTTTAAGTTACACTGAGTTTATACCAAAGATAGTAAAGTAATAGTAACATAACTTTCCTTGCTGTGAGCAATCACCTTGTTTTATTTAGTGTAACTTAAGCTGATAAAAAGAAAAAGGAAATAAAAAAACGCTTAAAAGTTTTAGCACTTCTCTGCCAACATAAACTCTTTCTAATTCTTGTTGACTTGAGAATTGCTGATGCAAACTAGGTCTTCCTGCCCTCTGAATTCCACAGGGATGGGAGCCCACAGAGCCTACAGGGCATCCATTAATACATTTTATGGACCAGGATTCCAGTTCCTGCCTGAGTGATCGGCTGACGGAGCCTCTCGGAATTGTTCCCCAGGAGTCGGGCAACCTGCTTTCACCAGCTCCATGTCCCTAGGGAGCAAAAACAACCAGGAGAATTGTATCCCTGCCTGATAAAATTAGGTCTTCTGTAATCTCCCTCGGAACAGCCGGATGGCTGGCTGCCTTGAAAAACATATGTTTTAATGCAGGAATAATGCATTCCATTTAGGATGGCTGTAGCCGTGGGAGCTGGGTGACTGAGTGCATGGAGAGCTCCCGTTTTGCCTCTGGGATCAGGACTAATGTCAAACATCAGGTCTAAAGTGCAGCAGTGGAAAAGAATTGTTTGGGATGTTTTTCCTGTCTTTTGCTCTTAGGAGGGATGTTGTTCCTGTGGCTTAGTCCTAAAGGAGTTGGACAAGTGAGCCTTTTATTGGAGATAAACTGCAAAGATGAGTCAGTGTTTGTATTCCTGGATTTCCGCTCACTGCATTAAGAAATTTACTTGGGAATAGCAGCTCTGGTGTTCCTCTAATACAGGTTTATAATTCATTTCTCTGAGAGCAGCACAGGTAACTTGTGGAGGAAATTCTGCTTTATCCCTTTCCCAGAGGGGAACACCTAACACACACCCGATGCTGTGTGTATAGGACAAGCCAGGGGAGATTTTGGAAGTGCTAGGTTTGGAATGTACAAGCAAAGTAAGTTCTGATGGCCATAAATTGGAAGGATGTGATCCAAGAGGGAGTGATACAGGGAGTGATGCTGGAAGATTTGGTTTCAGGCCCTGTCCCTGTGTGTGATTCCAGAAAGGGCTGTCAGGTGAGGACGTGCTTGAAGGAGGTTTGTGTTTCCTTTAATGCATCAGCTCTTCAGTTTGGGTGCTAATTAACCTACGAGGAGCCATTTCAGTTTGAAGCACCTTTTCTGGAAATGCTGTGATTTGCTCCCAGAGAGCAGCAGCAGCAGCACGGTACATCAGGGGTGGCCTCATGTACCTGCCTGCTTTGCCTGCTGCTTGCATCTCTAGCATCAACTTGCCCTGTCATTTTAAGTGTGCACTTCTCTGTGATCCCAGAGAGGAGCTGACCAGCCAAAAGAAGCCCCGAGGAGAGGAAGGAGGCTTTGAAGTTTTGTGCTCCCTTTCTAGCAAGAGGTAAGAGCAGAGTTAACAGTTGTCCAAGGTCACTATGGGCCATTCCTGCTCTGACATTCTGCTCACAATGTGCATTGTCACTGGGGCGAGGACAAGCAGAGTTCCTCCAAGGAGCTGGGAAGTGACATGGCAAATTCCAGGCTGTGATTATTCGCCATGTGATGGAGAGTGGGGTCAGGGAGTCAGGTGATGAGAGCTGGAGATAAAAGTCCCTGATCCTCTGAGGTGCTGGTAGAGAATAAACAGATCTGCAGTTATTAAACTGTGCAGCCTTTTTTCCCCCCCTTAATTGAATACAAGTGGAAAATGCCTATTAAAGGTGCTCCATTTCTGGCATTCAGGAGATTGCTGGGTGTCCCATGGGGTGCTGGAGCAAGGTCCTGATGGCATCTGCAGGGCTGCTCGTGGTGTGTGATGAGGAAAGGCGAGAAGTTCGTTTCAGATGTGCTGCATCTCCAGGCTGGAGAGAAGCACCTCTGCTCTCAGGAGCTGCACCCCAGGTTTCAGAACAAAGCCCTCGGCAGCAGCGTTGGCTCAGGCTGCTCTCACCTCTTGGCACCTCGCTCTTTCCATCTCGGGGAGCTCAGGTGCCGTGGCTCCACTGAAAGCTGTGAACTTTGGCAAACTGGAGAGGGCACGGGATGAAACTTTTAGGAATCTAAGCTGTATTTCTTAAGAAAATATACCAAACTTTTCACTGCGTTTCATGAGCAGTGAAAGAACCAAATTATAAAAAATTTTGAGACAGTTTTTTTGGGCTTTTGTGTCAATCCTGGCAAAATACTGAACATGAGACTGAAGCCCCTTGTGTTACAAAAAGGAGATCTCTGAATAGTCAAGTGCTCAAGTGTAAATGTTTTTGAGACTGAGACCTGTGTTTATTCTTAGGGCAGAAACTTTAAGTGATCCCTTGTGGATTAAAAAAAGAACAATTCTTATTGTAACTGGAATGAAAACCTCCATTCTTACGCAATTTGGGGTTGGAAATTGCCGCAGTGAAAAGGGGGAAGTATTGTTATTTTGAGTTCCCAGGCAGGAAGGGGGGGAGATGCACAGGGTGAGGTGAGCAGCTCGGACACAGAGCAGGGCACATCAGACCCTCTGTGGCTGAGGGGATGTTGTCACTCACGCTGTGACATGTGCAGTGTGATTAGCAGGGAGTGGATGCCTCACCGTGCTGCGTGTTCAGGAAGCTTTTCCGTGATGGTGATGGTCAGGTTTGGTTGAAGATGATATCAACCCACTGCATTTGTGAGATTTCTCCTCTCTGCTTTAAATTTTCGAGTCCTTCTTGAAGATGTCCTGATTTTAAAAAGTCATGTGGTGCAGAAAGAAGTCAATTACTGAGTCCCAAATAGGGAGAATTGTGGATGAAGGCGAAGCAAATGAGTCAGATATAAATAATCCTATTCTGTCTTGGCTGCAGCCACACCTAGAAACCTTGAGCAAACATTTCTGTGTAGTTATTCCTGTGTTTGATACACTTTACTTGTTAAGTCCTGTTTTAAATTGCAGCATGTAAAAATTGTGTAGGGCCAGTTGCCATTAATGTTGAAGGATTTTGGGAGCATTGTTTTAGGCATTTTGACCAGAAGCACAGAGACCTGAGTTAATTTGCTCTCTTATTTCCCCAAAATCAGAAAAATCTATAACCTTGGAGCTGGTGTTGCCTTGCAAGGCTTTCAAGGCAGTTCTTTTTGCAGTAGGCCTTCAGAAAAATCTCTGGCAAGAGCAAACAGGAAGCTGTAATTACCCTTTGCCTTTTGTGTATCAAATCCTTGTTCATTGGACAGAGCTTTGGTAAAACACTTTCAGAAGTAGCTGCTTGTAGCATGGAAGCTGTAAGGAAAAGCATTTGGATCCAGCTAAGTCATACCTGATGTTCCTGTGATTCCTGTCCTGTGTCTTAGGGGGTAATTACTCACCTCGTGGTGTGGGTCTCCTCTCTTTTAATGGTGGATAAGCTGATTTTTAATAAATCTGAACAAAGCTGTTTTTGCAGGTGTGACTTCAGGAAAAAAAGCATATTTGGACCTTTCTCCTCCCTGATTCCAATTCCTCTGTTGTAGCTCCTGTACAGGGGGGCCTGAAATGTCCCTGTTACCTGCTGCTGCTGCTGATTCCAAGGAGTTAGTACCAGAGGTCAAAGTTTGGATTTTGGTTCTTGTCCAAACACATTCTGTTTGCTTTGCACTGTTCTCCTGTACTGCCTGCTCTCCTTTGGGCTTTCTCTTGGGAAATGGGATCCTCTGGCTCAAGAGGGTTGCAGGGGTTTGTCCTACACAGCACAATCCTTCCCTGCAGGATTCCCATTCCTGCAGGGATCCTGTTCACTTCCCTGTGATGATTCCTGGGGTTGAACCCAGTGGGAAAAGACAGATGGAAATCAAGGTTCACGTACTGGAAACTCTCAGGGATGTATTTATGGAGGCTCACACTCATCAACGTTGAGTCTGCAGCAAAGGTGATGTTTTCTCTTTCTCACCTTCCAGATATTTAATTGGATTCAGCAATGCACAGGGGAGGGAGACACAAAATAAGGGGATGATGGTCATTAAAAAGTTCTCCAGGATGCCAGAACTTGGCATCTTCTCCTAGAAAAGTAATTACTTGTTAATGTTCTCTTGTTTAAAATGACAGAAGACCTTCCTGGGAATGTTTAAAATGACAGACTGAGTGAAATGGTGTGAGCACAGAGATGAACACAGAGCACTGCAGGCTCCTCTTCCAGCAGATGATTTGGGCAGAAGGATGGAAGGAGAGAGTTGGCTAGAGAACTGGAGAAGGGGAAAATAGTCTTCTCTGAGAGCTGAGGCTTCAGGTTGTGGAGGATCTGACCCTGGTGCAGCCAGGAGTGTGTGCGTGGCTTTCTGGTGCTCCCAACCTGCAGTGGCAACCTTGGGGCTGTGCTGGTGCAGATGCTCCTGGCTTTGGATGCAGGTGCAAAGAAATTCACAGTATTGCAAGTGGAATCCTTGACACCATGAGAGCAGTCTGTAAAATAGTCCAAGAAAGGGAGAAGGAAAGGAACTAGCGAAGTAGCGAAACCTGGGAAATGTCAGAGCTGGTTTTTCTATAATTCTGCTGTCAGGAAGAGCTATTTCAGAACAGTTTTCTGTGGGTGAAGTGTGACAAGAAGTCCCCAAGAGGTACTGTCACACTGGGGTAAGCTGCAGTCGTTGGATTGTTTCCACCATTCAGACAGAACGTTTGAAGCTGTTTCATGGATTCTCAGTTGAAAGGTGCATTTCTGCTCCTTCAGCACATTCTGCCCCGAGCAGTTGCAGACAGATCTGTCTTAACTCACTAAACCAGTTAATGGTGGAGCTCTGAGCATGTTGTCTGCTGTCTCCTGTGACATTGTGTTGGGCCTGCCAACAAGAGGACTGTGCTGGCTGTTCCAGGGAGTTCCCTCGCCGAGGGGAAAAGCTGACTTGGGTTTCCTGTGCTGTCCTTTGCCTCTGATTGTGCAGGGTGTGAATTCAAAGCCACCCCTCCTTATCTGTGGATGGAAGCACATCTGAAGAGGAAGAAGGCAGCAAGGCTGGGCAATGTGCCAATTGCTCCAAGCCTTTGTTAGAGACTAAAGAAACCTGAGTCCGTTTAGGCACTGCTGCATCCCCAGGGCCTTCCTTGGCCTCTCTGGGAGGGAGGTGAGGGCTTGGAAGTGATCACACACTTCTGCATGGCAGTGTCCATTAGCTCTCGGGGCCCTGGTGGTGTTTGAATTCAAAGATCTTGTGTTGAATTCTCAGGATTTTCCTCCTGTGGGTCTGACAGGAGAGCACTGACCCCATCCATTGAAACCAGACCATGGGGAAGCATCTTCTGCATGGAGCTGGTCCCCTCTGGGACATCTGTGCCCAGCTGTGGCTTCCCTCTGCTCCCAGGGCAGGACTGGTCAGGCTGCCTTAGCTCTGGGTTAGCTGCCTCTGGGATGTACTGGTTTCTCCATGTGATAAATTCCTCATTCTCAGCTTGCTGCATGCAGAAGTAAAAAGGAGAGACAAGCTCAAGTATCAAAATAAACGTCAATTTTAAACAAATGCAACCAAGCAAATTTAAAATGGGCAAGATTTCATGTTCGGATCTTTACTGTTCCTTTCCCTCTGCATGAAAAGAAGATTTTGGAGTGATTTATGGCTGTCATGCCAGGCTTCTCGGCACTGTCTGTCAGTTGAGCAGTTGATTTTGACAAGCTGCACTTCTGGGCCAGGGTTTTTTTTTTTTTTGTTCCTACTTTTAGAGCTTTTAACATGAAATATTCAATCATGCCCTGTGCACAGCACAACTGATTCAGGTATCACACTTCAGAGAGCTGTGACCACAGTGTTGGGTCATGGGCACATCCTGCATTTGTGGCTTCTGTGTGGCTGTGTATTTTCATGGAATTGGGGGCCACCTGCCTGTGACCTGGCAGTCCTAGGAGGAATTTTGTTGTGTCTTCCTCCAGCAGAATTGGGGTTAGAGGAAACAGCTCTCTAGAGTTTCCTGGGTCCATCTGAGGTACTGCAGCCTGCAGGTGTTTTTATGGATGTTCAGGCTGGCTGTCACTGCAGGTCAGCGCTGTGTTCAGTAGGAAGATCTCAGCTGGGATTCTCCAAGGAATTACTTTTGTTTCCGTGTTTTTTATACAGTTCCGTGTTGTGCTTGTAGAATCCCAGAGCTAAGAAAGAAATAATCCTGTGCAAGCAATGTTGGAGAGAAGTGGTTGTTTTATTTCCCAAACATCATCATTTCTCTTGAGAGACTGTTACGTGGCGTGGCATGAATTTTACTTCTGTGAAACACAGGGAGTCAGCAGAGAAGTCTTGGAGAACAAATTGGAGGGCAAGGATCCAACCCGGAGCTATGTCCGCAGTCCTTCTCTTTCAGAGATTTTTGCTTAATTGCAGATTTTCTATTTGGTAGTTAATCCTTTAGTTTCTCTTTCTTGGCAGAATGTCTCGTCTTAAATTATTACTGTCAACACGTCCTTAGCCCTTCCTGCCCCTCCACCCCCTAATTGTGAGTGCTGTCTATGGTGCTTTGCTTTGCTGTAAAAGGCTGTGGTGTTTGCAGCTGAAAGCAAAGCCTGCTGTGAATTTCATATTTTATCCAAAAGACACAAGCAGCTCCCCATTAATATTATTACATTGACACCCTGGTTTTATAAACAGTGGAATGTTCTGTGGAATGGTTGTTATCCTGTGATTATGGCTCCATTAGGCACAGAAACAGATGGTTCCTGTCCAAGTACTTTTTATGTTGTCATTTCTAGCAGGAATAAAAGGGAATGTTGAATTTTCATCTCTTCAGTGGTGAAGCTGAAAAGGTCACGTAGGCTGTGGTCGAGGAGCTCGTATTAAAGTGAGGTTGAGAGATCAAGCAGGAGGTGAAGTGGATTCATGGAATGGTTTTGGAAGGGGCCTTAAAGCTCATCTCATTCCACCCTGCTGCCATGGGCACCTTCCACTCTCCCTGGTTGCTCCAAGGCCTGTCCAGACTGGCCTTGAACGCTTCCAGGGTTGGGGAATGGTGTGGAATAGACTGGAGCAAGACAGAGCACGTGGACGCTGGAATGGGTTGTAGGTCAGTGGAGCAAGGCTGCAATTAGGGTGATCCTCAGATGGACAAACCACCAGGTTGTGTAGGATCCCCAGGTTTGGAAGAGGTGGGGCTCCTGCAGTGATGGAGAGGGAAGGGCCTGGAAAGTCCCTGCCTTCCTTAGCAGCCTGAACAGAGGTGGAATTGGGCCACAGATGTCCAGGAACTCTGCCAGGGTCCCATGTGGAGCTGAAGCAGCAGCTTTGCCCTGGGCACCTGTGTCCATCCGTGGCCTCCATGCTGCCTTTTTCATCAGGGGTGAAGTGGAACTGAGCACCTCAGGGTCCCCACAAATGACTGACAAGTCTAATTCCATACCCTCTGCAATTCTTACCTTGCTTTTTCAGGTCATGCATTTGTTTTGTCTCTTTTTTTGTAGGTTTGGGGTTTTTCTTGGGTATTTTAGAGTTGTGTATTAAATTCTGCTCTGTCCATGCCTAGAGAGAATTTAGCTGGCAGGATTTTTTCCTGTTGTGAGAACCAGAGAGTTCAAAGCTGGGCTTCTGTTTTCAGTGAGTAAGTTGGAGGATTTACCTGTCTTTTTGCATAGTAATAAACCCAAGCTAATTCTGTAGCATTAAGTGCTAATGAGAAATAAAGGCAATCAAGTTTAGTTTGTTATTGAAAGTAATTCTGCTTCCACCTTGGAGAGACAATGGCCATTGCTGAGAGAAACTGCACAGTCACCTTTGCTTAGAATTTAATGCAGAATGGAAAATTAAAATATGATCTCACTCTCATTAAAATTAAGTAATTGATGTCATCATTCAATTACAAGATTTTTTAGGAGCTTTCGACAAATCTTTTCGGGTTGTTATTAAAACCTGACCAACCAGGGATCCTTAAATTGGAGGAAATGGGGGTAGTTCTCTGTTAGGTAGCAGAGAGGTAAGGGAGCATCTCAGGAAAATCCCCGAGTGGCAAACTCAGCCCTGAACTCCCAAAGGCAGGGTCCTTCTTCGTGGAGATTCCAGCTCAGGAAATCTTTCATCTCTTGCTCTGGGCTACAGAGCTGGAGTGGTGAAGGAGACTCGGAGTTTCGTGCTGGCTTCATCATTTTCAGAGTATGAATATTTAATTTAGGCTTCTTAAGGCTTTTAGCAGATTTATCAGGCTGCTTCCTGTGGTGGTGTATGTGAGGACAACTGGAGAAAACATTTGGATTCGCTTACAGTATGGAAGTAGGGTTATTTGTTTTGATTTATTACTGAAATACTTTTAAGAAGCTCATCTTGTTCTGTGAGTAACTTCCCCATAATCTTAAGCAGAAAACAGAACCAACAGTTCTTACTTTTCCAGTGCCAAGCAGTGTTTTGGTGACAGTGTCCAGCTTTTACTTGGTTAGGGCTGAAATCTGTTCATCCTGCTATTATGTGGTTAGAAGTTTATATAAATATTTCATCATTTTGGACCCGTTTTTACACTAAGTTTGATCTTGGAGGGATTGCACCTTGTTAGTGCAAATACACCATGGATTTTTTGCCTGCTATTAGGCATAAAGTTCTTTCTTTTCCAAATTCATGATATTCTGGTCAAGTGAACAGTGCAGGACAGGTCTGGTTGCCTTTCAGCACGTGAGAGCCCCTTTTGTTTGCGTTCTTTTAGTTTTTGTCAAGTTGCTGACTGTGTGCCCTTAAATAATCCTGCTGATTTCTCCATACTTCCTTCCCCCTACAAGCAAGACATTTGAGAAATCAGTTTATTTAAATTGGAAGAGGAGATATTGCACCCTGAGACAGGCAACGGGAAGAAAATTCTCTGTGGATTTGGATATAGCTGGTGAATAAGATCTTTTTTACTTTTGGGCCTGTTTATTTTGGTTCAAGGTCCACTGGTGTCAGTGTGGAAGGGATATATGTCCTCCTAGTTTTGTAAAAATATGTTTTGACCATGAGGTGCTGATAGAAAGCAAGAAAATTCCATGTGTGAGGATGTTTGTGATTGGAACAGCAGAAATATTGGGGTGATATCACAATATCCTGCGTAACAAGGGCAGTAAATTGGCTGTTCCTTCTCTTTATGGTAATGGGTATTTTTTCCTATTTAAAAAGGCCATTTTGCAGCAAAAACGGAATGTCATTCATTTTAAAGAACTATTAATGTGCTTTATTAATTAGGGTATGCTGAGAGAAAAGTCTCTTCTCCCCTGCAGCAGCTGAGTTCAGTGACTTTGGGGTGGATTTGGGTTCTCTTTTCTCTCGAGTTTGGCTCGTTATTTTGATCTTCCACGCAGCTTAAAGGCTTTCACATGAGCAGGATCTTGCCACATCCTGCTCTGCAGCAGGAACAAAGCTCTGCTGGAGCAGACGTTGACTCTGCCCAAAGAGCCCTGAACAGAAGTCGCCTCTCGCGTGATCCTTCTTGTAAAGAGCGTTGCAGCTGACAGGATAATGGGGTTTTTTAGGCCTGCTGGTGATGTGCCAACAGGGTTTCCTTAGCAGTGCCATTCTTTAAGGAGCTGTGGATGCTGATGTAAACACAACTGAAGGCTTCACACAGCCCGGACCGAGCGCAGGGCCTGGAATCTGCTGCTCATGCCATGCTGTGCAGGACATTTTTCTTCTGCTCTGTCTATTTAAATCTGCTTTCCCAGGCTCGTAGCCAGCTTGAATGGTTTGTTGTGCTGTTGAGTGCAGGAAAGCTGGCCTGGTGGCTGTGTGGAGGAGCTGTCCTGCTCCATGGGCAGCCTCCCTTTCCCAGGATACAGAATCCTCTTTGGGATGGGGGTGTGCAGAGCAGGTTTAAGGCTCTTGAACAAGGTGTTTTGGTTCCCACTAGTCAGGCTTGAAGGGAATGAGTAGGAAACCTGTGTGTGCTCCTGGAGCTGCTGCTGCCTCTGTCAGGAACGCGTTGGGAATTTGGTGGGAGTCTCCGCCAGTCAAATTACAGGTGTTGCACACTAATTGGAGGCTGGTAAAAGTTTAATAATTGTATTGCTTCGCCTTTAAGTAGTGGGATCCTGCTCTGGTGACTAATCCTGTTTAATAGTGACTGTCCTCGAGTGAGCACTTGGGAGTGCAGTGACTTGGGGCTCTGTTCCAGATTTTGGTGCTTTGGGAGAAAAAATGTATTTTATTCTCTTGAGCAGCCACCAGTTTGTCTGCTGCTTTTTCTATGGAATGGGAGTAACATCCTTATGAATACACCCTTGGTACTGGCTCCTAGGGAAAACCAGGGCAGGGAGGGTGTGGGATACGTGCCTCACCTCTAGATTTTTGAAAGATTCATTCTTGAGATTGATTGTTCACTGTGCTTGGTTGGTTCTGTTTTTTAGTTGGGTTTTGTTTGAGGAGGGATCTTCTAAGTGGAAGTGCCTCCATCAAGTTCTCTTTCTTTGTTTCATCATGCATAATCATCGACCTCATTGCTGTAACTTGGAATAGCACTATCCCATCTGGAAATACATAATTACTGTGCAGGGTGAGGTGCCAACTGGGTTAGGTTCTGTGCTCTGTGTAAGGGCAGGTCGGAGTTGCTGAATCCTTGGTGTGAGCAGCTGTGTTTGATCACTAGATAGGGCAGTAATTGCTCTTAATTTCTTTCTTCTCCCCTTCTTGCATCTTATTCAAGAATCTAGGATTTATTTAGGAAAAGTAAATTTGCAATTCCAGCTCGAGTGAAGCGGGTATCCAAACTGCCTTTTGGTATGGTTGGACAAGGTGTTGCTGTGGAATTAGGATGGGAGGACAGTTACCAGCAAGGAGTCCCTGTGGCACTTGGCTTGTGTTAAAAATTGAAGCCAATAGAATTATTAAATATTGACACCTGAATGCCAAGAAAAGGTAGCTGACAGGAGTCACACACAGGATTAAAACCCACAGTGACCTCTGTTTTAATCTTTTGGGTGCCAGCATGGTTTTGTCTTTGTTTTAATTCCTGGGCTAAAACCAGGCTTGATTTGGAAAATCATTTGTCCACACTTGTCTATCCTTTGTAAAAGTGCAGACTGCCAGAACAGGCAGAGTTTGTGTGTAATCTCTTGTTGGGCTGGACAGGCAACTCCTGGGAGAGTGTTATCAGCACTCCCAGCTCAAACAATTCAGTGTGTACCTGGAGGGTGGCAATGCTCTACCCGCCTGAATCAAGTGCTGAATCACAGGGCTGTCACAGTTTAGTCATTTCCTGGGAAACTTTGCTTTTCAGTCTGGTGGGAGAGAGCGAGGTCTGCGCTTGCACCGGGGATTGAATACTTGGGAATTTCTGTGAGCAGGTGGTTAGTCAGCAAAAAGAATTGTTCAGGGCAGAATCACTTCAGCTGGGTTATTTAATGCTCTGGGAGTTGTCTTGCTTTACTCAGCTCAGCTGGTTCTTGGGTGCGTGTGTGACACTGTCTGTGTCCCCTCCTGCAGATTGTTCTGGGTACTAAAACCCTGCAAGGGCTCCTGCCTCTCCACTCACATGGTTCTCACTGACTCTGTTAAAAATAGACGAAAACATTTATCCTGAACAGATTTTGTAAAATCCTGCATGTGACAAAGCCTTGGGTTTGTTGCCTTCAGAAGGGACAATGCATTTTCCCCTGATGACAAGTGGTAGCTATTTCAAGGATTTTTAGTTTTTATGCCTAGGATGGGGTTACATGCAAGATTTTTTATTTGTATATGGGATTCAACTGTTTATGTGCATGTGCTGCACATAAATTTTATGGGTAACATAACATTTATATGGTTGCACTTCACAATAGAATATCTCATATAAAGTTGACTTTGGTGATTTAATTTTGTAGGTGTTGGTTGGAGGCAGTTGAGCAGAGCCTGTGTTTCCAGTTATCAGGGCTAACACAATTAACTGATGGAGTTGAAGATTTTAAGAGTTTATCTTCAAGAATCTTTGAAGCCTTTTAAAAAACATCTTGCCTTTTGGAAAGGTAGATGTTAGCTGTGCATTGGCAGCATGATTTGTGTGGCTGATCACAGAGTCACAGAATCACCGAGGCTGGAAAAGCCCTCTGAGGTCATCAAATCCAGCCTGTGACTGATCCCCACCTTGTCCCCAGCCCAGAGCACTCAGTACCATGTCCAGTCATTTTTTGGATACCTCCAGGGATGGGGACTCCGCACCTCCCTGAGCAGCCCCTTTCAGTGTTTAACTGCCCTTTTCATGGAGAAATTCCTCCTGATGCACAAGGGCATTTTGCATCCCCTTGTCCCAGCTGGGGATCTGAAAGGCAAAGTCTTTCTGGCTCTTTAGTTGTTCCGTAGAGGTGAAGAAGAAGACCTTTGACCAATGTACCTGAGGAAGTCCTTTAAATAAACTTTTATAGAGATACCAGGACACGATGATGCTTGTGAGCCACACACGGTCACGGTGAGCACGTTCTCATGTCTACTGTGAGAGAAGAATCAGCCAGAGCACAGTTACACCCTCGAGAGGCTCTTTTATTCCCAGTCCTAGCTCCCAAAGCCCCTGAGATCTCATTTTGCTGACCCTGGGTAGTGCTATTTTCAGCAGAAATGTCCGTGCAAAGTTACCAGACGTGTCTTTGTGTGGGGGAGGGAGGCTTTGTGGCTGAGGCTGAGCTGGTGACACCTCCTTGTCACTGATGCCCCCAGCCCAGGTGTACAGAGGGGACTGAGCCCTGTCCTTAGCTCACCCACTTGGTGATGCATCACATATGGCCTCGAAGATTACAGCTGGAAATACACAGCCCAGACGGGTGAACCGAGGACACTGGATCTGCTGCAACTCGGAAGTGCTGCTGGAAGATAAAGAGATTCTTCAGAATAGTTTCAGGAGTTGGATTTACTGCTTAAAGTTAAAACAACAACAAAAAAAACCCCTTAAGGTTTATGGCACCCAGTGAATGACCTGGGGAGAAGAGCACCTTGTGACCTGGAATGACCCAGACCTTGAACACAGGGCAGCCCTGCCACAGAAACCTCATCTCGAATGGAATTCTTTTGAAATAATAAATATTGAGATTAAAATAGTTTTAATTTGGTAAAACAACCCTCCTAAACCTTTAGAAAAGGGTTTTGGAAGTGTAGAACAGAGCCCCCACAGTGCTCCAGCCAAGTCGGCTTGTTCTGTGTGTGTAAATTAATCTGGAGCTGATCTGTCTGTGAAACTTTTAACACTGAAGCTGGAGCAGTTTAATGCTTGTGCCCAACAAACACAGCTTTGTGAGCCCTGCTGGGTTTTCAGTGCCCTATTCATGCTCCTAGTGGGAATACAATGGTGCTGTTAAAGGGAAACCACCGAGCCCAAACCTCTGCTGGTTGTTTGGTGACAAGAACAGTGAGTAAGGTGTTGTTTCTCTCAAGAAATCAGAGTTTTGCTGGAAGACTGTTCGTTCATAGACCTTGCTAAGAAGGAAACCTGATATACAGCTTCACCCAAAGGAAGGAGGAGGGAATCTTTGAAGCTGCATCATCATTTGGCCTCAAACAGAACAAGGCAGTTGTCTAAACTTGTTTCAAATGTAGTTTTTGTGCTGCAGTTGTTGGTAAGAGTGGTAGGAGGAGTTTAAGGCCATTGCACAGTCTATTTGAGCACACAGCCTTAGAAAAAAAGGTTTAAATGTTGTTTTTAGGCTTGCTGAAGCCTGAAATTGAGGATGTCTCAGTTTTAACCCTTGGTAAAACCATTGGAGAGAGAGTGTAGGATGTCTGGAAGCTGCCAGTTCTCCAGAAACATCACAGAAACCCAGACTGACTTGAGTTGGAAGGGAACTTAAAGGCCATCCAGTGTCACCCCCTGCTATGGGCAGCGACACCTTTCCACTGTTCCAGGTGGCTCCAAGCCCCATCCAGCCTGGCTTTGGACACTTCAGGGATGGAGCTGGCACAGCTCCTCTGGGCAAGCTGTGCCAGGCCCTCCCCACCCTCACAGGGAGGAATTTCTTCTTTAAGAAAGGTGGGAAGCAGCTCTCAGAACATAAGTGAGTGATGACAGCATTCCTTACCAAGTCCTGGCCTGATGTTGTGCCCATTTTTTGCCCAGGCCACAAGTGCACTTAGTCCTCACTTTGGATTTCAGTCACACTTGAAAGGCCTTATCTGGAGGTGACATGCAGCAAAAGAACATTCTGGACTTTCAGCAGCACTTCTGCTCTTCATTGCCTCGATGTTGGTACTCCAGGCTCAAGCCCTGCAGACCCAGACTCTGTGTTCTGCTCTTTCAGAGCAGGTTTGAGGTGATAAAACCACAGGGAGATGTTGCCTGTCCTGGGCCTGGACATGAGCAAGGAGTAGGCAGGAAAGGCCAAGTCACTAGGTCGTTCATAGAGGTGAGACCTGAAATTCAGATGAATCAGTGATAATGGAATAATTTTAATTATTTTTGTTACAATCTTGTTGTCGTGTTTGCTTTTAGTACAATAGCTGTCTGTGTTTTGGGGCTAATAGAAGTACCAGAAGCACCACCAGGATTCCCTGGTAGCACAAATTGTTGGAAACATCAACAGATTTTTTTTTAAAGCATACAGACATTTTTTTAAATGCACACAAACTGCTTTCCAATTGGAATCTTTTCCTTGCTCAGCCCAGTGTTTGGAGGCCTTGTTGGGGAGATGCTGTGCCCTACGTGATCATTTTCCTTAATTTCTCCACTGTAGTAATTATGGTTTTGTTAGACAGTAAATGATTCAGTGTTCTCATTCCATGGGGGAAGGGGAGCAGGGATGTTGAAAGAGGAGCATTGTCTGAGCTAGCAGGATTAGCGGGTGTTACCACCTTGCACTGATTGAGCACCACTGGTTAGAACAGATCATCAGCGCTAATTGCTGAAAAGCAGTCTGGCGTCACCGGCCGGGTGGGGAGCGAGGCTCCCGGGGCTTCTCCGGGGCAGGATTTGAATCCAGGTGTGACATCCAGGCTGCTCAGGTGTCCTTCCCTGCGCGCTGCCATTGCACGCTCATCCTTTCCCTTGCACTCCCAACCATCAGAACATTGCCGATGGATTTGTGCAATGAGGATCGATTCTATACTTTCTCCCAAGAAATTAGGAGAATCAGATGATGATTGTGGTGGTGGGGGTTTTTTTACACCTGCTGTGTTCCAGGGCACTGGTTACCTGGGCAAGCTGAAGACGTTGCTGCACCGGAGCTGTCGCTGCAGCAGGGGTGGCAGGAAGGAGGAAGAACCTCTTCCTCCAGCACAGCAACAGCTCAGCTCGCTCTCATCTCTCCTCTAAAACCCCTAAAGCTGCTTCCCTTTGAGCAGAACCCCATTTCCTGGGCAGGGCCTCAGCCTGGGGAGGCTCAGCCTCAGCTCACTGCGGATATGGATAAATTCAGAGTGAACGGAACAGAAATGGGTGGTGGCTGGGAGGGAGCCAGGAGAGTCTCAACACTGCTGGTGTTTTAATTTCTTCCTTGGGAATGAACAAACACCATTTTACAGCCAAATTATCAGCTCTCATTTGCTTTGCTGGTGTTTCTGTATGGTGCCCTGTCTTGCATCTATCTGGAGAGGGGTTGTGGTTCTCGGGGTGGGTTTTGAGCTCTCTGGAAGAATTTAGCACCCCAGATGTCACAGAGTGTTTTATTTATGGAAGGGGGTAAATGATTGACCAGGTTTATGTCAGAGGAGTGAATGGTTCCAGAGTTTGCAGCCCTTTTGTCCTGGTGCTCTTCCTGTGGCTGTAATTTATGATATTCCATGAGGAAGTCCATGTTTGTGTCCAGATCTCACCACTTCCATTTCCTGTAGATCAGCAGAAAAGGAATAGGCTGAAAGAAAACTTCTCCCCTAGCGATTCTTTTGTGTCTGTGTCAGTGGACTGGTACCAAATTTGGACTCTGCATGACCAGAAAAGAGGTTTTATTCCATTATTTCATTCCACCTGTGCCATGTGTCAAAGGCACACTTGTTCCCAAGGCTGGCCGTGCCAATTTGGTTGTGACAGTTGTGGTTGCAGTATTCAAATCATCACAGCCGTGATGACGTGCACCCATGGCTGCACATGAGCTTTTTCCTGAGAGGACAATCCCTGTGTCTTGCTGGAGCTTTATTTCAGGTTATTGTGGTTTGGGTCACACCTGTGTGGATGGTGCTGCAGAAAGAACTCAGATTTTTCTCCTTCCCCAAACCTTTTAGTCCCTGCTGCCCGGTTGCACTTCAGTAGGGCTGGTCTCAAAATTGAGACTTTACATTTTCAAATCCTGTGCAGGTATTTGGCACTGTCAATCTGTCAAAATAATGGTTGATCTATTTTTTAATGTTATAACAACATAAAAATTCAGATGTAATTGGAAGTTCAGCCAGGGAGTCCCAGGAATCTATCAGCTTTATTATATTTATTGCTTGAATTTTTCTTCTTGGAATTTCCCTGCTTTTGCCAAATAGCATTAGGCTTAATTTTTTTATTGGCTTATGCTCAGAGAATCCTTTTTACAACAATAATTTCAATCACGTGCACCACGTGGCAGTTGAGGTTTCAGGTAGTGCTGTGGCCTGAGTTAGCTTCTTGTTTCTCAGGAGGATCTCACCTTGCCTTCAGATTTCCAAATCAAGCCTGGGAACCATACTGCTTCCATTCCAGTGTGGATGGGTTTGTTTTATTGGTGGGATATTAGTGTGGAACAAGTAATTAGAGAGAATTCTCAGTTTCCCAGCATGTGAAACAGAATGGGGTGCTGGTACTACGTAAAGTTCTGGTATTTGTTCATAATGTACTTACATTATTTGTATATGTTATATTCCTTATTAATTCCACCAATTTTCTGTGGCAAATGTTTCATTACATGTAGTGTGTAACCACCAATGTGAAGAGTACAATTAAATCTTGTGGAGAAATTAATCACAGAATAACAAGCTCTGAACAAACCAGTGGGTTGGCTTGTAAGGAGAAATCCCTCCCCTTTCTGTGTACCTGTGCTTTCCTGCAGCATCCACCCCTGGATGTCTCCCAAATGGACATTGCCAGAGTGCTCTGGCAGCCCAAAGGGTCACCTTGTCTTGGGGGCTACCAGGGCCAGTGAGCAGGGTGAGTGTCACCTGAGCTCTGCACTGCAACCAGGCACTGAAATTACTGCTTTGCTTGGCATTTCAGTGCATCATGGACATTCTCCCTTTCAGCTGCTGGATTTGTTTGGACTTGTTGGGCCCTGACTCAAACATAGTGTTGGAGGAGTGAGATAAAATTCTGTGTGCAGATGCACACCCTGCCCTGAGCAGCACAAGTCAGAGAGGGATGGAATCATGGAATGGTTTGGGTTGGAAAAGCTCATCCTGTTCCATCCCCTTCCACGGCAGGGACACTTTCCACTATCCCAGGTTGCTCCAAGTCCTGCCAGCCTGGCCTTGGACACTTCCAGGGATCCAGGGGCAGTCCCAGCTTCTCTGGGCACCCTGTGCCAGGGCCTCAGCACCCTCACAGGGAGGAGTTTCTCCCCAGGATCTTATCTAAACCTCTGTCAGTCTGAAGCCACTGAGTCCCACTCCAGCTCTGGAAGTCCTGGTCTCAGAGTTTGAAGTGCCACTGGCATTTGAGGGGTGGAGTCCATTCCCTTTCCAGGCATTCCACAAATCACCTTTGGAACCAAACTGGGCACTTAGCTGGAATGTTTTAGCAGACATTGGTGGTGTTGGGAGGCTTAGAGCCTGAAGCCTGTAATCCCCTTTGTGCTGCGGAGGGGACTGGCAGGAGGATCCTGTTCAGGGCAAACCCCGCAGCCGGAGCTGCTCTGGGGCTGAGGCTGCTCCCTCTCCGTTTAGGCTCACAGCAAAGAAAACATCCTGTTTTGATCACTCACTTCTTGTCATCCTGTAACTGTGGCTTGATTTTAGCTTGATAGCAAATAATTCTGTTTTCTTAGTGCTGTGTGTTTGATGGCTCCCCATTTCTGGGAGATGGGAGTTTGTGAGTGCCGGGCAGGCTATGAAGAGGCTTGAAACGCTGCAGGGCTGTTTGTTTTAATCCCTCCAAGGTTCCAGTCTTTCTTGTGGTTCTGATGTAATGTGAGAAATTAAAACAAAAGACAGCAGCCAGATGGTGCATCTCCAGGATCAGACAGATTAGTTTTTTAAAAGAGGGAAAAGTTTACAAATGCTTATTCTGGTCTCTAGAGTAATCACTCTAATAATAATCACTCCAGAGGGGATTCTCCCCCTCTGCTCAGCCCACCTGGAGGTTTCTGTCCAGTTCTGGGGCCCCCACCATAAGAAGGATGTGGAGCTGTTGGAGCAGGTCCAGAGGAGGCTATGAGGTTGATAAAAAAGGGACTGGAGCACCTCCCGTATGGAGACAGGCTGGGAGAGTTGGGAACATTCAGCGTGGAGAAGAGAAGGTGGTGTGGAGACTTCACAGCTCCTTCCAGTGTCTGAAAGGGCTACAGGGAAGCTGGAAAAGGACAATTCACCAGCAACTGCAGTGACAGGACAGGGGCAATGGGTTCAAACTGAAAGAAGGGAAGTTTAATTGACATATATGGAAGAAATTGCTCCCTGTGCATGTGGTGATTCCCTGGCACCTGGATCATATCCACCCTTGTCTCAGTTTTTGGACATCCCCTAAGCAGCTGCTGCAGTGGACTCACTTTGTTTGCTGTTTGATTAGTTGAAGATGAGGCTCTGAGTTTGCACTTCCCCTTCACCCTTTGGGTTGGGAATTATCCCACTTTGTTCGCATAAGTTGTTTTTTGTGGTTACAGAATATTTTCATGCACTCCCAGTTTCCCTTTTTAGTTTTTCACTGCTTTGATATTCCATTTAGATAGCTGCTGTGATCCAAGTTATTGCATTTAAATAGTGGATAGTGTAGGTCTCTGATCCCAAGGGAAACTGCAGAAGTTCTGTAATATGGAGCTTTGAAATCTTAATGTGCTCGGATTTATTGAGTTTCAGGTTTTCTTCAGCTGTGTTCAGGTGAAACCTTAATGGCACTGAGAAAAAAGCAAGCAGACCTCAAATTGCAAAATTCTAATGTGATTAAATGAGGTTTCTTTGCTTGTTTTTAGGGGACATCACACAGAAGGGGTATGAGAAGAAGAGAGCAAAGCTGCTGGCTCCGTATGTTCCACAAACCCAAGGTAGGTCCTTGTTTTGGCTGGAATCACCTCCCACTCCGTTGGCTCCTCAAGGGCTCTGGATCAATCATGAAGGTCCTCAAGAACCATTCTGGAAACATTCTCTAAAATATCTGTGCTGTGTCCTTCTTAATGCCTTCTTGAAGAAACATTAGGATTTTTATAATTTGTTGCTTTATTTTGTCAGAGTAGCTGAAATCACCTCCTTCAGGTACAATTGTTTCCTTTGGTTCAGAGATCCAGAGCAGCTCAGCTGGTTGTATGTGGGATAATTACATTTAATTGTAAACTGAAGGACGTGGCTAAATGTGTGTCCAATCATTATTTTAGGGCTTACCTGGAATAATTGTTACTGATATGCTGAGATGTTCAGCCATTAAAAACTGATGTGTCTGGTTCTGATTTCAGGCAGTGACTGGCTATGACAGGGAGTCATGGATGGACCTACTGGAATTTACTGAGCCTGGTCTACTGCCAAAAAAAAAACTGATAAAGAGTAAAAGCTCAAAGTGCATTTATTGCCCATCAACACCACGGGACTGGGGGAAATGACGGCAGCTCCCTTCAGGCACTTGATGGGGGAAAATAAAGTTGTCATGTGGCAACTTCCTGACTCTCCCACCCCAAACCACTGCCCAGTTCCTGCTCTCTAGCTCGTTCTCAGGTTGGATTTGGTTGTTTATTCACCTCAAGGTGGGGCGCTTTGAGATTGGGTTTTATACAGTGTATTCTGTCTGAGCTGAAGGGAGCAAGGCAAGCAAAAATGCAATTTAGCCTTCAAAATGGAGATTTTGTAACAAACAGCTCTCCAAGTGCTGAGGGCTCCCTGGAGCAGGATGTGATGGGAATCTCAAAGACTTGGTTGCTGCCTATTTATCAAATCTATTTCTGTTACTTAAAGAAACCAAAAACTAGTATACACATGACTAATCCCTCTTGATAAGTAGGTATTTGTTGAGCAGGTTTTACAGTCCTCAGGCTAGCATTTGTGCCAGTGGAGATCTCGAGCCTGAGGAGGAAATGGGGAATCCTTGGGTAGTTCAGGAACTCTTGGCAGCCCTGCTTTTGTCTCGAGTATTCTGGAGTCTGAAGATGATATAATCCTGGCCCCAACCCTGGCACTGTGCACATTTGATTTGTCTCAGAAAATGTGTAATTAGAAGGGGGGAAAAAGTGTTTGGCAAGACTGGGCTCTGCTCTGTTAATTGTGGGGCTTTGAGAGCTGCCAGAGGAGCTGAAGTCCAGGCAGAAGCCTGGGATGATGGAGGTCACCAATTAACCCAGAGGTTTGATTGCCCTTCCGGCCCAGCTCTGCAGCTTTTTATCCATCTCACACCCAGCTGCCCCAGTGTCTGGGAATCTCCTGTTGTAAAAACCCCGTGGAAGTCATGCGTGAGGGATTCAGAATCAGGTCACCTTGGTAATGAGAAGAAAATTCATTTAGTCCACAACAACAATAACAACAACAACAACAACAAAATACTTAGTGCTGGCATTTCTTGCCATTTCTGTGAGCACTGGGCTGGTGTTGGCTGATGGAGTGTCTCCATTCCATGGATGTGAAATGAGAGGAAGGGAGGGGGTGACGTGTCAGGGCATGTCAGCACGAGATCATTTTGGAGATTCTTACTGCTTGATCTGCTCTCCATTCACATGGCCTCAGGAGTTAAGGCAGCACTGTTAATTACCTAAAGATGCATTTTTTTCCTGATGCAGTATCCATTAAGGTCCATCTAGCTGCTAACTCCTAAAATCTCTGCAGTCTGCAGATCCCAAAATCTGAAGTCCCTAATTCCAGGGAGTTCTCCATGATGGGGGTCAGCAGCAAGCACAGCAAATGAAGCCTGTGGAGTTGGGCCAGGTGTCCCTGGGTTCTGGGAGTGTGTTCAGGCTGCCCTGGAAACCCTGGAGGCTCAAGGTGGTTATTTCCATGTTTTTATGGGTATGTAGCTTGAAAGAAAGCATCTTCAAGGAATAGCCAGTCCAGCCCCAGCACTGCTGCTGCATTCTGTTTGCAGACAGTGGAGTTACAGGTTTGCAGCTGCTTCCTTGTGCATGTGGCACTTGCTCTCCTTGTTATTCATGCAAACATTTATCCTTGTTGATCCTCTAATGGTTCAGTCTCTGAATCTCTAAATCATTGGCCCTTCACCAAAACACAGGAATCACAAAGCAGTCAATTCTCATTAGAAACTGAAGACAGTCAACAAATCCATGGCATCCTTCAAAGCCAATCTAAAATAATTCTTTTTTCATCTCTCTGTCATATTTGTCATGTTTCTGCCAGCAGAAAGTGCAGCTGTAGCAGGATTATTCTGAAGGGAGCTCTAAATAAATCACCTGTCACCTGCCAGGCTTGGCTCACTTGTGCTGCTTTGTTGTGTAACCATCAGTGATTTACACTCTTTCCTCCTCTGTGTCTGAACGCTTTGTGAGGCCACTGGAACATGTTATTATGTCAGAGCAAAATATTGAAACAAAGAGCTTGTTCTCTGTGTGTCATGTCACTTAGAGCCACCTCTGATCCCTTCCTAACTGGAATGTCATGTTTGCCCTGTGATGCCTCACGGAGAGATGAGAGGCTTTTACAAGACTTACGAAAGAGAACTGAATATGAATTTAATAATTCATTTAAATACTGTTAAATCTGCTGCTGACATCTAGTGGGTGCCTGAATTTGTAAATACTCGAGTGATCAGAAAACATGAAGCTTTTCTCTTTGGTCTGTGAAGTCGTGTTGGTTTTGGATCAAAATAAAACTGGGCTGGGTTTGGCAAAGGCAGATAAATGCTACAGAGGTGTTAAACTGGTTATCAAGATGAGGAATTAAAAAAAAAAGTCTTTGTACAGGAGAGATACTGAGGGGCTGGGGTATGTCCAGAGATGGGAACAGAGCTGGGGAAGGGGCTGGGGAACTCCTGAGGGAGCTGTGGGGGCTCAGCCTGGAGAAAAGGAGGCTCAGGGGGGAATTTTCACTGCACAACTCCTGACAGGAGGGTGGAGCCAGGTGGGGGTCAGGGGGTCTGGGTTGGACATCAGCAGGAATTTCCCCATGGAAAGGGGGGTCAGGAGTTGGAGCTGCCCAGGGAGGTTTGGAGTGCCCATCCTGGAGGTGTCCGAGGACGGGCTGCAGGTGGCACTCAGAGCTCTGGGCTGGTGACAAGGTGGGCATGGAGCCCAGCTTGGGCTCGATGGTCTCAAGACTTTTCCAGCCTGAAGAATTGTGCAATCCTGTGGAGATTGCTGCAGCTAGCTCAGGGTGATTTGCTGTTATTGTGAGTCCCTGAGCTCAAAGCATTCACCTGAAGTTGTTTACCTAAAACCACACACCTCAAAAGTGGTGTGACTGGATTGGAAACTCAGGATTTGTGGTTTCCTCTCCATTTCTCTGATCCTTTGGTAGTTTGTGAGAATTCCAAAGCAGCACATACAGATGACACAGTTGCTCTTGGTTTTGCATGACTCCAGGTGACAGCCTGGAGGAAATTACAGCTGGGTGACCTCTGGGTTTTAATTTTCAAAACTTCCCTCTGACACACAGATTCATTTTAGAATTGAACCTCCAGTAGCAACAACTCCAAGTTGCTCTTGCTGAATTATGTAAAATTATACTGTTTATCAGATTATCTATTTTCCTTCCTGTTTTAATGGGATAAACAAACTTCTTCTGGATGATAAAGCCACACGCTGGACATGCTGAAAGCCAGAACCAGACAGCTGGAGGTCTCCTTGGGTTTGTGATTAATGGGAACAGCAAAGGCTCTTGCTGCTGGTTTATTATTGGTTTTTTTCCAGTCAATAACAAGCTGGTCACTGGGACGCTGAGTGACAAACCAGCTTTGTGACATCCATGGCCCTGTCATGGGAGAAGGGAAGAGTGTGGTCCAAAAAACCTCCTTCTATTTCCCTCTCCCTGTTTTCCAGGGGTTGATCCAGCATTACAGAAGGAATCCAAACCTCAGATGCCCGTTCCATCTGCAGCTCCAGCCTCAGCATCATCCTCCTCATCCTCATCCAAATTCCACCGAGCTCGCTCAGGGGGAGCCAGAGATGAACGTTACCGATCTGGTAAGGGCAGGGACAGGAGTTCCCTGGATGGAACTTCACTTTTGTTCATATCTTTTGGGGCCTGAAGGTGTCCTTGGATCGCAGGCCCAGATGGGTTGTTTTGCCTAACTGAAATGTGAAGCCAGTTAACTCCGCTGTACGTGGAGCTCAGAGCTTTGCACTAACCCAGCACAGGGTTTGAAAACTAGAAAAACTGCAATGTTGAGGCATCCCCTTGGTGCTGTGCTGGTGCTGAGGCACTTCCCTCTCGCAGACATCCACACGGAAGCGGTCCAGGCGGCGCTGGCCAAGCACAAGGAGCAGAAGATGGCCCTGCCCATGCCCACCAAGCGCCGCTCCACCTTCGTCCAGTCCCCAGCAGATGCCTGCACTCCCCCAGGTGAGGCTCTGTGGCATATAGCTAAAAACCTTATTAAAAATAAATCCTAAAATATTTATTTATTATTTTTATTTATTTAAAATATCTATTTATTTATTTATTTTTAGTTATTTAAAAGATTTCTCTTTTTATTTATAATAAATAATTTAAATTTTATTTTTATTTAAAGTATATATTTATTATTTTATCTTGTTATTTATTTACTTATTATTTTATTATAAATAAAATATTTATAAAAGAATTATAAATATTGTAATTAAATTTCTACATAATTGTAATATATTTATAAAATTGTAACTTTAGCCTACTACTTCAGCTAAGTAAAACTAACAGTTAGGCTTTTATGTTCCGTGTAAAAAAATTATAAAAATCAATTTACATAGCAATCTATTCTTGTAAAAAAAAACAGTTTGCAGCTATAAAGAAGGAAATTCTACCCATAAGAATCCTTAAAGAAAATACATAAACATCTGTGGAAAGAAAAAGCCTTAACACGTACACACACAAACACCCTCTAGCCAATAAATTGAGTAGCAAAAAAGTTACTAGCCAATTAAAGTTAAACACAATAACTTTTAAAACTATATAAAAATAGACTGTAGCATTAAAAATTCATCTTTTCTGCATTAAAAAAGCCCTAGAATCCTGTCTGTTTCTATTACAACAAGGCTGTACTGGGCTGTCCAGGGATGCACCTTCCAAACCAAGGGGCTGCAGTGCTCCCTCCCAGTGTTGCAGCTCTTCAGGGAGTCTGTCAGTCCTCTCTCATGGCTGGAAGTGACCTCTCTTCCAGGAGTTCTTTAAGAACCACGCGGTGGGATCCTGGGGATGTCCTGGATGTCCTTGGATGGTCCTTGTGGGTCCAACCTTGGACCTTGGATGGTCCTTGTGGGTCCAGCTCAGGGTGTTCCATGGTTCTGTGATTCAAACTGGCCAGAGCTGAGCAGGTCTGGACTGAGGCCACTTCTTCCTGTTTCTGATGGATAATTCACATCTTGATGTCATGAATGTTTAATGCTCAGCACACAAGAGGAGGGTTTGCAGTGATGTTCGTTTCTGGGCAAGGCCCTCAGAGGGGTCTGGTGGGATTCCAGACTTGCAGGACTTCTCTCACGCCTGCCGTGTGCTGGCTGCAGCAGAATCCCTGGTGACACAGTGTCTGTCACGATGCATGTGCAGCAGAAATCAATAACCCTCTGTTTTCCAGCAGCTGGATGCACTGATGACAAACGAGTCCGTGTGGTTTTTGGCAGTGATTTCTATGTTGTGTCTCATTGTGCAGAAGCATCGCAGCCATTTGGATTGACAAAGTCATCCAAAATGTTATGAATCCACATCTCCTGGTGAATTCATAGCTCTGAAACTGCTCTGCTGGGCCACGTCACTCCTCCTCCTCTTCCTTATTTCCTGTTTTATCACACTTCCTTTTTCCCTTCCTTTCTCGGGGGGCTGATGCATGTTCCTGGTGTCTGCTTGGGTCTCAGCTCTGTGCTCACTTGTCCAGGACTGCAGCACATCCTGTGCTGGGGGAGTCACACCAGTCGAGGTCAGCACTCAAGCATGGCTGGAGTCAGCCTTTGCCTCAGCTCCTCACTCCGTTCCACTCTGGCAAGTGATAGAACATGATTTAGTACTTTGATTTACCACTCCAGTGTAGGCAGAAAATCACTTTGAAGAACACCTAAATTTTAGGCTAAAGCCACTTGTGTGTTTGTGTTTAGCACTGTACAATTCAACATCTCAAGAACTGAGTGCTTGCTTCGTGGTAATTAAATAATTAGTTCACAGTTTTGGGACAGCTGAGATATCTGTGCTCTGGGACACACAGGAAGCAGTTCCTTGCTGTAGATTTCTGTTTTGTTTTGGGGTTGGGCTTTTTGTTTGTTTTCTGCCATTGAAAGGGCCCCATTTAGAGCCCAGACAAAAGCATTTTCTGCTGTGGCCTTGGCACAGTTGTCTCCTGCGTTTTCTTTGTTCCTGGGACTTTGCAGTTTGACAACGACCCTGACCCTTCACTTTCCAGTTCAGAATGACCAGAGTTAGGCAAAACAGCATCTGATACTATGGAATGTGAATGGAAAAGTAATGAGAGTTAAGTTCTAGGCTTGGAGACCCCAGGGGAAGGATGTTGTCTGAGGAGGTGAATCAAACAGGGGTGAGTGTGTTCCCACCAACAATTCTGCTGCTTTAACCTCTGGTTTGGCCAATGTGGAAAACAGATCTTCCTGTGAAAGCCTGTGCTGTTGATATGTGATTGGAAAGAGCATGTTCAGTGCCATGTGCTTTTCCCTAAGCAGCTAGATTTTCTTTCTGCTTCCACACAGACACGTCTTCCGCCTCCGAGGACGAGGGCTCGCTCAGGCGTCAAGCTGCTCTCTCTGCTGCATTGCACCAGAGCTTACAGAATGCTGAGTCTTGGATCAACCGATCTGTTCAGGGGTCATCCACATCCTCATCAGCATCCTCTACACTTTCCCATGGAGAAGGCAAAGGGACCAGTGGGTCACTAGCTGATGTATTTGCCAATACTCGAATAGGTAGGAGCTGGGTACCAACAGAACAATCGCTTCGAGTGCAGACTGTGTTGATAAAGGTGGAGTTGTCCCTTGCAGAAGGGAAATTCAGAGCAAGAGTTTAGCTGGTGTTGATGGAACTTGCTAGGATTGGTTGGAGTTGCACCTTCACGCTGTTGTTTTCCTGAAGAATTTCAGAAGATTGAGGTGGTTGTAAAAGGGAGAGTGGGGAGCAGGAGCTTCTGGAAGCAGGGAGACTCCAGGGACAGTGTGGACAGAGCAGGAGGCACAACTCTGTGTCCTGTGTTGCTTTATGTCTCCAGCTCTTGGGAGCTCCCATGGGTACAAAGCTGCCCAGTGCAAGTGACATTTTCATCTGTGTCCTGACGAATCCCTCAGGGGTGTCTGTGCCTGTGGAGTGGGGAAATGCTGTGTTTAACATCCTCATTTTGCTCTGAGCCCCCATGGTTTATTGTCTACGTTAGATCAGGAAAGAAAAAGAATCAAATCCAGCTCTGTGTGTGAACAAATGAGCCTGTCATTAAAAAACAGGGTTAGAGGAGTAAAACTTTAGCCCAGCTCTTTGTGGCTGTCTGAGGAATAACCAGAGCATCCAGGTACTGAGGAGATGGAGCAAAATCTACAGATCTGGATACCCCGGGCTCAGTTTTCTGAGGCTCTGAGGTGCTCCTTGCTGCTGATGCTTCTGTATGAAATGGCCAAGTTTGTTTTTGCTCTGTGTATGTTTGTCCTTTTTAGCTGCTGGTGAGGAAATTCCTGCACCGTAGGACATTGTCTGTATTTCATGTGCTCTCTGCTTCTGCTTAACTGGGTTGGGGCAAGCAGTGCTTAGAAGTGCTGGTGATTTTATCTTTCACTTATTTATCTTTTTATTGCTGTTATTTTTGTTTGTTTATTTGCTGGGATGCAAATTGTTTCCTGAAATGGAAAACTGAGGAGATTGCCCATAAAATGTAGTCAATATAATTAATGTCTTTGAAGCAGAGAGGCTGTTTTTAATTGGAGCATGCAGAAGGCCACATTACCTTTTGCAGTGAATTAAGGTAACACAGCTTTTTACCTCCAGAATATCTACTGTCTAATCTAATTAGTGTCTTATGCAAAATAGAAGCTTTGAATCTTTGTCAGGATTCTATTTGCCACATTCATACCTTGTTAACACCTGGTTTAAATGAATAGAGCTCTCACATACATAATTCTGTACATCTCTCTCTTGAGAGCAATAAAAAGTCCTGCAGATGTTTGGATTGTACAAATCCACGTCCTTTCCAGTGATTTTAGAAGTTCAGTGCATGAGAAATATTCCTTGCCACTGAGTCTTCAAAGGGATGCAGAAATGAGCGGTTTTTTCTCCTTAGAAAAAGGGAAGTCGACACAGAATCAACCACAAAACCCTGTCAGTGGGAATTTGGGATTTGACTTCAGATTATCTGTAAAACCCAACCCATAGTTTCAGATTGTTGAGTTTTTCCTTTGTAAGCAGCAGCTGCTGGTGCTGTTAAGCCAGAATAGAATATTCTTGCCCGATCACATGACTGAACCTGCTGGGTTGTGTAAAGAAACCCCCCATTAGCAAAATCCCTTGTTTAAGAGAGAGTTCACGGGAGAATTCCTGCAGGGTGCAGTTGCAGCCTTGGCTGAGAGGCAGGACAATGTCTTGCAACTTGAAGCAGAAGTAAGACAGAGCTCCCACCATTCATTGGATTTATTCTGTGGCTGCTGGACAAGCTCTGTAACCACCCAGCTGGAAGGGATTGAAACCCAACGCAATTTTTGCTGATCTGCTTTGGTCAAATTCCCACATGTTTTGTTTTCAAAAGCCCTCACTCACAAAAAAGCTAAATAGTAGAATTCTAGCAAGAGAGATCAGTGCATAGGTGAGGGAGGGATTTGTTCTGGACTTTGGATGTTTCAGAGCTGATGTGAATCTCAGACTTTTAAAAAATTAATTTTTTTTTTTACAGTACTGAATGTCAAGAGATTGAGCTTCAAGGTTAGAAACCAAGAACAGGAATTCTGTTTTGCTGAAGCGCTTTCCTGACATGGACAAAACCTTGTGGTTTTTAGTTTCCAGAGCAGATGCTGTGCCTCTCCTAGAGCTGCTGAACCTTTAGGAATCAGTGTGTTTAGCATTATGAGGGTTCCCATACATCCAACCATTCAATCCTTAGGATTATTGGGAACAGGTGACTGACACTGAGATAATAAAAGGTGTATTTAGCAGCTTTCTTCTTTTTCTAGAAAGTTTCTCAGTCCCTCCAGATGTCACAGCAACTACCTCCACCCCCTCACCACGGCCAGCAGCCATCGACCTCCCTCCCTCTGGGATTGTGAAGGGGATGCACAAGGGATCCAACCGCTCCAGTCTCATGGACACTGCAGATGGTACGGAGCCCTCAGGGCACCCAGGGGTGCCAGCAGGGTCCAGAGAGGCCTTAAATCACATCAATTGTTCTCCCAGCTCTGGGTGATCTCAGAATTCACAGAATCCCTGTGACAGAAGAGGCTTTCAAATCATCGAGTCCAGCCCAGCCCCAGCACCTCAGCTAAACCCTGGCACCCAGTGCCACATCCAGGCTTTGTTAAACACACCCAGGGATGGTGACTCCACCACCTCCCTGGGCAGCCATTCCAGTGCTTTACCTCCATTTCTGTAAAAAACTTCTCCCTAATATCCAACCTGTATTGGTGCAGCTTGAGGCTGTGTCCTCTTGTTCTGTCAGTGCTGCCTGGAGAAAAAGCCCAACCCCACTTGACTACAACCACCTTTCAGAGAGGTGTACATAGTGATAAGGTCACCCCTGAGTCTCCTTTTCTCCAGGCTAAACACCCCCAGCTCCCTCAGTTGTTATCTCATTTAAGCTCTTCACAAAATCAGAATGGTTTTGGTTTTGCATTCAGGTGTTACTGTGCTGCAGTTGTGGTGTTGGCATTCTGGAAGGAATGTCTTCATGGATGGGGTGGTCAAGCTTTGGAAGTGCCCAGGGAGGTGGTGGAGCCCCAGACCCCTGGAGGTGAGTGGGAAGAACTGGATGTGGCACTCACTGCTCTGGTCTTTCCCTCCAGGTGTTCCTGTGAGCAGCAGAGTCTCCACAAAAATTCAGCAATTGCTGAACACCTTGAAAAGACCTAAAAGACCACCCCTGAAAGAATTCTTTGTGGATGATTTTGAAGAAATTGTGGAAGGTAATAGCACAAATAGTGATTTTATGCACATTGGTTACAATTGGATACTCTGGGAGCTGAGCTCTTTGTGCTGTTGTTCTCAAGGTTGGCTCAGATTCACTGTTTGCAGCAGCCTCCATGAACAGTCTGACACAAAACCAGTGTTTGAAGTAATTCACTGTTCTGCTGAGCTTTGGGGGACCTCCTCAACACTAGACTTCTTAAAAAAATATTTAAATAGATTTTAAAACTCCTTTCATTTACTACTTTAATTAATTTCCCAAAGGGGATTGTCCTCACTGGTAATTTCATTCCAGCATTCATTTGTAAGGTTTTCTTTTCTGCAGTTCTGTGTTCCTTTCCTTACTGATGTGTTGAACACCTTCGAACAACATCCTGTGAGAAGCCTCTGTTCATCATCTCTTGTTCTGTGCAAGACTTCCCAGGAAAAGGGATGGAATGGGTTGTTAAATTCCTTTCCTCATTCCTTTACGTTTATTTTCAGTTTATTTCAAGCTGAACTGTCAGGTGACAAATGCGCAAGGACGGGGAATATTATTTTACTTGGATTATATTAGAAATACCAACAGATTCTGGAAATAACATTGCATTTTCTCAGTTCCCCAGCCCGACCCCAACCAGCCCAAGCCCGAGGGCCGCCAGATGACCCCGGTGAAGGGGGAGCCCCTGGGCGTGGTCTGTAACTGGCCTCCTGCCTTGGAAGCAGCTCTGCAGCGCTGGGGAACCACTCAGGCCAAGTGTCCCTGTCTGACAGCCCTGGATGTGACAGGAAAACCGGTTTATACCCTCACATATGGTGAGTTGAGCCTCCCCTGCCCTCCCCTGCTCAGCTGCTGCCAGAGAGCAGCAGTGGAGAGAGCACACGGCTTGTGGGTTCACAGGGGATGTGAAAACCTTCCTGGTCTTTGCCGGGCTTGTGAACAGAGCAGTGGAAGTGTAGGTGGTAAAAAAGCCAAGGTGGGAGCTGTTCTCTTGGCTGCTTGATCCAGAGCTCTGCAAGTCTCTGTTCTGTCTTCCAGGCAAACTGTGGAGCAGAAGTCTCAAGCTGGCCTACACCCTGCTTAATAAACTGGGGACCAAAAATGAACCTGTGTTAAAACCTGGAGACAGGGTAAGGACTTTGGGACTCTCTGGAGTAAAACCAGGGCTTTGGGGGCTGGAACTTTCCGCTGACACCATAGTGAGGCTCTGACCCCAGGGACAGGGCTGCTTGGGACAGAAATTGGTGTGATTTTTCAGGGGTGCTGGCTCCTCTGTGAGCAGCTTCTTGTGTTTTGGCTGTGTGTGAACCTTCACACACCCAGGCACTGTGTGCTCGTTCCACACATTCTGTGTGAGGAAGACTGTGGAATTACACCAAATTTTCCTAGCTTCAGTCACTCTAGGTGTGGATTCTGAAATGTTAACTTGTGGGTTGCAGGTAGCACTTGTGTATCCCAACAACGACCCCGTGATGTTCATGGTGGCATTTTATGGCTGTCTCCTGGCTGAAGTGATCCCAGTGCCTATAGAGGTACCTCTTACCAGAAAGGTAACGTTGATGGAACTTGGACTAGTGATGTGGGATGGAAACCAAGTCAGGCCATAGCCTCTGACAGCATTTCACAGCCTCCAGCTGCTGCCTGAGCAGCTCCCTACCAGCAAGGACTTTTGGGAGCTTGGATTGGCATTTAAGAATGGAAAAACATATTGATCAGAGCTGTGCTGAGCAGCTGGAGATGGTCAGTTCTCCTAAATGATGCAATCTTCACTTCCTTACTGCAAATAATTTATACAGAACAGATTAGAGTGTGGATCTGCCCCCTGGTTGATGGGAGAGGGCTCAGTCCTGCCTTGCTGAGCTCTGCCAGGCTCTGATTTTGCTGGACATGGAGGTTCTCAGTGCTCCTGAAGACATTGAGGCACTTTTTGTAAATTATTTGCCCAGCAAAGTGTTTTCTTTACCCTTACCAGAATTTTTGCACTGTTGCCATATTATTGCTTTGTCAAGAGCTGTGTGAAACTATAGGATTTCATGAGAGTTACAAAAACAATGGGGTCATGGCAAGCATTATGGCAGGAGAGGTGGCAGTTGAGCTGGGAGCTGGTCTGACAGGTGGCAATGAGCTCAGGGAGCACTCAGGGACTCACAGAGCTTTGATTTCACTCTCTGCACTGTGACAGACTGCTATAGCAACCAAATGCAAAATTAAAACTTCTCCAGTATTTGCCCAATCAGTTTCTGAGTGAGCCTCCTCATTTTATCATTGTGCAACAGAAATTGGCTCCAGGGGATGGAGAGGTCTCGTTATCCCAGTGTAATTACATGTTTTGCTTTTTTTGCCTCTCAGTTCCTCTTTGCAGCATCTGGGTTTCCTTTAATGCCAGGAGATGGGGTGAGCTCCATGCCTGGGTGCTGGGCAGGAGCTCTTGTTTCCCCTGCATTTCACATCCAATGCATTTTAATCTTGCCAGTGCCATGTTTCATGAGGTCACAGCATGGTTTGAGTTGGAAGGGACCTTGGGGACCATCCAGTTCCATCCTTTTGGCAAAGGGACACCTCCCAGTAGCCCAAGTTGCTCCAGTTGTGATTCTGTGATCCTGTGTGGAAATGGATTGTTTTCTTTTTTTCCTTGCCATTCCTTCCCCCAGTCCCCAAAACATTATCAAAGCTTGGATTTTGGTAAGGGAAAGCTGACTGTTGTCATCTTTGAGCAGGAGTGACTTTTCCCCTCTTCCCTCAGGATGCTGGTGGGCAGCAGATTGGTTTCCTGCTGGGGAGCTGTGGCATTGCTCTGGCCCTCACCACTGAAGTGTGTCTGAAAGGGCTCCCAAAAACCCAGAATGGAGAAATCGTGCAGTTTAAAGGTGAGTTGGTTACAGAATGGCTTTTGATTGTACTTCTGCTGCAGCTGAACATCTGAAAGGAGCTGTCAGGACTCTGAAGGCACTTGGGGGGTAAAGGGGCAGCTCCTGATCCCATCAGCAAAATGTGTAGGATTTGTGTTTGTGGTGTCTGACACAGCTGCTCTGCTCCTCTGGGGGGGTCACAAGGAGCCACCCCCCAACCAGGGTTGTGCTCAGGTCCCTTCAGTGGCATTTGGCAGGTTCCAAGGCAGTTTTATTCACAAGCTTTATTTAGGAATGCTGCAGGGATCTTCCCTGAGGAGAGGAAGTACCTGGTTGCCCACTGAACTCCCTGATGAGAAATGAGATGAACCTTCTGGCTGGTAGCTGGGCTTGGCTTGGAATTTAGCTTGTGTAACTGAACTTGGACAAATGATGGGGTTTAGTGTATTCTTGCAGGATATAAATCCCTCAATAAATAAACTGATATTAATGTACCGTTTAATTTTGGCTCCAGGTTGGCCCAGACTCAAATGGGTTGTGACGGATTCAAAATATCTCTCCAAATCTCCCAAGGACTGGCAGCCCAACATCTCAGCAGCAGGAACTGAGCCAGCATATATTGAGGTAAGTGCTGAATGGGGAATAGAAAGTACCTTCTGTGAGCTGAATTTAATGTTCTAATCACCAGAGGGAGAATAGTTTCACCTCACTCCCTTCAACTTCCCACTTCCCTGCCACTGAAACAAGCTTTTCACTGGGGACATCCTGCTGTGAAGCTCATTTTGGGTTTGAATCTCTCTGTGGCCTTGAGCACTGCTTGGAATAAGCTGGAGAATTGTTTTTGTTCCAAAAAAGTGAGGGATGGAGACAGCTGAGCTCTGAGGTGGTGCTTGATAACCCCATTTCTGCCAGTGCTTGAGCCAGCAGCAGTTGGAATTCTCTGTTCTTGCAGTAATGCTGATTTTTGTTCCTATGCCAGAAGGTAACTTGTAGGGATTGTGTTGGTTTTCTCAGCTTTTGTTGAGACTGGACAATTGAGAGGTGTTTTAAAAGATTTTATTCTATTATCAATCTTGATGAGTAGTGAGACACAAGAGATGTAAACCTCAATGCCATTCTATCAGAAGCTAACTTATTTTCTGGTTACAATACCTTATAAATTACAACACCTTTTTCAGGTTAAATGCTGCTGTTACTTCTAACACCAATCACCTCTATTTTTTCCTACCTGGTCCTGCTACAATGCATCTTTCACAGTTCTAATTCTCTAAAATTATGTAAGCTTTCTATCAAATTTTTAAAATTCTTTACAAATCCATTTCCCACAGGATTGCAGCAGTTTCAGTGGTGCTTCAGCCAGTCTGATGCACAGATTGGTTTTTCAGTTTGTTACAGGAGCAGGAAGAGATGTTGTGAGCAGCAGTGACACTGAAATAAACACAAACACATTCATTTTTTCTCCCATCTCCATGGAGATTTTCCATGTGTGCCACCGCAATAACCATCTCCTCGAGTCTAAGCTTTAACACAGAGAGAAAACTTGATTTTCACGTGGATTCTGTGATTTAACTTCCTCAGTTTCTCTCTTCCTTAACTCCCTTTAACCTCTCTCCTTGCAGTACAAGACCAGCAAGGAGGGCAGTGTCATGGGTGTCACCGTGTCCCGTGTGGCCATGCTGGCTCACTGCCAAGCCTTGTCTCAGGCCTGCAACTACTCTGAAGGTGGGTGAGGCCACAGAACATCAAAGGTTGACAAAATTAAGTGGTTGCCTCTCATATCTTCAACAGCTGTCTCTGAGTAATCAATATTTACTTCAAAAACTAAATCAAATCTGAAAGTGTAGATTAATTCTTCCCCCCAAAAAGGGAAAATTAGCTGTGATGTTTTTCCGTCCAAAATGGCATCATTTTCACTGCCATGATGAAGAGGAATAAAAAGGGGGATTTATATAATTTCTGTGAATTTACTGAGTCTGTTCTGATGCACCGAAAGGGGAACAAATGAATGAAAAATGGAGCATTTTTCACCAAGCTGGAGTCCCCTCTCACTGCACTGATGGCCCATAGAAATGTCTTTCATTGCTGATAGTGTGTCAATACCAAAGTTTCTGGGGCTGGGGCTGTTCTGGTCCTGTGAGGTTTTTTGGGGAACCCAGAAATGGAGGTTGGAAGGTGCTGGTGATATTCCAGAGGGTTTTGCTGTAGGTTATGGTTTATTCTGGTCTGCCTTGTAAATCAAGCTAATCCCTACATCCATGAGTGAAATTATTTATAGAGCTGTAGGTCACAGAGGTATAAAATTCAAAGTTTGCCTTTAGAATTCATCAGTGCTGGGAGTCAGGGCTAGAGTGATGCTCTCGAGCTCCCCTTCCCTCCCCTGCTCGTGCATAACGAGCTCCAGACCCTTCCTGTCCTACTGATGCACATCTCAGGCTGGAATGTGATTTCCAGCTGGCAGCTGGATTTCCAAATGTGATTTCCTTGCAGCTTTCTGGACATGTTCCTGCTCAGGCACGGACGTGCAGTTGTTCCTTTGCATGGCAAGGAGCTGTGATCAGTAACACGTGTAATCACCCAGGGCCCTGGGCTGCCCCTGGAGCGGGTCTGACAGGGCAGGGATGTTCATCCTTGTGCAGATTCCAGAATAAGTGATGGACACAGCTGTGCTGGCATGTTGCACTTGACAGCTTCACCTTTCTTTTCCCAGGTGAAACGATAGTGAATGTGTTGGATTTTAAGAAGGATGCAGGGCTGTGGCATGGCATTCTAACGGTGAGTTGGTGCCAGAGCTCTCTGGAATGAGAGATTAATGATTAGATGGGATATTAGGAAAAATTTCTTCCTTGTGAGGGTGACCAGGCCCTGGCAAAGGGTGCCCAGAGAAGCTGAGATCCCTAGAAGTGTCCAAGACCAGGTTGGATGTGGCTTGGAGCACCCTGGGATAGTGGAAGGTGTCCCTGGTCAGGGCAGGGTGGCACTGGATGAGCTTTAAGGTCCCTCCCAACGAAACCCATTCCAGAATTCCATGATTCTGTGGTAACAGAGTCCAAGTCTGGGGACTATTATCTGTTAAAACAACCATTCCCCTCCCTGCCAAAATCTCCAGTTCCCTGGGGGAACAACAGAATCACCCTGACTAAACCTCTGTGAACTCCTGACGGGGTGGAAGTTGACAGGCACTGAGGGTGACTCTTATTTCTAATAACTCAATGAAAGGTTTGGGATCCCTTCCCTAGCAATCTTTTTCCTGTTTTTCAGAATGTAATGAACAAGCTGCACACTATCAGCGTGCCCTATTCTGTGATGAAAACCTGTCCTCTCTCATGGGTGCAGAGGGTTCACGCCCACAAAGGTAACTTGGAATTCTCAGGATCCAAGAGTGAGGGCCATTAAAATCTCAAATGCCTTAAACCCTTCTTGCTGTTCCATGACAAATCTCAAGGGCCAAGAGTTTCACTAATGTCCAAAGGCAGTTGATTTTTATTTTGCAGTATTAGGTATGATTTTCTAGATCCTCAAGCAGGGCTGGAGCTAATACCTGTAACATTCAGTGGGAGATTTTAAGCCCCCAGTCATGTGGATACTTGTAAAACTCCTTGCACTGGTGACTTGCCAGAGGTTGGAACAGGAATGTAACAGCTTGGGAGGACAGGGGACTTTGCCATTTATTTCTGTGCACAAAGTCCTTATGCCATGTCAGTGGTGGGGAACACGATGGGGATCTTGTGACTTGGAGCCAGTTTCTTTTATGAAACCAAGGAAATGCTAGAGTGCAGCAGGAGCCCTTGGTCCCTGGCTTCCCTGAGAGCTTTCAGAGGGTGAAAATGATTTATGGCCTTTGGAGGAGGAGCTGTGATGATGACAGACCCTGGCTCAGGTGCTGGCAGTGCCACAGCAGATGCCATTGTGTGTTGGCTTTGCTGTTACTGCAGCCTCAGTTATTTAAGGCTTCCTTGCTTAGGTGAGAATTCCCTCATTTGGGGGTCTCAGACTGTGTGAGTTCTATGAAAATAACTCTTGGAAAGCTTTGATTTGCCCTGAGGTGGTGTTTTTGTGTTTTGCAGCAAAAGTTGCTCTGGTGAAGTGTCGAGACTTGCACTGGGCCATGATGGCCCACCGGGACCAAAGAGACGTGAGCCTGAGCTCGCTGCGGATGCTGATCGTCACCGACGGCGCCAACCCCTGTGAGTGTCCCAGCCCTGCCAGGCCTCCCTGCAGCCCCTGGCAGCAGGATCAGCTCCCTTGGAGCTCCTGGGGCAGAGCTCTGCCTGCTGCTGCTGGGGCACAGGACAAGGGTGTTTCGAGGTTTTTGTGTTGCCATCCTTTAGGCTGTGAGAGATCCTGCAAAGCAGGAAAAGGGAGAGTCAGATGGGGGGCAGTGTTTATAAAATCAGAGAATTGTTCAGGCTGGAAAAGACATTTAAGACCATCAAGTCTAGCTCTTCACCTAGCACCACGTTCACCACTAAACCCTGTCCCCAAGTGCCACGTCCACACGTCCTTTAAATCCCTCCAGGGTTTGTGATTCCACCTGGGCAGAATCCACTGTCTGAATGTCCAGTCTGGGCTTGTTCCAATGCCTGACCATCCTTGGAGTGAAGAGATTTTCCTTCATGTCCAACCTAAACCTCCCTAGCACAACTTGAGGCTGCTTCCTCCTGGAGTTTCCCAAATCCTCCTCCTGACCCGTCCTGTAGATGGGCATGAAATCAATATCTGTGAAGTCCTAGTGGCATCTTTTCTTTCTTCCTAGGGTCTGTTTCCTCCTGTGATGCCTTCCTGAGCTTGTTTCAGAGCCATGGGCTCAAACCAGAGGCGATTTGTCCCTGTGCCACCTCTCCCGAAGCGATGACCGTTGCAATCCGGAGGTAACAGATTGAGTCATCCAGCCTGGGCTTTCTTCACACTTGGGTTGGTCAGAGTTGATTTAAGCATGTAATAAACTCCTCTGACATTTACTCTGTGTGCTCAGGTACTCAAGTTGCTGAGCTTTAAACCTCCCTCCTGAGATCCAAGTGATTTCTGAGGTGTGTGACAGCTCAGCAGTGCCTGAACTCTGCTTTTCCTCCTCCTGATTTCCACAGCCTGGGAGATGTTCTGAATCTGAGATGAGATTTGAGATCATTTGGACATTCTCACACTCTGTTTCTGTCCATTGCTGCCTTCTGTAAGAAACGGGGGTGGGAGCTGGGGTTTGCCCTGGGGTGAGATAAGGAGCTGGCAGAGGAGCTGCAGTGCCCAGAACACAATTCCTTCGGGACTGAAAATTTGGGTGGGGATCCTTACTGCCATCACAGTTTGAAATGATTATGCAAAGCAGAGACACTGAACACACCTATTTCTGTTGCTGTGCCATCTCCATCTGAGTCTAACACCAAGCTGGGTGCCTGATTGAGTGTATTTATTCATTTTGTGTCCTTCCCAGGCCTGGAGTCCCCGGGGCCCCTCTGCCAGGCAGAGCCATCCTGTCCATGAACGGGCTGAGTTTCGGTGTCATTCGGGTCAACACCGAGGATAAAAACTCTGCTCTCACTGTCCAGGACGTCGGGCACGTGATGCCAGGAGGTAAAAGCAGGCAGGAGGCTGATGGGAGATGGTTTTGGGGATGTTTTAGGAGCAGAATGGGTCAGTGTTCTCTCCCACATCAGCCTCAGTGTGGGAGAGGTGGGGCAGTGCCAGACTCAGTCATTCCTGTCACGATTAAACGTGTCAGTTCTCACACAGGGCAAAATTTGGGAGCTGTTTTTAACAAAGCCTGATTTTTCCTAGGCATGATGTGTATAGTGAAACCAGATGGGCCACCCCAGCTCTGTAAAACAGATGAGATTGGTGAAATCTGTGTGAGCTCCAGAGCAGGAGGAATGATGTACTATGGGCTGGCAGGGGTGACAAAGAATACTTTCGAGGTATGTCTAGCAGAATGCATCTTTCCTGCCCCATTTTCTGTGTCAAACTGGTGGTCTTGTGCAACTCCTTGGGTTTGTAACTGAAGTGTTAATATTGTATTTTATAAACATGCACTGGAAATCTCCTTGCAGTTAGAGATACTCAGAATCCCCTCCATAAACATCTCCCACCCTGGCTGTACTGAGGGTTCCCTGCCCTTTTCCTCTTCCCTTCACTCACGTTAAGTGCAATTCTTGGGGTGGTTTTTCTCCACAATTTTGGGGTGGTTTGGGAACGTTTTTCTCTCCTCAGGCCTCCAATGTCCTCCCTTGTGTTGCAGGTGATCCCTGTGAACTCCTCTGGCTCTCCAGTGGGGGAAGTGCCCTTCGTGCGCTCCGGCTTGCTGGGATTTGTTGGACCTGTACGTGAGGCAGCTCAGAGTCTGCACTGCTCTGGCCCTTCAGCATTTCAGAGAAAAGCTTTTGGGGAGGGAGGATGTGTGAGAAGAGCTCGCTGTGAGTTCCTCACAGTTGCCTTCTTGTCTTGCAGGGCAGTTTGGTGTTTGTGGTTGGGAAAATGGACGGGTTGCTGACAGTGAGCGGGAGAAGGCACAACGCCGATGACATCGTGGCCACTGGACTGGCCGTGGAGTCAATAAAAACAGTTTACAGAGGAAGGTCAGCACAAGAAACCCCATCACCTGCTGCATGTAATAAAGCAAAGCACAAGCTTTAGTACTTTCTTGGATTTTTCTTTGGTAGCACAGTTAAAGTAAACATATTTTTGATTTAGGTAGTAATTGCCCTGATCCTGCCCAACACAGATCTTTTTCCCACTATCCATTCTGGCTTTTCATCAAGTCTGTGCTTTAGGGAAAGCAATCAAGTAACAAGATAAGTCAGGCACATGGAGAAATTAATTCTCTGTCTCTGCAGAGTTGCAGTTGTTAGCTGCTGGCTGGTGCAGCAAGGAAGAGTTTCATTAATGTCGAAAGATACTTGATTTTTATTTAGCAGTTGTGGATACAATTTTCTAGATCTTCAGGCGGAGCTGGAGCTCATATCTCCAAGACTTAGTGAGAGATTTTAAACCATCCTGTAGGTGCCTTTAAATCTCCTTTCATTTGGGCTTTGCCAGAAGTTGGAACAAGAATGTGACAGCAGGTTGGGAGAACGGGGGACTGTGCCATATGGAAATTCCATCAGAAAGTGGAATTAACCGCTTAAATACTCCCCAGTTTTTCCTTTTGAGTCAATGTTAATTGTCTGGTGCTTTTTCTCTTGCTTTTGTCCCTGGGTTATTTTAACAAGTTCTATCTTTAATCTCTCCTTGGCCTCCTGTTTCTGAGGAGTGAAACTGGAGCGTGGCTCTGCCCTTTTCCGTAGGATTGCTGTGTTCTCCGTGTCTGTGTTCTACGACGAGAGGATCGTGGTGGTGGCAGAGCAGAGGCCAGATGCATCTGAGGAGGACAGTTTCCAGTGGATGAGTCGGGTGCTGCAGGTACAGCCGGGGGAAATCCTGCAGCTTTTGGGGTGTGGGCAGAGCAGAGGCCACCGAGGGCCCCGATGGAGAGAGCCCAGGGATGGAGGTGCCACGAGCTTTGCATCCCTCTTGGCACAAGGTGTTTGTGCAGGGTCACAAGCTGTGTCCAAGCTGTTCTGTTGTATCCTGAGGGAACTGGAGTGACAGGACAAGGGGAATGGCTTCAAACTGAAAGAGGAGGAATTTAAGTTCAATTTTGGGAAGAAATTCCTTGACCAGTCTGGGATTCCATGAATCCCGTAGAACAGAGGGGCTCTGGCAGTCTCCTCTCAGAACTGCTGAGCAGATCTGTGCTCAAGCTTTGGAGTTCTGCTTTTAGTCTGGATCACGTGGAGCTCAGAATTTGGCTTTAAAGCCACCCTTTTCTTTGGAGATGCATTTTCAGCAGGGACCAAGTGGGCAGGGAAAGGCCAGAACAGCTGAATGAGTGTGGTCCTAAAAGAATGAGTAGCAAGTACTTCCTTTGAGAGCTGCCTGCACTGCATGTGTGTCATTCCAGGAATGACATTCAGGGAGTGAACTGTGCAAACTGGGGTGGAAAACCAGGGAAGTACCTGGTGCTCTGAATAATGGATCAGATGCCTGAATGCTGAGGCGGGCAGGAGGGAACAGAGTGTGACGGTTCAGAGGAGACAGATGGATACAATCCCAAGATCAGAATCGTGTGATTCATCAGGCAACCGTGGGTATTTTGGGATTTTGGTCATGAAGGATTTAAAAATGGATTTGGTGTCTATGAAATGGGCTGTAAAGGCAGGGGTGTACCCAGTACTTCATGCTCATTGCAGGGCTCACTGGTGGCACAGAGGTCAAATGGGATGTCAGTGATTGACTCACAAGCGCAGGGATTTGTCTTGCAGTGTGTCAGTGCTTCAGCAGCAGCAGACTGTGCCCAGCAGTGCCAGGAATGCCAGTGACCATCTCTCCTTTCTCTAGGCCATTGACAGCATTCACCAAGTGGGTGTTTACTGCCTTGCTCTCGTGCCAGCCAACACATTGCCAAAAACTCCGCTGGGAGGGATCCACATCTCCCAAACCAAACAGCACTTTCTGGAGGGCTCTCTGCACCCCTGCAACATCCTCATGTGCCCACACACTTGTGTGACAAACTTGCCAAAGCCCAGGCAGAAACAGCCAGGTAACCTGAACCTCTTTTGTTTGGTGTTGTTGAAGTGGGGCTCAGTGCTCAGCCCCAGGGACTGGGTGGTGTCCTCCTCCCTGTCCCACGTGCTGGGGACCAGGGCCTGTCTTGTGCCCCGTGGCTGGGGCTTGTTCCAGGCCTCTCTTTGCATGTGTTAGTCAGGAATTTTAATTCCCACCTTTGAACTCGCTGGGATTCTCCCTCCTGATGAATAGAGAGCAGCAGTGCCTGCTGGACTCCATCAGTGAGGCTCATTCCCAGGGGCAGTGGGATCCTGCAGGACTCTCTGTACCTTTGCTCTGCTCCTTCCCAAAGTGCTGCTGTCTCTCCACAGGTGTGGGCCCTGCCTCTGTGATGGTGGGGAACCTGGTTGCTGGGAAGAGAATCGCTCAAGCCTCTGGGAGAGATCTGGGTCAAATAGAAGACAACGATTTAGTTAAAAAGGTAAATCAGTGTTTGTGACAACTGGAGAATGGGAAGGAGTTTTCCCTCCTGTGTGCAGAGCAGCAGTGGGGAGCACTGAAGGAGAAGCTGGTGTTGAATTCCTTCCTGTCTTTTCCAGCACCAGTTCCTGACAGAAGTGTTGCAGTGGAGAGCTCAAGCGACTCCTGACCACCCACTCTTCCTTTTATTGAATGCCAAGGTACAGTCAGTGCTGAGTTGTTGAGTTTTAAGGTCCATGTGCTATCCAGTGCCAGTTGGAGAGTCTTTACAATTTTTTGCCCTCTGCAGTGCTTCTCTTTAACCTCTCTATCAGATTTTGCCCATAGATTTGTAGCTTCAACCTTGACCCTTTGACCCTCTAGGTCCCTTCAGCAAATGGCTCTCATGGTTTGACACTTCATTTTAAAACTGAGCGTGTTTGTAGGTCCCACTGGTTCCTGTATCAGTTAATGGTGTATCCCTTGGTGCCACCATCCCTATCAATGGTGTTGAGTATATTCTGGCAAGGTTCTGGTGCAAGAAGACCTGAACTGACTCCCTGGAAGGTAGAATTTTCTAGAGCAGATCTAACTCCATCTCTGTCCTTTGGTACTGTAGTGGATGAGTGGCTCACTGGGCGCCAGCAGCCTTTAGGTAGAGATAACTCCTAGCTGTAGCCTCCTGCTAGCCAGCAAGCTTGGGTTTATCTCAGAGCAGCCAGTTTGTGTTGTGCCAGCCCCTGTTCAGAGCATTTTTGTCTCCTTTCAAGGGAACCACTGTGTGCACGGCCACCTGCCTTCAGCTGCACAAAAAGGCTGAGAGAATCGCATCAGTGCTGTGTGACAAAGGCCATCTCAATGCAGGAGACAATGTGGTGCTTCTTTATCCTCCTGGTGAGTGAGTCCCACTGGGGAAACACAGCTGGGCTTGCTTTGGACTCTCACTGGGATCTGGAAATTCAGGAAGGGCACTCAGTGCTAGTGAGAGGTGCTCACTGGTGTGTCCTGACTGGCTTTGGAGTCATTTGATGTTCTTTTCCTCTACGATGGAGATGCTTTCCTATGTGGTTCCTTTACTTTCCCCATTCCCTATCCCAAGCTTTCTCAGCTTCCTTGTGCTGCCCTTGCTGCTGGGCTGCTGCTGTTGCCCACCTGTGCTGTGGGAGGAGCAGCAGTGCCCTGCTGTGCCCAGGGGCCCCTCCCCAGTGTCCCCCTGTGGTGTCCCTGCAGGCATCGAGCTCATCACGGCCTTCTACGGCTGCCTGTACTCGGGCTGTGTCCCCGTCACCGTGCGCCCGCCCCACGCCCAGAGCCTGGTGGCAACACTGCCCACAGTGAGGATGATCGTGGAGGTGAGTGACAGCCTGGGCTCCAGGGGTGACACGTGTGTCACAGCGATTGTGGCTGGAGCGGGGCTGGATTGGTCACGGGCTCCTGAGAGTCACACTGAGTGCTCCAGCCTCGTGCTCCAGAGGTGACACAGTTAACCAAGCTTGTGGTGTCTGTGTGAGAGGGATTGAGGCACATCTTGGAGCTGAGGGACAGTGTTCTCCTTCATAAATGCCAAAGAGAGAACCCCCTCCTCACACATGGAGTGCAGGTGCTGTCTGACAACACCAACATGGTGTTGCCACCCAGAATTTCACCTTGACACTCCTTAATGCTGGGGTAGTCCAAATCCTGCAGTTAAGTCACTTCCCAAGCCCAGTAACCAGGGGACATCATGGGGAAAAAGCTGGATCTTGCTGTGACACCTTCTTACCTGCTCTGGAGGTTCTGCCTGGGTCTGTGCAGGCTGGGCTGCACTGGGGGTTTAGTGAAGGGGAAGCAGAGCAGAGTGTGCAAAAGGCAGAGGAAGGAATTCAGGTCTGCTGATATGATTAAATAGTCTCTGCACATCAGCTCTCGCAGTAGCTGTGCTGCTGGGACATGCTCCTGCCTCTTTGTTTCAGTGAGTGTTCATCTTTGCAGGTCAGCAAAGCCGCCTGCATCCTCACAACCCAGACCTTGATGAGGCTGCTCAAGTCCAGAGAGGCAGCTGGTGCTGTGGATGTGAAAACCTGGCCAACCATCATTGACACAGGTGAGCTCCCTGGCCAAGAGGCTCCTTGAAGTCCTGTGGAGGGGTGACTGCTGACTTCCAAAGGGACTGTCCCACATTTCATTGAGTGGCTTTTGAAAATTTGTTTGAATATGCACAAAAGCTATCTAAAATGTGCCCTTGTTCACTGAGAACTCTTCTGTATTGAGCTGTGCATGGGAAATGATTACAGTGATTTCTGGAGGCAACTTCAGTCTGCTTAAGACAAGGATGAGTTGATCTTTTCTCCCTTTTCCTGAGAATAAATAATTTTCTATGTAGGAGCTTTGACAAGAGTTTTGCCATACACTAGCCTGTCTTTTCTGAAAAGAGAATTAATGGAAGGCTTGATCTTCCATCTCTGGTGTTTTAAAAGTCGCGTTCTCCTTTCAAATACCTGTCAAGTAATCAAAATTAACCCATTTCTTTCTCTCTTGCACAGATGATTTGCCCAGGAAGAGGCTGGCCCAGATCTATAAGCCACCCACACCTGAAATGTTGGCATATCTAGATTTTAGTGTTTCCACAACAGGCATGCTCACAGGAGTAAAGGTAAAGTAACGGGTTAGGAGATGGGCATTTGTGTCTTGTATTGCCTGACCCTATGAGCCACCTCTCCTTAACCTCCACCCCCAAGTTGTAGCTTAAACCAAGACCCTGATTTTCTTCTAACAAAGCTATGGGCTTCAGTTCACTGAGTTCTGCTGAGGAGGGAAACAGGTCTGCTCAGTGGGGTCAGGAATTCTGCTGCTGCTTCCCCCTGGAGAGCTGCTTGGGAGAGCAGCAGAGCTCTGAGCTCCACCAAGAGCAGAAGAGGGATGCAGTCAGAAAAAAGAGGAAAAGATACTAAAAAGGAAAGCCTTAGACTGTTGTTAATGCTCACGTGTGTTTGGAGTTGGAATCACAGCATAGTCAGGGTTGGGAGGGACCTCTGGAGATCCCCCAGTACAAGGCAGGGTCAGACAGAGCAGGTGACACAGGAACATGTCCAGGTGGGTTTGGAATGTCTCCAGAGAGGAAGATTCCAAAACCACCCTGGGCAGCTGTTCCAGTGCTCTGCCACCTCCATGGAAAGTTTTGGCTCATGTTGAGGTGGAGCTCAAACAACTGCAGCTTCAGGTTTAGCTGTTGGTGTCACAGTTGGTGTCAGGGCTCTGCAGTCTCTGCCTCTGCTGGGGAAGCTCAGGAACCAAACCGTGGCCTTGCCTGCACACCAGCTCTCCATGAGCTGCCTTTGCCCTCACTGGGGGATCCTGGGTGCTGTCCCGGGCCCCCAGCAGTGTCCCCCCTGTGTTGCAGATGTCCCACGCTGCAGTCAGTGGCCTGTGCAGGGCCATCAAGCTCCAGTGTGAGCTCTACTCCTCCCGGCAGATTGCCATTTGTCTGGACCCCTACTGCGGGCTGGGATTTGTGCTCTGGTGCCTTTGCAGGTAGGACTTGCTGGGGAGAGGGGCAGATTAACTCTTGCCTGGTTGGAAATGGGAAATGGGTATAATTACAGACATGTTGACATTACAGAATGACTTAATTTACAGTAAGGGGGGAATTTGTCTTGGAACTGACAACAACATGTTCCCTTTTGCTGCAGATTAGCAAGATGTTATCCCATCTTGATTATGTGTGTTTGTGCTGCCAAATATTCCTGGCTTCAGAATGTTTCTCTTCCCTTTCTTCCTTGATTACATGTTGCAATAAGGGAGGTTTTGTTCTCTGTGGGGTTGAGCCAGTTCTCTTCCTTCACTGTCAGTGTGTGTTTGTGTGTGGATAAATTGTTATTCTTATACAGTAAGTTGCATTTTTTAAATGTTGCTGCTCCAGTTTGCCTCAGCTGCAGTCTCAGAACTTGCCTTTGGACTGGCAGGAATGTAATGTGCAGATACAGTGAATATAAATTTAAAGACAGCTACAAGCTTCACTAAAATGTTTCTCCCCTAATGTTCTTCACAGTGTGTATTCTGGACATCAGTCAATTTTAATTCCTCCTATGGAGCTGGAATCCAATCTTTTTCTCTGGTTATCTACTGTCAGCCAGTATAAAATAAGGGACACCTTCTGTTCCTATTCAGTCATGGAACTGTGTACAAAGGGACTTGGAAACCAAGTTGAAATGTTAAAGGTAAGAAACATTTCCTGAGTGTTAAGTCACGTAAATTAAGGAAGCTCTGGTAGTAAAGCGAAGTGATATGATTGTTAAATACAGATTTTCCTGTTGCACGAATCTCCAGGCCAGAGGTGCTCCAAAAGCAAATCTCCAAAAGCAAATCTCCCTGGGAGAGGAGAGCACTGGGGAGGAGCAGGGGCTGTGGCAGTGCAGGGAGCACCTGTCAGGGAATGTCAGGGCAGCCCTGAGCAGGGAGGATCCCAGCGCTGCTCTGCAGCAGATTCCTTATGTAACAGTCTGCAGTGGAGGCTCAGACCAGCACATGATGGAAAGCACATGTCAGGAGAGCTGCTCAATGGAGGTGTGTTCTCCTTGGAGATGAGAGAAGGGAAAAAATAGCTCCATGCCATGCCTGAGGTGGTTTTTTCCCTGAGATTTCCTGGATTCTGGCTCTGTGAGATGAAAGCTCAGCCTTGTTCTCTGGCTGGCACAGAGCTCTGCAGGTGCCTGGGCTGTGTCACCAGGTGAGCAGCACACAGGAGCTCCTGCCTGGTGCTGGTCAGAGCATTCACCATAGAAGTAATAATGGATTCAGGTGCCAGTGTTGTTGAAGAGTCCATGCAATCCCAGTGGACGACTTTATTCTGCCTGGCTTTGGTTCCCATCTGTATAAGCAGTGCCTCAGAGGTGTAATCTCTGTGCTGAGAGCTGGGGCAGAGGAGGGAGCTCTGTCAGTCCATGTCTTGCTCTGGCTGCATTTCTATGCTCTGGTCAGGCACGATTTATAATTGCAAACAGAATCAGAAAGAGGGAGAGTAGCTCAGAACACAGGGACTGAGTTTGTCCTGCATTTCCTGAGTAATTTCACGGGCTAAGAAGCAAACAGAACTTGTTGAGAGGGGCCAGATGAGCAGCTGCAGCCCTTTGCCTGGTGTTTGTGTGCAGGCCCGAGGCATTAACCTGTCCTGTGTCCGGACCTGCGTGGTGGTGGCAGAGGAGCGGCCGCGCGTGTCCCTCACTCATTCCTTCTCCAAGCTCTTCAAGGACATCGGGCTCTCATCCCGGGCTGTGAGCACCACCTTTGGCTCCCGGGTCAACGTGGCCATCTGTTTGCAGGTGAGGCTTCCCAGGGCTCCTGGTTGTCACTGGCACCAGGTTCCAGATGCCAGGCTGGGTTGTGTTCCACACTCCCCATCTGCGCACATTTCTGAAGCCCAACATCTGCCCTGCAGAGAACAGCTGGCACAAGATTTAAGCAGCTTCTCTCATTTTCAGCTGCCAAAACGTATTACAGATGCTCTAAACAAGTGAAACATGAATCTGAACTGTTTATTCCGACATAAATAGTGTCTGGTTGCTCCAGGCTGGTGCTGAGAGGGCTTGTGGTGTCTCCCCCCTCCCCAAGGCTCCTTCCCACACAGGTGTTCCAGAAAGTCACCTGCTTACTGAAGGGTGCAGCTGCAAAGGTGGGGGAATATGAGTAGGAATTCTACTGTAAGAAACCCCTCAAAATGTTTCTGGGCTCAGGCAGAAATTCCCCTGATTGCTCTAAATACATCAACGTTTTTTAAATATTAACTCCTCAGGGAACATCAGGGCCAGATCCCACCACGGTGTATGTAGACCTGAAATCCTTGAGACATGACAGGTACTGTAAGTTCACTTAAACCAATTTATTAACTGTATAAAACCCTGCAGTGGTGCTGAGTTTTCACACCACTCCAGACACTTCAGCTCTGGTTTTTTTTTTTCCCCTGACAATGTTTTTTTCTTGACCTTCAGAGTCCGTCTGGTGGAACGAGGAGCTCCACAGAGCCTGCTGCTCTCTGAGTCTGGAAAGGTAAATCCATGTGTCCCCACCTCCCACTGCCTTTGTAGCTGGGAAGGACAGTCCCAGGGAGGGGGTGGCACTTGGTTACATTGTCCCTCTGGAATTTGATTATAAGGAATTACCTGTTGATTTAAGAGTGTGTTTTGCTGGAGCTGTTGGGGGAATTGGTCCATTTTGCAGTAAATTAACCACATCAGAAGTGTGGGCTCTGGTATTCTTGAAATCAGGCTGTAGTTGGGATTTACTGTAGCTCTTACTCCCTCATAGCTTAACAGAAAGAGATTTTCCTGTAGTTTTTTAGCTGAATTCTTCAAAATCAAGGTCAGAATATCTTACCTGTGTGACCCTGGAGCCATGGAATACATCCCTACCCTGATCTTGCCTTGCTGTACCTGTTCTGCCTGTTTTATCCCTGTTTGTGATGTCCATGGGTGCAATCCTGCCCTGATTGAACAGCCTGTGTGTTTTATCATGCTGAAGATAATCCAACAAGAATTGCACATTTCCTTTTTCTGCTCTTTAGATTCTGCCTGGGGTCAAAGTGGTCATTGTCAACCCAGAGACAAAAGGGCCTCTGGGAGATTCTCACCTTGGGGAGGTAAGTGCAGGTTTTGCTCCTTGGGGACCTTTTCCTGCTGCTCCTTGGGCTTTTCCCTGCTGGGGGACAGTTTGGAGCTGTGATGCAGGCCTTTTGTAAGATGAATTATTGCTGGAGCGTTCGGAATTTGGGTATTATTTCACTGTCAAGTTTAAGGAAAACCCACTTGAAAAGAAGCTTGTTCCACCCTAAATCTTGCAAACTGGCTCCCAAATAGTATAATTTACATTTGCCTTTTCTTACTTTGATTACACACCAGTATACTGATCTGTGTTGATGGATTATTATCCAATTTTGGACTTGACGTGTTAAAAACCCACAATTTATTTACTCAGTGAATCCTCAGTTACACTTACTGCAAGACTACATCTCAAGGTGCATTTTTAAGATTCTGCAGGTTATTTGGAAATTCAAGCTGAATTTTTCTGATCTGAAAAACCGCAGATAAAACCAGAACCTTCTTGTTGCAGTTCCTTTACCCCCTCCACTGGGCAGATTCTCCGTGGTGTGGACCTGACCCTTTTCCCCTCCCTGCACAGATCTGGGTGAACAGCCCCCACACAGCCAGTGGCTACTACACCATCTACGACAACGAGACCCTTCAGGCCGACCACTTCAACACCCGCCTGAGCCTCGGCGACGCGGCGCAGACGCTCTGGGCGCGCACGGGGTACCTGGGCTTCGTGCGGCGCACCGAGCTCACGGCGGCCAGCGGAGGTGGGGCTGGGGCTGGGGCAGCCTGGGCATTCCCTGGGAGGGCACAGCTGGCAGGGGCACGGGCAGCCTGGGCATTCCCATGGCAGGGCACAGCTGGCAGGGGCACGGGCAGCCTGGGCATTCCCTGGGGAGGGCACAGCTGGCAGGGACCTGGGCAGCCAGGGCATTCCCATGGCAGGGCACAGCTCACAGGGACCTGGGCAGCCTGGGCATTCCCATGGGAATCTCATGGTTTAACTAAGGGTTTCACTTGGGCATGGCTCACAGGGGCATGGGCAGCCTGGGCATCCCATAGGAATCTCACCAAGGGTTGCACCTGGGCACAGTTCACAGGACATTCCCATGGGAATCTTGTGTGGTTTAACCAGGGGTTTCATCTGGGCACAGTTCACAGGGACATGGGCAGCCTGGGCGTTCCCATGGGACTCCCATGTGGATTAACCAAGGGCTGCACCTGGGTTGATCCAGGCTGGGGATAAAGAGGGAGCACACCTTCAGGCTGGAGAAGAGAAGCTTTGGGTGATCTAATTGTGGCCTTCCAGTGCCTAAAGGAGCTGCAGGAAAGATGGACGCAGGACATCTTGGAGTGCCAGGACAAGGGGCAGTGGCTTCAAACTGCCAGAGGGCAGGGTTAGAGGGGATTTTGGGAAGGAATTCCTTCCTGTGAGTGTGGCGAGGCCTTCACAGAGGGTGCCCAGAGAAGCTGTGGGTGCCCCTGGATCCCTGGCAGTGCCCAAGGCCAGGCTGGACAGGACTTGGAGCACTGGGACAGTGGAAGGTGTGGGACTGGATGGGCTTTAAGGTCCCTTCCAATGCAAACCATTCTGGGATTCTTTAGCTTATACAAGAGACAATTTTTATTTACAAAATTCCATTTATTCCCCCTCGTCTCCTGTCTCCCCAGAGCGCCATGATGCCCTGTACGTTGTGGGAGCCCTGGATGAGACCCTGGAGCTGCGGGGGCTGCGCTACCACCCCATCGACATCGAGACCTCGGTGTCCCGAACCCACAGGAGCATTGCTGAATGGTAAAACACTCCTGAGCAGTGGAGCCAGCCTAGCCCAGCTGAAATGCAGCAGTTTAGGCAAAGATGCAGGGTTTTAGCTGAAAAAAAAGTAGGGAAATTCAGGGGTTTTTGTGCTGCCATCGGCAGGTCATATACCTGATTTCCCATCTGCAGATGAGAACAGACTCTGTGTTTTCTCACAAGCCTTAGTTCAACACAGAAATTATTATTTCCTTCTCTGTGGTGTAAAGATCCATTTCTGAGTCAGTGACAGATGCTTTGGGTTCCTGTCTCATACAGGTAGTGCTGAGATAGGTCTGATTTTTGTCATGTCAGGACCGAGCCATGTCGCAGTTAGGTTGGAAATGTAGCCCAAAGCAGGAGGTATCCATTCTAAGGATAAAGAGCTGAAAACTTTGGATCTTTGTGGCAACAACTTGGTTTTGTGTTGTTTTTCCTCTGTCATTTCAGTGCTGTGTTCACCTGGACCAACCTGCTGGTGGTGGTGGTGGAGCTGTGTGGCTGTGAGCAGGAGGCTCTGGATTTGGTGCCTCTGGTTACCAACGTGGTCCTGGAGGAGCATTACCTGATTGTGGGTGTGGTGGTGGTGGTGGATCCTGGAGTCATCCCCATCAATTCCCGAGGCGAGAAACAACGGATGCACCTCCGGGACAGTTTCCTGGCGGATCAGCTGGACCCCATTTACGTGGCCTACAACATGTGATGGGAGCACAGAGTGATCAGGGTGCTTATGGAAGTGAAGCTGATGAAAATTACTAATACTTGATCTAAAGTTTGAGGTTGCTGCCACATTCCCTCCCTCCTGTCCTGGGGGTTTCAGTCCTGGTGGGGTGAAGGAAGTGGGGGAAGCAACAGCAAACGTTTGTAACAGTTTACTGAACCATGAGCTTTAGAGAACTGCAAAAGGGGAAAGTGTGTGAGCTACGAAATCCCCAAGGCCTTTACAGTAGTGTTAATTTTTCACCCGTTGTACATATTTGTATTTTTATCTAATCCCGGGTTAGGATTCTATAAGGGGTGGGTTTATTTAGTTAAGATAATAAACTATTAAGAAAAGGGTCATCAGAGTTCTGCAGTTCCCTACTCCATGATCTCCTTTGCATCTGGAGCTGTTCATCCCACGGGATCACACAACTTATTGACAATTGTGCCATGACCAAATCAATAACTTACAGAATCAGAGTTACTTATTCATATAGAGATTTCTGGAATTTAAAAATAATTTTGCCTATATTTTAAATATGTAAATATTATTATACATAATTCACTTAGATAGAAAATTAACTTGGCTAGTGAGGGCAGCTGAAGGTTGATGTTTTTAAGGACAGGTGACTTTTGTGGTCCTCAGCATCATGGCATTGGCTTAGACACAATGTGAGATGCTCCCACCTTCCCCAGGTTTCTGATTTCATTTGTATCTTTATTCTGGCCAGAAGTGTGCAGAACCCTTTGGTTTTAAGGCACATCTTTCTCCAGGAGGCTGAATTCAGCATGGAATTAGGGAGAAATGGCAGTGCAGGGAAGGAACTGAGGGACAGCCTCTGCCTCATCCTGTGGCACCAGGTGTGGAAAGGAAAACCGTTCCTAGGTTGACACACAGGTGAATTCCCTGCTTGTGCCATTCCTCTGGGATTCCTTCAGCTCCCTGCAGGCAGAGCAGAATTACTGTGAATAGGCTTTAGTGGAAACTGGGAGCAAACAAAAATGCTTTCCCCAAAGCATTCCCTGAAAGAACAGGAGAATTTGAGGTTTAAGTTGAACACAATTTTTCTTTTACTGGAGGATCCAGTAATTCTGGCAAACACATTGTTAAATAACATTGTGAAAATTGCTGTCCGGGCCTTCCACATCCTGTGTCAGGTCCAGCGTTAGGGAATGGGAAGAAAGAGAAACCTGAAAGCAGCAGGTACAAGCTCTTCCTGCTGGGAAGCAGGGCTGGGAGAGAGCAGGTGGTTGAGCTTTGACTCAAAATTATCTCTTTTTTTAAAAATTCTTCATCTTTTAATAGCAATTACACTTCTCTGGGTGCTAATATATGATTTTGGAAGCTTTGGGAGCTGCTACCAGATCCTGCAACAGGGTTTTTTGAGTCAGATGTGGTATACAGTGTAAATAAACTTTTCAGATGTTCCAGATTACCTCACAAAAAGTTTTTAGGCAGTTTTTAAAAGGTTTGTGGTGTGGACTTGGAAGATCCTGTGGCAGTTACTGGAACAGAGTCCAGTGGATCCACGAGCAAACCCCAGCTGTGTCCTTGAAAAGCTCCTGCTGCATCCTGGTGGCTCCTCACTGAAAACAGGAGCTTTAAAACTCAGAAGTTTCAAATGATATTTTTGAAAAATATTTGGTGGGGAAATAGGAACTGGAAGTTTTGTGGCAGGTCTGGACTTAAGGTTCCTTGCAAACACTTCGGGTTTCAGGGGCACATTTTGGAACCTTGTCTGTGTTTTCCACAGTATCAGCCAACACTGCAGAATATGCACAAAATCTACAATATATTTAGTTTTAACAAATTGAACACAAAGTGGGGACAGTGGCAGGTCAAAGACTAAAACAGTTGGTCCTGCAGCTTATTTTGGGTGTAAAGTGCATAAAGGGTGCTCTCCCCTTTCAGCCAGAAAATTCCTGTTATTCCATGTTCTTTGTCACCATTTTTGTGTTTCCTGCACAGCCCAGGCCTGGCCAAGCAGCTTCACTCCAGTGTGACCTTTCCAGGAAAAACTGGTGGTCTTGAACCTTTTTCTTTACTCAAGGCTTTAGATAAATTGTTTCAACAAACATTTTTTGTCCACTGAAGTAGACTTTTAAGTCCAATTCCAGGATTGTCTTTTATTTTTATTCGTGATTTTTCACAAATAAAACAATGTGTGTATTAGTTCCATCAAATGTGGCAGGTGAAATTCCTGAGATGGCATTTTTGATTGTGACTGGATTGATCTTTTTTTATTTTTTTTCCCCTCATTTTTTGGTTTGGATAGGTACTGATAGTTTCCTATGGTTTGAGGTTTTATCTTGCAAGTTCCCTGTGTGCTCCAAATCTTCCAGCACGTTCCATTTCTGTGTGCTGGAGAACTGCAGGACGCTGCCCATGGGATGAGAGAACATTCCAGGGACAAGGAGGAGCTGCTCAGTTTGGCTTCCCTGGATTCCCTGAGTGCTTTGAGAGTTTTCTATAAATCCATTTCCCACAGCGCTGGAGAGGAGGAGGGATGGGGCTGAGGCTCTGGAATCCCCAAAATTCCACCCCCAGCTCTGCTCGGGACTTGCCATGAGCCTTCCACAGATCATTCCGCTCCTCTCTCTGTAGCTGGGGATGATATTTCCATATTTTCTGGGAACAAAGCAAGATCTTTCACTCCAGACATTGGCAGGTGGGCAGGGCTGGGTGCTTCTCACAAAAATCAGCCTCTCCCCCTGGTGTGACTGCAGCTGCTGGGGTTGCACAGGGCACATTATTCCCTTTTCTTGCCCCTCGGGTTCCAACTTAACTGCAGTGAAACTGAAAAACTGGGAATTCTTCCCACTGGACTGAAGTATATTGTGTGTGTCTCACTGTTTCTGAATCTTCTCTGAGCAAACGCTGTGGGAACAAGACAGTTTTGTCCCGTTTTGTTAGAATTTGCACTTCATTTCTGGTTTAAATCAGTTCAGCTGTGTCCTACTAACTGTCCTAAAATAAGGTTATAAAAACCAGATCAATTTTAGCCCTAGATGCTTTTTTTTTTTTTTTTTTTTTGCTTTTATTTCTGTCAACCTCTTTCTCATTGTCCAATCCAGACTCTGGCATTCTGTAATTATGTATAAAGGTTTTATTTATTTAAAACTAGATTAGTTACATTTTTAAATTTAACACCTGGCTGGACAGTGTCCCATTAACGCATTGATTGTGTTTCCTTTGTCTTGTGTTAATAAATATTGATGCCTGGTTGCTTGTTTAGTCCTTCCAGCGCTGTTTCCATGAAGGAATTTTATTTTTAAAGAATAAAATGCGGGTTAAAATTGAGCCTGGGCAGGGGGAGAACTAGTAAGTATCTTGTATTTTGTCCGTTGCATGGAGGAGTGTTGGAGCTCTGGGGGTGTGAAGGAGCTGGGCTGGGCTGTGTCCTGTACCTGTAGCTTTGGGAATCAGTTTCTGGGGATCAGAGCAGGGAGTGGAGCTGGAGAAGGGGCTGGAGAATTCTGAGGGAGCTAGGAAAGGGTTCAGCTGGAGAAAAGGGGGATCAGGGGGAATTTCTGCCTCTACACAATGCCCTGACAGGAGGGGACAGCCGGGGGATTCGGGATTTTTCCCAGGGAACAGGGACAGAGGAGAGAGAACGGCCTCAGGCTGGGCCGGGGAGGCTCAGGGGGGACACAGCAGGAATTCCCCCATGGAAAGGGGATCAGGAATTGGCACTGCCCAGGGGGGTTTGGGTCACCTCATCCCTGGAGGTGTCCCAGGAAGGGCTGCAGGTGCCACTCAGAGCTCCGGGCTGGGGACAAGGTTGGACTCGATATCTCTGAGGGATTTTTCAACCTCAGGAATTCCGGGATCCTGTAAAAATCAGGTTCCTGTTCCTCGAGGTGCTTGGCTGCAGTTGGTGCCTTACGAGCAACACTGAATTTCCTGTGCTCCCCAGTGATGCCTGAGGAACTGTCCCGTGATGGGGGCCACCGGCTGGATCCCAAATCCTTATTGTGATCCTAAAATCGCTGTGGAATATCCCCGAGAGGGACCAAAACCCATCACCTGCTTCCTTAAAACCCCTCAGTGCCACCGGCCCGGCCGTGAGGAATCGCAGCCACGGTCCTGCCACACTCCGGCTGGGACGCGCCGGTCAAACCCGGCCGCACTGCCCTTTCCCCACGGCTGGGCGTGAGGACCTGGAATTTCGGGATTTTTGGGAATTTCGGGATTTTCCCGCGGCAGTCGCGATCCCGCTCGCAGAGCGCGGGTTCCCGCCCGCACGGCGCCGCTCCTGCCGGCATGGGCGCTGTTCCCGCGTCGTGCCCGACAGCGGCGCTCTGCCGCCTCCTCTCTGTGGTGCGCCCGGGCGGGGCCGGCTCCAGGCGGCCGCTCTAGCCCGGCGCCCGCGCGCTCTGCGCCGCTGGGGCTCTATGGCGGGGGCCCCTGGGCGCGCACTCTATGGTCGCGGCCCGCCCCCCCCGCCGGCGCCGCTTCCCTGAGGCGGGACCGGGCCGGGACCGGGGCCGGGACCCGGCGGCGGCTCCGGCGCTCCCCACGCGCGACCTGCGGGGGCTCTGAGGTAAGCGCGGGCTGGGGGAGGCCGCCCCGTCCCCCTCGGCCCGCCCGCCGCTTCTTCTCCCCCGCGTCCGCCCCCGCGGGCCGTGAGGGGACGGGCACAGGCCGCGGCCTCGGCGCGGCGGCCGCTGCGGAAACCGCGGGGAGTTCCCCCGCAGCCGGGCCTGAGGCGCTGCCCTGCGGCCTGGGGCTGCTGCCGGGCCCGGGCCCGCTCGCCCCCGGGACGGGGGGGAAAGGTTTCTGAGGCGTGACGAGGAGCCCCGGGTCCCGCTCCCCTCGGGATGGGGGACAGGTGCTCTGGGGGTGGCCGCGGCTCCAGCCGGTGCCGGGCAGCGCTGGCTGGGTCCCCGAGCCGTGCCCGGGCACAAACTCGGCTTTATCGCTAACTAAACCGCCGTTAATGGGCGTCCTTACCTGGTCTCTATGAATTTTGCCCCTGACCCGTGTCTGAGCCTTGACTTCAGTGCTCAGTGAGGATCGGGTGGGGCCAGGGCGCTATAAATGATAGAAATGATCGTATAAATGTTATCTGGGCTATTTTTCTCTCACAACCAACAGATCCCTGATGCGGATAGAATATTGACATCTTTAGGCTGCAGCGTTTATCCCTGAAGCTCCTGTCAGGGATGTTCCTGTACAGGCTGGTGCTGGGTGGAGGGGAGTGGGAGAAATCCTATAAGGAAAGTGCTCCTGGAGTTTTAAGGAATAACTTTGTGTGTTTGTGGAATGGAATCTGGAGCAGTGACTGGGCACCTTGACTCCAGACTGCTCACTTGCTCTCTGGCACATCTGGTGGGATGTGCTGCCCTTTGCTCTGTCTTTTACTGATTTCTGGGAGGAAAAAAATGGAGTTTTCTGGGTGAGCAAATTTTCTCCAAGTGTCTTAATGGCAAATTTAGGTAAATAATATTTTCACTGCTGAAAGCAGCTGATTGTGAGGATCCCAAATTCCCCTAGATTACTTAAGTATCATTTAAGAAAGCGTTTTGAAATCCCTTTGTACAATTTGTAAATGTCAGAATTTGACTCCTGTCACTATTTGAGAATAAAATTCTGTGCCAAATAGTCTTGATTTCTGACGTTATAAAAAATACAATCAATTGGTTCTTCCAACATTTCAGTGATGAAACATCATTCAGACCATTCCTCTACTCAGTTTGCAAAACAGAACTTGGTTTCTTCCTCTGGTGCTCTCTGTAGCACTTTAGGGAATTTCCAGAATTAGGGAATCAATGGAAGTTGTGGGAATGAGTTTTCTTTTTTAATTAATGCTCCTTGAGCATGTCAGGTGTTTCTGGTGGGTTTGTGTGGTGGTTTCATGCACTCTGAGGTACTTGGAGGGTGTCTGTGAACTTTGAGAAATGAAATGTGTCCCGATGGACTGTGACATTCCTGTTTGTGTCTCAGAGGAAGGTGATTTTGAGGCTCAGCGTTGAAGTAGGATGAGTTTTCTTGGCTGGAGGGAGATGATGCCCAGAATTTTAGGAGTTCCTTAAAGCAAATTTCATGAGCTGCTGTTGCAAAATCCTTTCAGTTAAATGACTTTTGAGGCGGAGCTGCATGGAGACTTTGGGTTTACTGTGAAAATCATCCCCCTTACCTGTCTGGTTATAAAAACGTGGTGTTTGTACAGACTGGGACAATAATCATTCTCTGGATGATAAAGCCTCGGTGTTGCTTCTCTTGTCAGTGCTCTGTGACAGCAAAATTCTTCCTTCACCCCAAAAAGAGCACCTGCTTTCAGCTAAATAAATTAAATTCAGCTGTCAGAGCAGTTTTATCCAGGAGGTGACTGTGCTCAGGTATTATCCTTTTTGGTACTTCTTCTTAGAGTTTGAGACCTGCAAGTTGAGGTTTTTCTCCCATTCCAGGGGGAAATTCCTGGTCTTCCAGCTAAATAAAGTTAAAGACAGGGGAGTCTTGTGTGACACTCACATCCCCAGAGGCTGTGAGGTGCAGGATGAATTTCCATCTTGTTGCAATCCTTGCTAAATCTTTTTATTGACTGCTGTTGAATGGATAATTAAATATTCCAGAGCAAGCAGAGATGAACTAAACTCAAAACTCATATTTCTAATGGGAAATACTTTATCTTTTATTCCTGTAAGCAGAACTTCACACCAGTGAGAGAAAGGTCAGCAAAACCTTCTGTGCTTTCCCCCTGGGGCGTTTCTTTGGGGTGGTTTTGTTGGTTTCACTGTTTCTTGCAGGCTGTTTTGAGTCTTTTATGGGACAGTAAGATAGAGAAACTAATAGCAGAGAGCAGGGAGGGCAGGCTGTGGGTTTGCACTACAGAAATGAACAGAACAGAGGTTTCTGTAGCACTGGAAATTTATTGTCATTTTTGCTGCTGTCTGGATTTCGGTTTGAGGGGCCCTGTTTACCTGGGACACTTTGCAGGGTGCAAAATTTTCCTTTATAAAATGTAAAACTGTGTTTGCGGACAGACAAAGTTGTGTCCACTGCAGGTTCATCATTAATTCTGCTCATAATCTTGAAGTGGTTGATGTTTGCAGCCACGAGGGAAGCTGCATCATAGGCTGGGGAAGGTTTGGGCTGTGCTGTAAAGGACACAGAACCATGGGTTTGTTTTGGCTGGAAGAGACCTTAAGGAACATCTCATTGCACCTCCCTGCCATGGCGGGGTCACCTTCCACCATCCCAGCTTGCCCCAAGCCTGTCCAGCCTGGCCTTGGGCACTGCCAGGGATCCAGGGGCAGCCTCAGCTTCTCTGGGCACCTGTGCCAGGGCCTGCCCACCCTCCCAGGGAGGAATCCTTCCCAATATCCCATCCAGCCCTGCCATCTGTCAGTGGGAAGCCATTCCCCATGTCCTGGCACTCCAGACCCTTGTAAATGCTCTCTCTCCATCCTCCCTGCAGCTCCTTCAGCTACTGGAGAGGCACAATTCAGTTACCCTGAAGCTTCTCTTTTCCACCTTGAACAATCCCAATTCTCCCAGCCTTTCCTCACAGCAGGGCTGCTCCATCAATCAATCATAGTCTCTTGTATCAGCCAGCCATCAGTTTTCTCCCTACAAAGCCCTGCTTTGGTGACTTTTTGGGGGTCCTGCAGCGGGACCCCTCAGAGCAGGGAGGGTGCAGCAGCAGGACTCTGCTCTGGGTTGACTCTTCCCCCCAGGAGCCTTCACTGGGCTGCGTGCTGTGGTTGGGCTCAGCAGGGAAAAATCAGTGACTCACATTTCCACAGAAAGAAATGTAATTTCCAGTCTCATAGCAACTGTCCTTTCAACACTTTCAAACCTTCTGTGACAAAATGTTTAACACTCACCCATCAGCTTCTAATGCTCCAGGCTGGTCCGCCCACCACCCCAGCTGAAACCTGCATTTGTGCATCCCTGAATCCCCCAGAATCTGAGGGGGGATGCTGGCAAGACGTTGAACAGTTAAATATAAAATCTTAGACATGAGAGAAGTGTTGCTGACTGCATTACATCAAGACAGAGTGACTCTTAAAATTCAAAACTGTGTTCTCTTCACTTTGATCTGAGTCCCTGGTTTGTTTTTATACACCTTCAGATAGTTTAAAATAGGTTTGGCTGGTGGCTTGGCTAAAATATTTTTGGAAATTATCTTACTTAAAGATATTCTTTAGTATAAAGAATCTTGATTTTCTTCCTGGATCATCCTTCAAACTGAAAGAGAGCCGAGCTAGATGATATATTAGGAATTGGATATTAATGGGATTATAACAGGATGATGAGGCCCTGGCACAGGGTGCCCAGAGAGGCTGGAGCTGTGCCATCCCTGGAAGTGTCCAAGACCAGGTTGGACAAGGCTTGGGGCAACCTGGAGTAGTGAAAGGTGTCCTTGCCCGTGGCAGGGGATGTCACTGGATGGGCTTTAAGGTCCCTCCCAACCCAAACCAGTCCATGATTCTGTGTGTCCTTTACAGCACAGACCAAACCTGTTCTATTCCCAGCCTGGACTCAGGAGGTGACCCCAGGTGTGGGGCTTCACCTGCCCAAATCCCCAGGAAAGAGCAGGGCAGGGTCCCTTCCCTTGAGGAGGCACAGAAGGGCTCAGGGTGTTGATGGGAAGTGACAAAAATCCAGGCTGTGCCTTAATAATGGCAACATTGGAGGGCAAAGAGCCTCGTTCAGCACATCCCAGCAAGACCAGAATCATGAGGCACTGAGGGTGTAAAACACTGGTGGAACTGGGCACCTGTCTGCTGTCCACATTCATTACTAACTGGATTTAACTGGTTTTCTCGTAGCTGATGATGGAAGAGGTGCACAAGGGCAGCAGCAGCAGCTCTGTTACGTCCCAGCCCTCAGCTGTACAAGGTACAACCCTCCAGGCAGCTCAGCTCTCTCATATTGCTCAACAGGTAAAGCCTGGGCTGGATCTCAGCAAACATTTCAGGGAGTTCAGAGCCAGTTTTATGTGCTACAAACTATAGAGCCATTCTTAGAAGCAATCAGAGAAGAAAAAACAGAAAGAGGCTAAGAAAAATGTGTTTGTTTTTGATGGTGGATGACATTAAATTAATTATAAAGTGTTTTAAAGTTGTTTTTTTTTTGTGTTTGTACAATGCAGAAGTCCAACCCAGATTTGGGGTTAGTCCTCCACAGGAGCTGCTCAGGAATAAAATGAGGGCCTGGTTTCATTTTTTTTCTTAGAAAAAGCATTTCCAGCTCCTTTTGTAGTAGCAGCAATCCTGGGTGCTCAGCACCATGGAAACCCTTGGATTTTAGCCCAACATGAACATATTTAATCTAATAAACCATATGAACTTGAAAATTGAGATTCTTTTCCTCTAACGCAACATCCATGTCAGAGCTTTAACCTGAATCCCTTAGAATGGGTGAAGGAGTGAATCCTTCCAGGAGGGTTTTCCTGGGAAAAAGCAATGTTTTGCAGCTCATCCACTGTTTATCCTGTGGAAGCAATTGGGATTTTGATGCAAAATTTAGATATAGGAAAGGAGAGACTATCAGCTGGTGTCCTGGGATTTGTTTCCAGGCTGGTTTCCTGATTTGTTTTTATCTAAAGTTCTGATTGTCCCTTAATATTGTGAGTTATGATACAAAAGTAGCATTAATTGGAAATTGAGCTGTGTGTATTTTAATGATCTCTTCGTCTTATGTATTTCAGATTAATAAAAGTACTGAAGGAATTTAATTACAGAAGTGGTTATTTACTTAGAATCTACATGTATAACTTGAATTTTTTTGGTTTGAGAACATACGGAAATGTGAACAATATAAATGGAATTAAAGTGTAAAGACTCATGGGAGTTCAACATCAAAACTACAAACCCTCTAGGAAGCTGAAGCATTTTCATGTTTTTAATATGTTATGTAATATCACAGATTATGTGACATAATGCCACATTTGATTTTCTCCAACCAAAGGAAATAACGAACTGTTTCAGCCTTTTTCATATGCAAATAATGTCTAAAAAAATGTGCATCTTTAAAGGTACTTCTGTGACTTAATTAGAATTAAAATAAGCTGCTAATGGTTTTCCTACACGTGTTGCACTTCCTGAGTCCTGTGGCACAAAGGTTTTACTGATGGTTTTTGGTCTGTTGTAGATGTCTCTCAGAGGTTCTGCTCCCCTCACAGTCGTTCAGCTTCCTGGAGAGCAAGTCCAGGTCCAGGGAGTCATTCAGACAGCTCAGTCCTCCTCTGTGATCCACTCCCCTCAGGTGCAAACCGTGCAGGTAACTCCACAATGGCTTTGAATACCCCAGATCTGCAGTTATGTAGGTAAGAAGATGGGAAAAGATGTGTAGAGGCTTCTCTGACCCAGCTGTGCCCTGCTGTAAGCGACAGTGAGCAATCCAAGGGCAGCCCTATGGGATCCCTCATTTGGACTTGAAATTCTTCCTCGTGGGAAGTCACCTGTGGAGTCAAAATAAAACCATTTCATGTCACCTCCCTTTACACAAAAATCCAATCCACAGCTCTGTAGTTGGTTCCTTGGCAGTCAGGTGGGGTTTGACACCCAAAGAGGGGAGTGGGGAATTACAGAATAATCCAGCAGTGGATTAAAATGAGTGTTTGGGAAGGTGGAGCTGTGTGAAGGGAAATGAGTGCTGGGTGCTCTCTCGTGCTGTAACTCCCTGTCAGTGGTACCCAAGTCTCTGGCTGTGTCTCTTACTCACTTGCCATGTGATTTTTGTAAGAATCCCTTCCAAGAGGTGCCCAGGGAGTCCAGTGAGTCTGTTCCTGCTCCTCTCAGTCCCTGCTGCAGAGAGCCTGGGGACCTGGAGTTCCACTGGGAAACCACCGCCCTGGCAGCCGGGCGAGGGAGGAGCTGCCCTAAAAACCAGGAATTTGTCCCTGATCCTTGTCCCACACTCCTCACACCACACTAAATTGATAAGCCATGAGAAGCAGACCTGGCAGAGACTGTCAGCTGTCACTGCTGTAACATAGAGCAGAGAGAGGAGAACATGTGTCACTGCTGAAAGCACTCAGGCATCTGCATTGGCTGCTTGTTGGTGCTCATCTCTCTGTTAAGTCTCTTTCCTTTTCCCTCCCCCTGGTTGCACAGTCTCCACTGGCTGGATTCATTCCTTTTCTGTAATTTATGAACTTTGTGGCCTTGATGGAGGGAAAAACAAAGTACAACATGAGCAGGTTTTTTTCCCTGCTGATCATAGGCTGCTCTGTCTCTGCAGTTCAGTGAGAGGCTTTTCCCAGAGCTCTGTGCATTCCTCTGCACTCTGTTACTGGCACACGGATAAGAGCAAATAAATATTTTGTTCACTAATAAGGAGCATCAGAGACAAAATTACACTTTGAACTGGATGAGCACACAGTGGAATAATGAAAATTGTAGATAGTACTTTGCATATTTACTCCCTGATATTCTGCTGCCTTAAATATTCTTTTCACTGGACTTTCACATTCTCACCAACAAACCCCCACTGCTCCTTTTCTACATGAAAGATTCCAGGTGCTTTCTGTACATCAGTGGTGCTTTTGTCCTGTACATCAGTGGTGCTCCTGTTCCCTTTCTCACTAGGTGTCTTCCTTGTCTGAGAGTGAGGATTCTCAGGACTCCTCAGACAGCATTGGCTCCTCACAGAAGGCTCGAGGCATCTTGGCTCGTCGTCCATCCTACCGGTACGGGTGTGATACACTTGATATTTTTATTTGAAACCAAAACAACAGCCCCTTCCCATGGTTTTCAGTATTCTGCTGCCCACCACGTTGTTTCCTTTTCCTTGAAATACGCACTGAATCTGTTCATGCACTGAACTTTCTGAGCCATCATTGCTGTGAGGAAACTTTGACTCCACTAACTGGAGGTTGGCCTCAGCAGGATTTTGTAAAGGGCAAAATGTTCACCAGCTGTAATTTTGCTCAGCTGTATCATTTTACTGAAGTGAGGAGTGCAGTCAAATGTCAGACTCCTTTTTTCACAGAAAAATTTTGAAAGATCTTTCTTCTGAAGACACACGGGATAGAAAAGGAGATGAGGAAAGTCCTGGGGTCTCCACTGTTGCCTCCATGTCCGTTCCCACGCCCATCTACCAGACAAGCACTGGACAGTACAGTAGGTTACCCAAAATATCCTCACCGTTTTTCTTCTACTTGCCTCAAAATACAGATTTCATTAAGCATTTGAGTAAGATGAGGACAAAAGTTGGTTATTATCCAGTAGTGAATAAAGTTAGTACATAGAAGTAACTGGTATCTACAGACTTCAGATAAACTCAGTGCTCTGTAATTTTAAATTTTGCACATTAAGATATTTCATGGTGTTGGTATGGAGCACACAGCAGTGTTGTTTGCTGGATTTAACCCAATACATCAGTGAAGACACAGATATATATATATATATATATTTATTTATTTATATTTATATATATGTGTGTATATTATAGGCCATACTAAAAGGCTTCTGTGGTATCAGAGAGGTACGAAAAAATTAGGATTTGTTCTTTTGATGTTCCCACTTGGTGTTTATGGTGTTTCACACCTGCTCCTCTCCATCCTATGAGTGGGTGAGGCCCTGGCACAGGTGCCCAGAAAAGCTGTGGTGCCCCTGGATCCCTGGCAGTGTCCAGGACCAGGCTGGACAGGGCTTGGAGCAGCCTGGGCTAGTTGGGAGGTGTCCCTGCCAAGGCAGGGGTGGCACTGGATGGGCTGTAAGGTCCCTCCCAACCCATTGTAGGATACTGTGATTTACCTGTATTTTCTGCTGTACATCTCCAAATCCTCTTGTCCCTGTGCCTTCCCTTGCAGTTGCCATCGCAGCCAACGGGCTGCAGCTGGCGGGGCCGGGGGCGGACGGGGTGCAGGGGCTGCAGACACTGACCATGGCCAACGCCGGCGGCTCCCAGCCCGGGACCACCATCCTGCAGTACGCCCAGACCTCGGATGGGCAGCAGATCCTGGTGCCCAGCAACCAGGTGGTGGTGCAGAGTGAGTACCCCCTGGGGACACGGTTACGCTCCTGTCACCGTGAGTGCCGCCTGCTAATGCTGCCCCGTTTGTGTCCCCTAGCTGCCTCTGGGGACATGCAGACGTACCAGATCCGCACCACGCCCACCACCTCCTCCCTGCCCCAGACCGTGGTGATGACATCCCCCGTCACTCTGACATCCCAGGGCAGCAAGACAGATGACCCACAGCTGAAACGAGAGATCAGGCTGATGAAGAACAGGTACGTGAGTGCACCTGAGCTGCTTGGTTGGTGAGTTTGATCACGTGCAATCACTGGGGTTGGAAAAGACTTCCAGGATCATAAAGTTCAACCTGTGACAGATCTCCACCAGAGCACTGAGTGGCACATCCAGGGATGGGGACTCCAAACCTCCCTGGGCAGCCCGTGCCAATGCCTGACCATCCTTTCCATGAAGAAATTCCTCCTGATGTCCAACCTGAACCTCCCCTGGCATAGCTTGAGGCCATTTCCTCTTGTCCTGTCCCTGTTCCCTGGGAACAGAGCCTGAGCCCCCTGCCCCTGGCTGCCCCTTGTGTCAGGGAGTTGTGGAGAGGGAGGAGGTTCCCCCCGAGCCTCCTTCTCTACAGGCTGAGCCCCTTTCCCAGTTCCCTCAGGAGTTCTCCAGGCCCTTCTCCTTGTGCTCCAGCCCCTTCCCTAGCTCTGGGTGGGCTCCAGCCCATCCATATTTCTCTTGCAGTAAGGGTCCAGAACTGGAGGGGCCTCAACAGTGTCCAGCACAGGGGGGCAATCCCTGCCCTGGTGCTGTGCCACACCATGCCTGGTACAGCCCAGGTGCCCGTGGCCTCCTTCCCCACCTGGGCACACCTGGGCGTGTGGGAGATTGTGACCCAAACATGGGAAATTGTGACCCAGACATGCTCCCTTGAGTCTCACAGTGTGGAGAAGCCAAAACTAGATTTCCCCTGCAGATTGGCTGCCCTGTGTGTTACCAGATGCTGCTGAATTTCCTGCTCTCCTCGGGCAGTTTTGGCTCAGTTTTGTTCCTCACTGCAGTTCCAGCTCTCTCATGTTGGTCAGTATTGTGACATTCAGAAAATAGATCTCACACCTAAAATCAAGAACTCTGCTTCTCTGTTGCAGAGAAGCTGCCCGGGAGTGCCGTAGGAAGAAGAAGGAGTATGTGAAATGTTTGGAAAATCGAGTGGCAGTCCTGGAAAATCAGAACAAAACTCTAATTGAAGAGCTAAAAACTTTGAAAGATCTTTACTGTCATAAAAGTGTGTAAGAAGAGAAGGTAAAAACCTTTGGGGACTGGTGAAATATCAGAGGAGAATTTTTTTTTTATACTGAATTTTTTAAACTAGATGAAAGGTCAAAAATGAAACTTTTCTACCTAGATTTCACAGCTCAAAGACTCTATAGATTTTCTTTACAACATGTTGGTGACAAAGTACAAAGAGGAAACAAGAAAACCTCACCAAAATTCCTGCTGGCACAACTGGAAACTGCTGAATTCAAGATTGCAGCTACAGCGGAAGGACAGTCACGTGTGGCGAGGCAGGGGATGAGAGTTTCTTTGAAAATTCCTATGAATGCCTCTAAGAAGGGAGGCAAAATTTGGTTACAAAGAAAATATGGATGAAACAGAATCCTTGCCATAGCTGACATTATTAGTAACGTTTATAACCAGTGTATGTTTTGATTTCTTACTCTTTTTCAAGCCTTTTTCCTTCAGTTATTTGTCTGTAAATATTTTTATTTTAACCTGTAAGTTGGTCTTTACAGGTGCAGATGATAAAAAAGCTGATACTTTGCTCGAGGTATATATTATGTTTTTACTCTTTCTCAGATGACAATTTAAAAAGTTGGGATGATTTTTTTTCCATGTTTGCCGTGTTTATCAGATTGGGGAAGGATCTGCAGAAGGCAGCAAGAGGCCTGGTCCTGGAAATGTCTGAGGCACAGAAAATTGTGTTGGCTTTCTTAGAGAATTCAACACATCAATGATTTAAAAGCACAGTGTGAGGGACAAGGACTGGTGACAAAAGTTCTGAAGAATTTCTGAGATTAAACTTCTCAAAGTTGTTAATTTCACAAGAGTTTGTTCTTAGTTCTGGGCATGAGAAACATTGATGATTGAAAATTAAATTGTGTGCTGATCATATGTACAATTAAACACTCAGTGCTTGTCCTGGCTGGGGATTCTCCTGGGCTTTGGAACATGAAACCAAATAGAAGAAAATGATGTAGTAAAAAATGAAAGATCTATACCAAAGGGTTATGAGGTTCTAATCTCTGGTTTATTGCTGGAAGTAGTGCAAAATTACAATTTCCAGCCTAATTTTGTAAGGTAGGAGCTATTTTGCAAAGTAATGGTATCTTTGTAAGCAAATACTATATTGCAAACAGGGAGATGGTTGGTATATTTTGTAGCTAAATTGTGATCTTTACAAAACCTGAAATTGAGTTTCTATACGTATTTTGACAGTTTATATCTTTCATTTTAGTAACCAAATGAAAATATTTTGTGAACCAGATTTTCAAGGATATATTTTTATGGATAGTACAAAGTCAAATGAGATCCTCTTTGGTGTAGGAGATACTTGAATTAATTTTGTATGTCTGTAGGCAACTTGCAGAAAAAAACGGATCCTAAAGAGTACTGGGGGGGAAAAAAGGAGGGAAAAAAAAAAGAAATTAGGGCTTTTTACTCCCCAGAGTTGACAATATCTGCACATTAGATCTCATTGTGTCAGAGAGTCTAGTTTGTACAATTTAAATTTGTTTCAGGTGAAAATCAAAGGTTTGACATGATCAGGACTCCTTTACCTGGGGAATCTCCATGCTTGGAGACCCCAGAGCTGTCTGGCTGTGGGCATGGTGGGCAGGACATGGCACTGGTGAGGACACGGTCCTGGGCAAGGTGTGACCCTGCTGGTCAGGCCGTGGTCTTGGGCAGGTGCTGTAGGTGACTGCAGTGCCTCTTGATGAGTGATAAACCATTTCCATAGCTGGGATTGAATCCTGCTTCCAGTTCTGTCAGCGGGAATTACACAATGGACTGTGCTGTTCCGAGGTGTTAGAGCTCCGTGTGTGTCGTGCTAGCTGAGATCTGGATGGAATTCCAAGCTCTGCTCCCTCCCTGGATGTGTAATGCTTATCCCATGGTCAGTCAGTAGTTTTGATTTTGCTCCTTTGGGAATTAATGGACTTGTAGCAAGCAGAGCTCTTTGCCAGGAGGAATCTGCATTCCACAATCTCCTGGTTAGTGGCTAGAAAAGGATATTTTTTTCCCCTGACGTTCCTAAGTCTCTGATTGTTGTGGGCACAAGTCCCAGTGCGTTTCCTTTAGGCCAGGCTGGAGTGTGACTCCTGGTTGCCATCATGTCAGAAAAAAAGCTTTGTGAAACATCAGAAATAAGGTTGGGAAAGTCCTAAACTGAGGGAGCTGCTCCTGGAGAGGTGTCGGTGTTTTCCCGTTTCTTTGGTGGAATTTCAGGAGAATGGAACAGCCTGGAATGTGCCTGGAACATGCACCTCAGAGAATTGGACCTTTCCTCAGCTGTGTGTAACCTGGCATGTGGGAGAGGGTTTGACCTACAGTTCTGAACTGCTTTGGGAACTCTGTGGTAGCTGATCCTCACTGTGTTCTCTTTTTTCCTTTTGTAAGATGAAACAATAATAAACAAAAACTATCAAGTGTTAAGACTGTAAAAACCTGGTGGCCAATTCTTCTTGTATCCAGCAAGGGAAGCACCTGTCCTGCCAGACACACCAGGAGTCAATTTTTATACTTTTAAAACAGTGTGTTGGAAAGAACAGCTGATTTTTCATAATGGGAATATTAAACGGGTAACACAAGTTCGCTCTTTAAGCACTGATCATGAAGTTCTTAGTTTGGATTTACTTTCAGTTCTCGATTTTAAAGAGTAAAATCTCATTCCTGAGGGTAAGAGATGCAGCAGGTGATGCTGTTCTGCTGGTTGGTTCCAAACAGTCCGTGCTTTCCACGAATTGTAAATATTTGTTGAAACAATTAATGGTTGCAAATTTTGATCTTGGTAAATAAAGTCACTAAAATATTATAATTCTGCTGGTCCCTATTTATTTTTAATGAAGTCGGAGCTGCAGTGGTGGTGACCAGGTGGGAATACTTGTGTGGGATCAAGTCATATGGCAGCCAGGAATAAATAATAGTTTTAGTGGATTAAGTGGCGTTTGTACACACCTGCCAGTGCTAAAAATCATGAGTGCAGAACAGCTTTTACCTTCCTGCAGGGTTTTTTTACCTTCTTAGTTTTCAGTAAGCTGAGCTACAGGTAAGGTTTAGTTAATTAAATGGTTAATTAAAACCTTAGTGTGCTCTGCTGGTTTTTACCCGGCAGAGGGAGCATCTGCCCTCCCCAGACCCTGTTGGCGTCACTGAGTGTGTTTAACCTTCTGATGGCTGGAAAAGCACAGAAATAGGGTGGGAAGAAAGTGTTTCCAGTCGATAACATTTCTATATTCAATTTTCCTCATTAGTGCCGAGGCTGTTACTGTTTCCTCTCTTGTCAGTGTGGGTATCAGAGGCAGGAAACAAAAAATACAATGGCAGACATGACTCCTAAAAAGTAAGTGCACATCCTTTGGCTCTTGGATTTATTGTCAGTCAGGAGGCGCTGGTTTCTCCAAGCTTTTCCAGGCAGGACCGCACGCTGAATTCCCCTCTACAAAATCTGCGTGAGCACTGTGTGCACCAGAGTCAGGAGGACGGTGAGTGTGGTGCCCACGGGGTTCCAAGTCTTGTTAGTCAACAGGAGTTTTGCTTTTATCCATTTTCTGTACTGAGACAGGCGCACGTAGATGCCGGGGTATCTGGGGCGGCCACAGCCCACCCCAAAGCTGGCGATGCCAATCAGGTAGTACTTGTCAGTGTCAGAGTGGTAACACACCAAGGGGCCCCCGCTGTCGCCCTACAAATGAACACCACAAAAACCAGTAGCATGTAAGGGTTTCCTTCCAGGAAACACTGCAGGCAGTAATCAGTCTATTTTTCAGATTTATTTTAAGCAGCTCAGTTAACTGGACAGTCACAATGACAGTAACATGTGGGCAGTGGCACGTGGGCAACTCAAGGTCAATCTGGTGTTGCTGGAAGACAGAATCAGCATCCCCGAGATTGGAAAGGCCCTCAAGACCATCAAGTCTCACCTGATCCCCATCTTGTCACCAGACCAGAGTGCTGTCACCCATGTCCAGCTGTTCCTTGGACACCTCCAGGGATGGGGACTCCACCACCTCCCTTGGCAGCACCTTCCAATGCCTGACCACCCTTTCCATGGAGAAATTCCTGATTCTGGTCAAGACTGCACTGACCAGAGCCCCAGGCCTGCACTGCTTCAGGGTCTTAACTCAGATTCTGTTTTCTCTCTGCACCTTTTCATGCCTAAACCTAAACCTTCATTCCTCACTTAATTGGGGAATTTGTCCACACGGTGTGGGAGCTCCAAGAGACCCAGTAAGGAGCACACATCCTGTCTTGGCCGTGTCACCTGCTCAGGGAAAACTGCTGAGAGAAGCAGGAAGTGTATCAGACAAAGCACTTAGGACACATTATGGGGTGTAATTAGTAATGTCTCTGTGTCCCAGCTGGTGCTGCAGCTTATGCCAGTGCTTTGGACCTGAGAACTGTCTTTTCCGAGAAAGAGGTGGTGATTACTCAGAATTTAAATAAAAATCATGTCACATCCCTGAGCCACTTCCTAGAGCCCTATCCCTGAACCACATCCCTGAGCTTTATCTGTGTCCAGTGCTGCTCTCCAGCATAAGAACAGGTGAGACATACATGTGCTTCACACACACTGCCCAGTGCCCAGCGTTTTGTCTCATATATAATTTACTGACACCTTTATGGCATAAATATGTCGCATACTTTATCTTTCCTCTTTGTTCACCTATTCCTGTCATCTTTCCAATATCCCCAAATTCTTTGTGTACATTTTTGGTTTGCAATCACTGCCCCAACCCTATTATGATGCTTCCTTTGCATTTGACATGGTTTCCAGTTAGTATTTCTGCTGTTTTAATTAATCATTCTACAAATCACGATGCTGCTGAGCCTCTGGCTTGGGAGTTCCACTGAGGCAGGTGGGGCACCACCTCCCCTCTCACCTGGCAGGTGGGGCACCACCTCCCCTCTCAGCTGGCAGATGTGGCACCACCTCCCCTCTCACCTGGCAGGTGTCGGTGCCTCCAGCCCAGGCACCAGCACAGAGTGCTTTGTCGTTCATGAGCCCCGCGTAGCCTTCAGAGCTGTTGCACAGGCTGGAAGGGAGGATTCCCACATGGGCTTCTTTTAGCACAGGTGAGATTTTACCTTGAAAGGAGACAGAATTCAGAAAGGTGAAACATGCTGGGGTGTGTAGCAATTTTACTGTGGGGTTTTTTTGTTTAGCCAGCCTAGGTGTGTACCCGGACATGTTTAGACATGGATATGACACAGACCCTGCCTGTTGCCAATGGATTGGAATTTGAGTAGGTTAAAGGTTTGAAGACTTGGGTTGGATGTAGATTTTGCAATTCTTCCTCAGAAGAAGCATCGATGATAATATACATGCCTTGCTCAAAATGTTTGAGGTGACTTACCAAACAGGCTCATACAATCTCAGCTGACCCCAAAACTCCCACACACCAACTGGCATTGAATTTGTGCCCAGTGGGAGTAAAGAGAGAATTGGAGGGGGTGTAGTCATTCATAAATCCCATGGGAACCCCTGAGTTCACAACATGTGGCATCAGAATTGTTGCTTTTCAATATAATAGCTGTTTCCAGCAGCCCACGTTGACCTGCACCACGAATGGGGTGAGTTTATTTTCCTTTTTTTCATGTTATACTTGGAAGAAAGGCTGGGAAATCTATTCCTGTGGTTACAGCTGTGTGGGTCTAACCTGCTTGTGATGGAAAACCCCTGAGAGCAGATCCTCACCACAGAGTTAAATGACATTGTGTGGGGAGACCATAACCTGAGCAAATCCAGTTAGAATCACAGAATGGTTTGGGTTGGGAGGAACCTTAAAGATCATCAAGTTCCAACGCCCTGCCATGGGCAGGGACACCTTCCACTATCCCACGTATCTCCAAGCCTTGTCCAGCCTGACCCTGGACGCTTCCAGGGATCCAGGGGCAGCCACAGCTGCACTGGGCAATCTGTGCCAGGGCCTCCCCACCCTCACAGGGAGGAATTTATTCCCAAGATCTCATCTGAACCTGTCCTCCTTCATTTTGGTGCCATTCCCTCTTGAAAGGTCAGGAAAGGCCTCTAAGATCCAAGTGCAAAGAGAGTTTATAAACCCAGGGAGCTGGAGTGGGCGGGGATGGGAACAGGAGGATTCCAGCAGTGGCAGAGCTCAGTACCCTTCTCGGTGGTGCGTCCCCAGCCGCTGATGTAGCAGTCGGAGCTGTTCTCCAGGGGCTGCACCAGGGCAGCCGGGGCCAGGCACACGGGCTGGATGAAGAGGTTGTAGCGCACCGCCGACCTCAGCTCGAACACCGCCACGTCGTTCTCAAAGGTTTCCCTCTTGAACTCCGAGTGCACGATGATCCTCCTGATCCTCCTCCTTGCCGTGTGGCGGCTGTGCTTCTGCAGGTTGTGCACGCCCAGGACGGCTCGCCAGGAACACGGATCCCTGCCAGAGAATTCACAGGGGTTGACATCGCTTTCACTGTTTGTTTTCATAGACCCCTGGAACCCAGGAAGGGGTTGGATTGGAGGCACCTTAAAGCTTATTTCATCCCACCCCTGCCATGGCAGGGACACCTTCCACTGTCCCAGGGTACTCCAAGCCCTGTCCAGCCTTGCCTTGCACACTTCCAGGGATCCCAGCTTCTCTGGGCACCCTATACCAGGGCCTTCCTCACAGGGAGAAATTTCTTCCATTATCCCCTCTATCCCTGTCTTCTTTTGCTTATGCACCTTTAGAAATACACATTGAAAATTCCATAGTAAATATTTCCTGGAACAAATTTGGCTCGTTACCATTCTGCCCATGTGAACACTCCCTTTGCTATTAGTGGCTATGGCTGTTAAGGAAAATTCAGATGGGATTTAAGCTGACACCCAGATTTTGCCTTTCACCCCATCTCAGCAGAGGAAACCAGGAGATAATAGTCTGAAAAAGCTGAAAACATGGTTATATTTTGGATAAAGGAAGGAGGCTCATCCCCCACAATGCTCATAAAGACTCTACTTGCACCTAGGCCTGGGAAATCCATTATCTAGAAGTAAAATAATAACTATCTAGTTAATATTAAATTTATAAATAGGGGTAGATTCATTCAGATCTAGTTGCTTGTCAGGTATGTTGAACAAAGTCTTTATTAAATGAGCTTTGAATTTGGCCTGAGATGAGCTATAAAATTCAAATTAGCCTCCAAAATTAAGGTAAAAAATTGATAATTTAAAGAGAAATTATATTGCAAATAAATGTTTGTTAAATGCAAACAAGGAGTTGATGTAATGAAGTCCTGATAAAGGACAAAATTCCAAGTTTTGCAGATTTTTGCAGTTCATTTTCCCCCAGGTCATGGTTGAGTCAACAGTCGATGTTGACAGATGCAGATTGTGCAACTGTGGTAAAGGCTGGGAAAGAGACCAGTGCTGGGAGCTGAAATGCTCCAGAGTTGCTGTAAGTGCAGTTAAAAATCTGTTCTGAGGAGTTATTACCACATTGTCAAAAAAAAAACTCTTAAGTGCCAAATTGTTGGTTCTGATCAACAAAAAAAAAAAGGGAAATTGTGTTAAAACTGATTAATTGGAGTGTTTGTAATCTAAATATCACAACATTTTGTGGTGAGCTTTAGCGGTTAAGAAAACTCTATTAACCAGAAAAATCAGAGCTCTGTGGAACAAAGCAACCCAAACTACTTTGGGGGACTAGGCTGGGGAAGGGGGCAGAAAACCTGGCATGGGAGAGGGTAAATGCTGTGGCGTGGGGACAAGGTGAGGATCAGGCAGAGGTTGGACTTGATGGTCTTGGAGATCTTTTCAATCAGTGCTCCAGCCCCTTCCCCAGCTCTGTTCCTAGCTCTGGATGTGCTCCATCCCCTCAATGCCTTCCTTGTTGTGAGGGAAGAACTGGACACAGCACTGGAGGGGTCTCACAGTGCCCAGCACAGGGGGACAATCCCTGCTCTGCTCCTTTGGCCACCCTGTGACACAACTCAGGTGCCCTCGGCCTCCTTCCCCCCATCCAGGGGGCTCAGCTGTGGTGCCCAGGAAGGTTCAGACTTGGTGCCCAGGAAGGTTCAGACTTAGTGCCCAGGGGGCTCAGCTGTGGTGCCCAGGAGGGTTCAGACTTAGTGCCCAGGGGGCTCAGCCGTGATGCCCAGGGGGCTCAGCCATGGTACCCAGGAGGGTTCAGACTTAGTGCCCAGGGGGCTCGGCCATGGTACCCAGGGGGCTCAGCTGTGGTGCCCAGGAGTCACCCAGTACGTACGTCCTGCCATCCACGCAGTGGCCGGCGGTCAGCACGGCTCTCTGGCTCAGCAGGACGCCGCCGCACAGGTGCATGAAGCGGACGCCGCCGCGCAGCACCTGCAGGCTCACCACCCACGGCCACGCGCCCTCCGGGGCCTCGTGGCCCCCCACGATCCAGGATGCCACGCTCCGGGCCACCGCCAGCTGCTGCTGACACTCTGCAAAATACAATGGGCTCCTTAGAGAGCCTGAAGGGTAAAGCTCAGCTTTTGGGGCAGCATTTGTGGGTGCTCTGGGTTTATGGGTTGGTCTTTTTTTTCTGTTTTCTCAGGGTTTTTGTTTGGTTGGGTGTTTGGGGGATTTGGTGGGTCTTTTTTTGTTGCTGATGGTGGTGGTTTTTGTTTTTTGTTTTTTTTTTATTTGTTTTGAGTTTGGATTTTTAAGTCTCTAGCATCACCACAGCACAGGAAGGACATGGACTTGTTGGAGATGAGACCACCAGGTTGTTTAGAGGGATGGAGCAGATCTGCTGTGAAGGCTGGGAGAATTGGGATT